>NC_087511.1:29554575-29862747 GCF_036417665.1 Passer domesticus | reverse complement strand
AAAAGTTACCAGGCCAGGTTCCTGATGTCAGTTTGCAGGAGGCACTTTGCGCTGTCAAACCAACCACACTTGCTTGAGGGGGCACCTTGCATCCGGGCGGCATCCTGATCCGTGCGGAATTTCAGCAGGCAGCCGGCCACTCCGTGCCACCGGGCCCCGGCTATGAACCACGGCCTTTCCCCAGAGAAAAAAAAGTCACCAGGCCAGGTTCCTGTTGTCAGTTTGCAGGAGGCACTTGGCACTGTCAAACCAGCCACAGTTGCTTGAGGCGGCACCTTTCATCGGGGCGGCATCCTGATCCGTGCGGAATTTCCGCAGGCAGCCGGCCTCTCCGGGCCACCGGGCCCTGGATATGAACCATGGCCTTTCGCCAGAGAAACAAAAGTCACCAGGCCAGGTTCCTGATGTCAGTTTGCAGGAGGCACTTGGCACTGTCAAACCAGCCACAGGTCCTTGAGGGGGCACCTTTCATCGGGGCGGCATCCTGATCTGTGAGGAATTTCAGCAGGCAGCCGGCCACTCCGGGCCACCGCGCCCTGGCTATGAACCATGGCCTTTCGCCAGAGAAACAAAAGTCAACAGGCCAGGTTCCTGATGTCAGTTTGCAGGAGGCACTTGGCACTGTCAAACCAGCCACAGGTCCTTGAGGGGGCACCTTTCATCGGGGCGGCATCCTGATCTGTGCGGAATTTCCGCAGGCAGCCGGCCTCTCCGGGCCCCCGGGCCCTGGATATGAACCATGGCCTTTCGCCAGAGAAACAAAAGTCACCAGGCCAGGTTCCTGATGTCAGTTTGCAGGAGGCACTTTGCGCTGTCAAACCAACCACACTTGCTTGAGGGGGCACCTTGCATCTGGGCGGCATCCTGATCCGTGCGGAATTTCAGCCGGCAGCCGGCCACTCCGTGCCACCGGGCCCCGGCTGTGAACCACAGCCTTTCCCCAGAGAAACAAAAGTCGACAGGCGAGGTTCCTGATGTCAGTTTGCAGGAGGCACTTGGCACGGTCAAACCAGCCACAGTTGCCTGTGGGGGCACCTTGCGTCTGGGAGGTATCCTGATCCATGCGGAATTTGAGCAGGCAGCCGGCCTCTCCGGGCCACCGGGCCCTGGATATGAACCATGGCCTTTCGCCCGAGAATCAAAAGTCACCAGGCCAGGTTCCTGATGTCAGTTTGCAGGAGGCACTTGGCTCTGTCAAACCAGTCACAGTTACCTGTGCACGCTCCTTGCATCTGGGCGGCATCCTCATCCGTGCGGAATTTCAGCAGGCAGCCGGCCACTCTGGGCCAACGGGCCCTGGAGAAGAGCGATGGCCTGTCCCCCGAGAAACAAAAGTCAGCAGGCCAGGTTCCTGATGTCAGTTTGCAGGAGGCACTTGGCACAGTCACACCAGCCACAGTTGCCTGTGGGGGCACCTTACATCTGGGAGGTATCCCGATCCATGTGGAATTTGAGCAGGCAGCCGGCCTCTCCGGGCCACCGGGCCCTGGATATGAACCATGGCCTTTCGCCCGAGAATCAAAAGTCACCAGGCCAGGTTCCTGATGTCAGTTTGCAGGAGGCACTTGGCTCTGTCAAACCAGTCACAGTTACCTGTGCAGGCTCCTTGCATCTGGGCGGCATCCTCATCCGTGCGGAATTTCAGCAGGCAGCCGGCCACTCCGGGCCACCGCGCCCTGCTACAAAAAACAATGGTCTTTCCCCTGAGAAACAAAAGTCACCAGGCCAGGTTCCTGATGTCAGTTTGCAGGAGGCACATTGCACTGTCAAACCAGCCACAGTTGCCTGTAGGGGCACCATGTATTGGGCCGGCATCCTGATCCGTGCGGAATTTGAGCAGGCAGCCGGCCTCTCCGGGCCACCGGGCCCTGGCTATGAACCATGGCCTTTCGCCAGAGAAACAAAAGTCAACAGGCCAGGTTCCTGATGTCAGTTTGCAGGAGGCACATGGCACTGTCAAACCAGCCACAGTTGCTGGAGGGGGCACCTTTCATCGGGGCGGCATCCTGATCTGTGCCGAATTTCCGCAGGCAGCCGGCCTCTCCGGGCCACCGGGCCCTGGATATGAACCATGGCCTTTCGCCAGAGAAACAAAAGTCACCAGGCCAGGTTCCTGATGTCAGTTTGCAGGAGGCACTTTGCGCTGTCAAACCAACCACACTTGCTTGAGGGGGCACCTTGCATCTGGGCGGCATCCTGATCCGTGCGGAATTTCAGCAGGCAGCCGGCCACTCCGTGCCACCGGGCCCCGGCTATGAACCACGGCCTTTCCCCAGAGAAAAAAAAGTCACCAGGCCAGGTTCCTGTTGTCAGTTTGCAGGAGGCACTTGGCACTGTCAAACCAGCCACAGTTGCTTGAGGCGGCACCTTTCATCGGGGCGGCATCCTGATCCGTGCGGAATTTCCGCAGGCAGCCGGCCTCTCCGGGCCACCGGGCCCTGGATATGAACCATGGCCTTTCGCCAGAGAAACAAAAGTCACCAGGCCAGGTTCCTGATTTCAGTTTGCAGGAGGCACTTTGCGCTGTCAAACCAACCACACTTGCTTGAGGGGGCAACTTTCATCTGGGCGGCATCCTGATCCGTGCGGAATTTCAGCCGGCAGCCGGCCACTCCGTGCCACCGGGCCCCGGCTGTGAACCACAGCCTTTCCCCAGAGAAACAAAAGTCGATAGGCCAGGTTCCTGATGTCAGTTTGCAGGAGGCACTTGGCACGGTCAAACCAGCCACAGTTGCCTGTGCAGGCTCCTTGCATCTGGGCGGCATCCTCATCTGTGCGGAATTTCAGCAGGCAGCCGGCCACTCCGGGCCACCGTGCCCTGCTACAAAAAACAATGGTCTTTCCCCTGAGAAACAAAAGTCACCAGGCCAGGTTCCTGATGTCAGTTTGCAGGAGGCACTTGGCACTGACAAACCAGCCACAGTTGCTTGAGGGGGCACCTTGCATCTGGGCGGCATCCTGATCCGTGCGGAATTTCAGCAGGCAGCCAGCCACTCCGTGCCACCGGGCCCCGGCTATGAACCACGGCCTTTCCCCAGAGAAACAAAAGTCACCAGGCCAGGTTCCTGATGTCAGTTTGCAGGAGGCACTTGGCTCTGTCAAACCAGTCACAGTTGCCTGTGCAGGCTCCTTGCATCTGGGCGGCATCCTCATCCGTGTGGAATTTCAGCAGGCAGCCGGCCACTCCGGGCCACCGTGCCCTGCTACAAAAAACAATGTTCTTTCCCCTGGGAAACAAAAGTCGCCAGGCCAGGTTCCTGATGTCAGTTTGCAGGAGGCACTTGGCACTGACAAACCAGCCACAGTTGCTTGAGGGGGCACCTTGCATCTGGGCGGCATCCTGATCCGTGTGGAATTTCAGCAGGCAGCCGTCCACTCCGTGCCACCGGGCCCCGGCTATGAACCACGGCCTTTCCCCAGAGAAGCAAAAGTCACCAGGCCAGGTTCCTGATGTCAGTTTGCAGGAGGCACTTGGCACTGTCAAACCAGCCACAGTTGCTTGAGGCGGCACCTTTCATCGGGGCGGCATCCTGATCCGTGCGGAATTTCCGCAGGCAGCCGGCCTCTCGGGGCCACCGGGCCCTGGATATGAACCATGGCCTTTCGCCAGAGAAACAAAAGTCACCAGGCCAGGTTCCTGATGTCAGTTTGCAGGAGGCACTTTGCGCTGTCAAACCAACCACACTTGCTTGAGGGGGCACCTTGCATCTGGGCGGCATCCTGATCCGTGCGGAATTTCAGCCGGCAGCCGGCCACTCCGTGCCACCGGGCCCCGGCTGTGAACCACAGCCTTTCCCCAGAGAAACAAAAGTCGACAGGCCAGGTTCCTGATGTCAGTTTGCAGGAGGCACTTGGCACGGTCAAACCAGCCACAGTTGCCTGTGGGGGCACCTTGCGTCTCGGAGGTATCCTGATCTGTGCGGAATTTCAGCAGGCAGCAAGCCACTCCGGGCCACCGGGCCCTGGAGAAGAGCAATGGCCTGCCCCCCGAGAAACAAAAGTCAGCAGGCCAGGTTCCTGATGTCAGTTTGCAGGAGGCACTTGGCACAGTCACACCAGCCACAGTTGCCTGTGGGGGCACCTTACATCTGGGAGGTATCCCGATCCATGCGGAATTTGAGCAGGCAGCCGGCCTCTCCGGGCCACCGGGCCCTGGATATGAACCATGGCCTTTCGCCCGAGAATCAAAAGTCACCAGGCCAGGTTCCTGATGTCAGTTTGCAGGAGGCACTTGGCTCTGTCAAACCAGTCACAGTTACCTGTGCAGGCTCCTTGCATCTGGGCGGCATCCTCATCCGTGCGGAATTTCAGCAGGCGGCCGGCCACTCCGTGCCACCGGGCCCCGGCTATGAACCACGGCCTTTCCCCAGAGAAAAAAAAGTCACCAGGCCAGGTTCCTGATGTCAGTTTGCAGGAGGCACTTGGCTCTGTCAAACCAGTCACAGTTGCCTGTGCAGGCTCCTTGCATCTGGGCGGCATCCTCATCTGTGCGGAATTTCAGCAGGCAGCCGGCCACTCCGGGCCACCGTGCCCTGCTACAAAAAACAATGGTCTTTCCCCTGAGAAACAAAAGTCACCAGGCCAGGTTCCTGATGTCAGTTTGCAGGAGGCACTTGGCACTGACAAACCAGCCACTGTTGCTTGAGGGGGCACCTTGCATCTGGGCGGCATCCTGATCCGTGCGGAATTTCAGCAGGCAGCCAGCCACTCCGTGCCACCGGGCCCCGGCTATGAACCACGGCCTTTCCCCAGAGAAACAAAAGTCACCAGGCCAGGTTCCTGATGTCAGTTTGCAGGAGGCACTTGGCACTGTCAAACCAGCCACAGTTGCTTGAGGCGGCACCTTTCATCGGGGCGGTATCCTGATCCGTGCGGAATTTTAACAGGCAGCCGGCCTCTCCGGGCCACCGGGCCCTGGATATGAACCATGGCCTTTCGCCAGAGAAAAAAAAGTCACCAGGCCAGGTTCCTGATGTCAGTTTGCAGGAGGCACTTGGCTCTGTCAAACCAGTCCCAGTTACCTGTGCAGGCTCCTTGCATCTGGGCGGCATCCTCATCCGTGCGGAATTTCAGCAGGCAGCCGGCCACTCCGGGCCACCGCGCCCTGCTACAAAAAAAAATGGTCTTTCCCCTGAGAAACAAAAGTCACCAGGCCAGGTTCCTGATGTCAGTTTGCAGGAGGCACTTGGCACTGTCAAACGAGCCACAGTTGCTTGAGGGGGCACCTTTCATCGGGGCGGCATCCTGATCTGTGCGGAATTTCCGCAGGCAGCTGGCCTCTCCGGGCCAGCGGGCCCTGGCTATGAACCATGGCTTTTCGCCCGAGAATCAAAAGTCACCAGGCCAGGTTCCTGATGTCAGTTTGCAGGAGGCACTTGGCACTGTCAAACCAGCCACAGTTGCCTGTAGGGGCACCATGTATTGGGCCGGCATCCTGATCCGTGCGGAATTTGAGCAGGCAGCCGGCCTCTCCGGGCCACCGGGCCCTGGCTATGAACCATGGCCTTTCGCCAGAGAAACAAAAGTCAACAGGCCAGGTTCCTGATGTCAGTTTGCAGGAGGCACTTGGCACTGTCAAACCAGCCACAGTTGCTGGAGGGGGCACCTTTCATCGGGGCGGCATCCTGATCTGTGCCGAATTTCCGCAGGCAGCCGGCCACTCCGTGCCACCGGGCCCCGGCTATGACCCACGGCCTTTCCCCAGAGAAAAAAAAGTCACCAGGGCAGGTTCCTGATGTCAGTTTGCAGGAGGCACTTGGCACTGTCAAACCAGCCACAGTTGCTTGAGGGGGCACCTTTCATCGGGGCGGTATCCTGATCCGTGCGGAATCTCAGCACGCAGCCTGCCTCTCCAGGCCACCGGGCCCTGGATATGAACCATGGCCTTTCGCCAGAGAAACAAAAGTCACCAGGCCAGGTTCCTGATGTCAGTTTGCAGGAGGCACTTGGCACTGTCAAACCAGCCACAGTTGCTTGAGGGGGCACCTTGCATCTGGGCGGCATCCTGATCCGTGCGGAATTTCAACAGGCAGCCGGCCACTCCGTGCCACCGGGCCCCGGCTACGAACCACGGACTTTCCCCAGAGAAACAAAAGTCACCAGGCCAGGTTCCTGATGTCAGTTTTCAGGAGGCACTTGGCTCTGTCAAACCAGTCACAGTTGCCTGTGCAGGCTCCTTGCATCTGGGCGGCATCCTCATCCGTGCGGAATTTCAGCAGGCAGCCGGCCACTCCGGGCCACCGTGCCCTGCTACAAAAAACAATGGTCTTTCGCCAGAGAAACAAAAGTCACCAGGCCAGGTTCCTGATGTCAGTTTGCAGGAGGCACTTGGCACTGACAAACCAGCCACAGTTGCTTGAGGGGGCACCTTGCATCTGGGCGGCATCCTGATCCGTGCGGAATTTTAGCAGGCAGCCGTCCACTCCTGGCCACTGGGCCCTGGCTAAGAACCATGGCCTTTCGCCAGAGAAACAAAAGTCACCAGGCCAGGTTCCTGATGTCAGTTTGCAGGAGGCACTTGGCACTGTCAAACCAGCCACAGTTGCTGGAGTGGGCACCTTTCATCGGGGCGGCATCCTGATCCATGCGGAATTTCCGCAGGCAGCCGGCCTCTCCGGGCCACCGGGCCCTGGATATGAACCATGGCCTTTCGCCCGAGAATCAAAAGTCACCAGGCCAGGTTCCTGATGTCAGTTTGCAGGAGGCACTTTGCGCTGTCAAACCAACCACACTTGCTTGAGGGGGCACCTCGCATCTGGGCGGCATCCTGATCCGTGCGGAATTTCAGCAGGCAGCCGGCCACTCCGTGCCACCGGGCCCCGGCTATGAACCACGGCCTTTCCCCAGAGAAACAAAAGTCACCAGGCCAGGTTCCTGATGTGAGTTTGCAGGAGGCACTTGGCACTGTCAAACCAGCCACAGTTGCTTGAGGGGGCACCTTTCATCTGGGCGGTATCCTGATCCGTGCAGAATTTCAGCAGGCAGCCGGCCACTCAGGGCCACCGGGCACTGGCTATGAACCATGGCCTTTCGCCAGAGAAAAAAAAGTCACGAGGCCCGGTTCCTGATGTCAGTTTGCAGGAGGCACTTGGCACTGTCAAACCAGCCACAGGTACTTGAGGGGGCAACTTTCATCGGGGCGGCATCCTGATCCGTGCGGAATTTCAGCGGGCAGCCGACCACTCCGGGCCAACGGGCCCTGGCTAACAACCATGGCCATTATCCAGAGAAAGAAAAGTCACCAGGCCAGGTTCCTGATGTGAGTTTGCAGGAGGCACTTGGCACTGTCAAACCAGCCACAGTTGCCTGTGGGGACACCTTTCATCTGGGCGGCATCCTGATCCGTGCGGAATTTCAGCAGGCAGCCTGACTCTCCGGGCCACCGGGCCCTGGATATGAACCATGGCCTTTCCCCAGAGAAACAAAAGTCACCAGGCCAGGTTCCTGATGTCAGTTTGCAGGAGGCACATGGCACTGTCAAACCAGCCACAGTTGCCTGTGGGGACACCTTGCATCTGGGCGGCATCCTGATCCGCGCGGAATTTCAGCAGGCAGCCGGCCTCTCCGGGCCACCGGGCCCTGGATATGAACCATGGCCTTTCCCCAGAGAAAAAAAAGTCACCAGGCCAGGTTCCTGATGTCAGTTTGCAGTAGGCACTTGGCACGGTCAAACCAACCACAGTTGCTTGAGGGGGCACCTTTCATCCGGGCGGCATCCTGATCCGTGCGGAATTTCAGCAGGCAGCCGGCCACTCCTGGCCACCGGGCCCTGGACATGAACCATGGACTTTAGCCGGAGAAACAAAAGTCACGAGGCCCGTTTCCTGATGTCAGCTTGCAGTAGGCACTTGGCACGGTCAAACCAGCCACAGTTGCTTGAGGGGGCACCTTTCATCGGGGCGGCATCCTGATCAGAGCGAAATTTCAGCAGGCAGCCGGCCACTCTGGGCCACCGGGCCCTGGCTATGAACCATGGCCTTTCCCCAGAGAAGCAGAAGTCACCCGGACAGGTTCCTGATGTCAGTTTGCAGGAGGCACTTGGCACTGTCAAACCAACCACACTTGCTTGAGGGGGCACCTTGCATCTGGGCGGCATCCTGATCCGTGCGGAATTTCAGCAGGCAGCTGGCCACTCCGTGCCACCGGGCCCCGGCTATGAACCATGGCCTTTCGCCCGAGAATCAAAAGTCACCAGGCCAGGTTCCTGATGTCAGTTTGCAGGAGGCACATGGCACTGTCAAACCAGCCACAGTTGCTTGAGGGGGCACCTTTCATCGGGGCGGTATCCTGATCCGTGCGGAATTTCAGCAGGCAGCCGGCCACTCCGGGCCACCGGGCCCTGGCTATGAACCATGGCCTTTCGCCCGAGAAACAAAAGTCACCAGGCCAGGTTCCTGATGTCAGTTTGCAGGAGGCACTTGGCACTGTTAAACGAGCCACAGTTGCTTGAGGGGGCACATTGCATCTGGGCGGCATCCTGATCCGTGCGGAATTTCAGTAGGCAGCCGTCCACTCCGGGCCACCGGGCCCTGGCTAAGAATCATGGCCTTTCCCCAGAGAAAAAAAAGTCACCAGGCCAGGTTCCTGATGTCAGTTTGCAGGAGGCACTTGGCACTGTCAAACCAGCCACAGTTGCTTGAGGGGGCACCTTTCATCGGGGCGGTATCCTGATCCGTGCGGAATTTTAAGAGGCAGCCGGCCTCTCCGGGCCACCGGGCCCTGTCTAAGTACTATGGCCTTTCCCCAGAGAGACAAAAGTCACCAGGCCAGGTTCCTGATGTCAGTTTGCAGGAGGCACTTGGCACTGTCAAACCAACCACACTTGCCTGAGGGGGCACTTTGCATCTGGGCGGCATCCTCATCCGTGCAGAATTTCAGCAGGCAGCCGGCCACTCCGGGCCACCGGGCCCTGCTACAAAAAACAATGGTCTTTCCCCTAGAGAAACAAAAGTCACCAGGCCAGGTTCCTGATGTCAGTTTGCAGGAGGCACTTGGCACTGACAAACCAGCCACAGGTCATTGAGGGGGAACGTTTCATCGGGGCGGCATCCTGATCCGTGCGGAATTTCAGCAGGCAGCCGGCCACTCCGGGCCACCGGGCCCTGGATATGAACCATGGCCTTTCGCCCGAGAATCAAAAGTCACCAGGCCAGGTTCCTGATGTCAGTTTGCAGGAGGCACTTGGCACTGTCAAACCAGCCACAGTTGCCTGTGGGGGCACCATGTATTGGGCCGGCATCCTGATCCGTGCGGAATTTGAGCAGGCAGCCGGTCTCCGGGCCACCGGGCCCTGGCTATGAACCACGGCCTTTCCCCAGAGAAACAAAAGTCACCAGGCCAGGTTCCTGATGTCAGTTTGCAGGAGACACTTGGCACTGTCAAACCAGCCACAGTTGCTTGAGGGGGCACCTTGCATCTGGGCGGCATCCTCATCCGTGCGGAATTTCAGCAGGCAGCCGGCCACTCCGGGCCACCGGGCCCTGGCTAGGAACCATGGTCTTTCCCCTAGAGAAACAAAAGTCACCAGGCCAGGTTCCTGATGTCAGTTTGCAGGAGGCACTTGGCACTGTCAAACCAGCCACAGGTCCTTGAGGGGGCACATTTCATCGGGGCGGTATCCTGATCCGTGCGGAATTTTAACAGGCAGCCGGCCTCTCCGGGCCACCGGGCCCTGGATATGAACCATGGCCTTTCGCCAGAGAAACAAAAGTCACCAGGCCAGGTTCCTGATGTCAGTTTGCAGGAGGCACTTGGCACTGTCAAACCAGCCACAGTTGCCTGTAGGGGCACCATGTATTGGGCCGGCATCCTGATCCGTGCGGAATTTGAGCAGGCAGCCGGCCTCTCCGGGCCACCGGGCCCTGGCTATGAACCATGGCCTTTCCCCAGAGAAACAAAAGTCACCAGGCCAGGTTCCTGATGTCAGTTTGCAGGAGGCACTTGGCTCTGTCAAACCAGTCACAGTTGCCTGTGCAGGCTCCTTGCATCTGGGCGGCATCCTCATCCGTGCGGAATTTCAGCAGGCAGCCGGCCACTCCGGGCCACCGCGCCCTGCTACAAAAAACAATGGTCTTTCCCCTGAGAAACAAAAGTCACCAGGCCAGGCTCCTGATGTCAGTTTGCAGGAGGCACATTGCGCTGTCAAACCAACCACACTTGCTTGAGGGGGCACCTTGCATCTGGGCGGCATCCTGATCCGTGCGGAATTTCAGCCGGCAGCCGGCCACTCCGTGCCACCGGGCCCCGGCTGTGCACCACAGCCTTTCCCCAGAGAAACAAAAGTCGACAGGCCAGGTTCCTGATGTCAGTTTGCAGGAGGCACGTGGCACGGTCAAACCAGCCACAGTTGCCTGTGGGGGCACCTTGCGTCTCGGAGGTATCCTGATCTGTGCGGAATTTCAGCAGGCAGCCAGCCACTCCGGGCCAACGGGCCCTGGAGAAGAGCAATGGCCTGCCCCCCGAGAAACAAAAGTCAGCAGGCCAGGTTCCTGATGTCAGTTTGCAGGAGGCACGTGGCACAGTCACACCAGCCACAGTTGCCTGTGGGGGCACCTTACATCTGGGAGGTATCCCGATCCATGCGGAATTTGAGCAGGCAGCCGGCCTCTCCGGGCCACCGGGCCCTGGATATGAACCATGGCCTTTCGCCCGAGAATCAAAAGTCACCAGGCCAGGTTCCTGATGTCAGTTTGCAGGAGGCACTTGGCTCTGTCAAACCAGTCACAGTTACCTGTGCAGGCTCCTTGCATCTGGGCGGCATCCTCATCCGTGCGGAATTTCAGCAGGCAGCCGGCCACTCCGTGCCACCGGGCCCCGGCTATGAACCACGGCCTTTCCCCAGAGAAAAAAAAGTCACCAGGCCAGGTTCCTGATGTCAGTTTGCAGGAGGCACTTGGCTCTGTCAAACCAGTCACAGTTTCCTGTGCAGGCTCCTTGCATCTGGGTGGCATCCTCATCCGTGCGGAATTTCAGCAGGCAGCCGGCCACTCCGGGCCACCGTGCCCTGCTACAAAAAACAATGGTCTTTCCCCTGAGAAACAAAAGTCACCAGGCCAGGTTCCTGATGTCAGTTTGCAGGAGGCACTTGGCACTGACAAACCAGCCACAGTTGCTTGAGGGGGCACCTTGCATCTGGGCGGCATCCTGATCCGTGCGGAATTTCAGCAGGCAGCCAGCCACTCCGTGCCACCGGGCCCCGGCTATGAACCACGGCCTTTCCCCAGAGAAACAAAAGTCACCAGGCCAGGTTCCTGATGTCAGTTTGCAGGAGGCACTTGGCTCTGTCAAACCAGTCCCAGTTACCTGTGCAGGCTCCTTGCATCTGGGCGGCATCCTCATCCGTGCGGAATTTCAGCAGGCAGCCGGCCACTCCGGGCCACCACGCCCTGCTACAAAAAACAATGGTCTTTCCCCTGAGAAACAAAAGTCACCAGGCCAGGTTCCTGATGTCAGTTTGCAGGAGGCACATTGCACTGTCAAACGAGCCACAGTTGCTTGAGGGGGCACCTTTCATCGGGGCGGCATCCTGATCTGTGCGGAATTTCCGCAGGCAGCCGGCCTCTCCGGGCCAGCGGGCCCTGGCTATGAACCATGGCCTTTCGCCAGAGAAACAAAAGTCACCAGGCCAGGTTCCTGATGTCAGTTTGCAGGAGGCACTTGGCACTGTCAAACCAGCCACAGTTGCTGGAGGGGGCACCTTTCATCGGGGCGGCATCCTGATCTGTGCCGAATTTCCGCAGGCAGCCGGCCACTCCGTGCCACCGGGCCCCGGCTATGAACCACGGCCTTTCCCCAGAGAAAAAAAAGTCACCAGGCCAGGTTCCTGATGTCAGTTTGCAGGAGGCACTTGGCACTGTCAAACCAGCCAGAGTTGCTTGAAGGGGCACCTTTCATCGGGGCGGTATCCTGATCCGTGCGGAATCTCAGCACGCAGCCTGCCTCTCCAGGCCACCGGGCCCTGGATATGAACCATGGCCTTTCGCCAGATAAACAAAAGTCACCAGGCCAGGTTCCTGATGTCAGTTTGCAGGAGGCACTTGGCACTGTCAAACCAGCCACAGTTGCTTGAGGGGGCACCTTGCATCTGGGCGGCATCCTGATCCGTGCGGAATTTCAACAGGCAGCCGGCCACTCCGTGCCACCGGGCCCCGGCTATGAACCACGGACTTTCCCCAGAGAAACAAAAGTCACCAGGCCAGGTTCCTGATGTCAGTTTGCAGGAGGCACTTGGCTCTGTCAAACCAGTCACAGTTGCCTGTGCAGGCTCCTTGCATCTGGGCGGCATCCTCATCCGTGCGGAATTTCAGCAGGCAGCCGTCCACTCCTGGCCACTGGGCCCTGGCCAAGAACCATGGCCTTTCCCCAGAGAAACAAAAGTCACCAGGCCAGGTTCCTGATGTCAGTTTGCAGGAGGCACTTTGCGCTGTCAAACCAACCACACTTGCTTGAGGGGGCACCTCGCATCTGGGCGGCATCCTGATCCGTGCGGAATTTCAGCAGGCAGCCGGCCACTCCGTGCCACCGGGCCCCGGCTATGAACCACGGCCTTTCCCCAGAGAAACAAAAGTCACCAGGCCAGGTTCCTGATGTCAGTTTGCAGGAGGCACTTGGCACTGTCAAACCAGCCACAGTTGCTTGAGGGGGCACCTTTCATCTGGGCGGTATCCTGATCCGTGCAGAAATTCAGCAGGCAGCCGGCCTCTCAGGGCCACCGGGCACTGGCTATGAACCATGGCCTTTCGCCCGAGAAAAAAAAGTCACGAGGCCCGGTTCCTGATGTCAGTTTGCAGGAGGCACTTGGCACTGTCAAACCAGCCACAGGTACCTGAGGGGGCAACTTTCATCGGGGCGGCATCCTGATCCGTGCGGAATTTCAGCAGGCAGCCGACCACTCCGGGCCAACGGGCCCTGGCTAACAACCATGGCCATTATCCAGAGAAAGAAAAGTCACCAGGCCAGGTTCCTGATGTGAGTTTGCAGGAGGCACTTGGCACTGTCAAACCAGCCACAGTTGCCTGTGGGGACACCTTTCATCTGGGCGGCATCCTGATCCGTGCGGAATTTCAGCAGGCAGCCTGACTCTCCGGGCCACCGGGCCCTGGATATGAACCATGGCCTTTCCCCAGAGAAACAAAAGTCACCAGGCCAGGTTCCTGATGTCAGTTTGCAGGAGGCACTTGGCACTGTCACACCAGCCACAGTTGCCTGTGGGGACACCTTGCATCTGGGCGGCATCCTGATCCGCACGGAATTTCAGCAGGCAGCCGGCCTCTCCGGGCCACCGGGCCCTGGATATGAACCATGGCCTTTCCCCAGAGAAAAAAAAGTCACCAGGCCAGGTTCCTGATGTCAGTTTGCAGTAGGCACTTGGCACGGTCAAACCAACCACAGTTGCTTGAGGGGGCACTTTTCATCCGGGCGGCATCCTGATCCGTGCGGAATTTCAGCAGGCAGCCGGCCACTCCTGGCCACCGGGCCCTGGATATGAACCATGGCCTTTAGCCGGAGAAAGAAAAGTCACCAGGCCAGGTTCCTGATGTCAGTTTGCAGGAGGCACTTGGCACTGTCAAACCAGCCACAGTTGCCTGTGGGGACACCTTGCATCTGGGCGGCATCCTGATCCGTGCGGAATTTGAGCAGTCAGCCGGCCACTCCGTGCCACCGGGTCCCGGCTATGAACCCCGGCCTTTCCCCAGAGAAACAAAAGTCAACAGGCCAGGTTCCTGATGTCAGTTTGCAGGAGGCACATGGCACTGTCAAACCAGCCACAGTTGCTTGAGGGGGCACCTTTCATCGGGGCGGTATCCTGATCCGTGCGGAATTTCAGCAGGCAGCCGGCCACTCCGGGCCACCGGGCCCTGGCTAAGAATCATGGCCTTTCCCCAGAGAAAAAAAAGTCACCAGGCCAGGTTCCTGATGTCAGTTTGCAGGAGGCACTTGGCACTGTCAAACCAGCCACAGTTGCTTGAGGGGGCACCTTTCATCGGGGCGGTATCCTGATCCGTGCGGAATTTTAAGAGGCAGCCGGCCTCTCCGGGCCACCGGGCCCTGTCTAAGTACTATGGCCTTTCCCCAGAGAAACAAAAGTCAGCAGGCCAGGTTCCTGATGTCAGTTTGCAGGAGGCACTTGGCACTGTCAAATCAGCCACACTTGCTTGAGGGGGCACCTTGCATCTGGGCGGCATCCTGATCCGTGCGGAATCTCAGCACGCAGCCTGCCTCTCCAGGCCACCGGGCCCTGGCTATGAACCATGGCCTTTCGCCCGAGAAACAAAAGTCACCAGGCCAGGTTCCTGATGTCAGTTTGCAGGAGGCACTTGGCACTGTCAAACCAGCCACAGTTGCTTGAGGGGGCACATTTCATCGGGGCGGTATCCTCATCCGTGCGGAATTTCAGCAGGCAGCCGGCCACTCCGGGCCACCGGGCCCTGCTACAAAAAACAATGGTCTTTCCCCTAGAGAAACAAAAGTCACCAGGCCAGGTTCCTGATGTCAGTTTGCAGGAGGCACTTGGCACTGACAAACCAGCCACAGGTCCTTGAGGGGGAACGTTTCATCGGGGCGGCATCCTGATCCGTGCGGAATTTCAGCAGGCAGCCGGCCACTCCGGGCCACCGGGCCCTGGATATGAACCATGGCCTTTCGCCCGAGAATCAAAAGTCACCAGGCCAGGTTCCTGATGTCAGTTTGCAGGAGGCACTTGGCACTGTCAAACCAGCCACAGTTGCCTGTGGGGGCACCATGTATTGGGCCGGCATCCTGATCCGTGCGGAATTTGAGCAGGCAGCCGGTCTCCGGGCCACCGGGCCCTGGCTATGAACCACGGCCTTTCCCCAGAGAAACAAAAGTCACCAGGCCAGGTTCCTGATGTCAGTTTGCAGGAGGCACTTGGCACTGTCAAACCAGCCACAGTTGCTTGAGGGTCACCTTGCATCTGGGCGGCATCCTCATCCGTGCGGAATTTCAGCAGGCAGCCGGCCACTCCGGGCCACCGGGCCCTGGCTAGGAACCATGGCCTTTCGCCCGAGAAACAAAAGTCACCAGGCCAGGTTCCTGATGTCAGTTTGCAGGAGGCACTTGGCACTGTCAAACCAGCCACAGTTGCTTGAGGGGGCACATTTCATCGGGGCGGTATCCTGATCCGTGCGGAATTTTAACAGGCAGCCGGCCTCTCCGGGCCACCGGGCCCTGGATATGAACCATGGCCTTTCGCCAGAGAAACAAAAGTCACCAGGCCAGGTTCCTGATGTCAGTTTGCAGGAGGCACTTGGCACTGTCAAACCAGCCACAGTTGCCTGTAGGGGCACCATGTATTGGGCCGGCATCCTGATCCGTGCGGAATTTGAGCAGGCAGCCGGCCTCTCCGGGCCACCGGGCCCTGGCTATGAACCATGGCCTTTCCCCAGAGAAACAAAAGTCACCAGGCCAGGTTCCTGATGTCAGTTTGCAGGAGGCACTTGGCTCTGTCAAACCAGTCACAGTTGCCTGTGCAGGCTCCTTGCATCTGGGCGGCATCCTCATCCGTGCGGAATTTCAGCAGGCAGCCGGCCACTCCGGGCCACCGCGCCCTGCTACAAAAAACAATGGTCTTTCCCCTGAGAAACAAAAGTCACCAGGCCAGGCTCCTGATGTCAGTTTGCAGGAGGCACATTGCACTGTCAAACCAGCCACAGTTGCTTGAGGGGGCACCTTTCATCGGGGCGGCATCCTGATCTGTGCGGAATTTCCGCAGGCAGCCGGCCTCTCCGGGCCAGCGGGCCCTGGCTATGAACGATGGTCTTTCGCCCGAGAATCAAAAGTCACGAGGCCCGTTTCCTGATGTCAGTTTGCAGTCGGCACTTGGCACGGTCAAAGCAGCCACAGTTGCTTGAGGGGGCACCTTTCATCGGGGCGGCATCCTGATCAGAGCGAAATTTCAGCAGGCAGCCGGCCACTCTGGGCCACCGGGCCCCGGCTATGAACCATGGCCTTTCGCCCGAGAATCAAAAGTCACCAGGCCAGGTTCCTGATGTCAGTTTGCAGGAGGCACATGGCACTGTCAAACCAGCCACAGTTGCTTGAGGGGGCACCTTTCATCGGGGCGGTATCCTGATCCGTGCGGAATTTCAGCAGGCAGCCGGCCACTCCGGGCCACCGGGCCCTGGATATGAACCATGGCCTTTCGCCCGAGAATCAAAAGTCACCAGGCCAGGTTCCTGATGTCAGTTTGCAGGAGGCACATGGCACTGTCAAACCAGCCACAGTTGCTTGAGGGGGCACCTTTCATCAGGCCGGCATCCTGATCTGTGTGGAATTTCCGCAGGCAGCCGGCCTCTCCGGGCCAGCGGGCCCTGGCTATGAACCATGGCCTTTCGCCCGAGAATCAAAAGTCACCAGGCCAAGTTCCTGATGTGAGTTTGCAGGAGGCACTTGGCACGGTCAAACCAGCCACAGTTGCCTGTGGGGGCACCATGTATTGGGCCGGCATCCTGATCCGTGGGGAATTTGAGCAGGCAGCCGGTCTCCGGGCCACCAGGCCCTGGCTATGAACCACGGCCTTTCCCCAGAGAAACAAAAGTCACCAGGCCAGGTTCCTGATGTCAGTTTGCAGGAGGCACTTGGCACTGTCAAACCAGCCACAGTTGCTTGAGGGGGCACCTTGCATCTGGGCGGCATCCTGATCCGTGCGGAATTTCAGCAGGCAGCCGGCCACTCCGGGCCACCGGGCCCTGGCTAGGAACCATGGCCTTTCCCCAGAGAAACAAAAGTCTCCAGGCCAGGTTCCTGATGTCAGTTTGCAGGAGGCACTTGGCACTGTCAAACCAGCCACAGTTGCTTGAGGGGGCACATTTCATCGGGGCGGTATCCTGATCCGTGCGGAATTTTAACAGGCAGCCGGCCGCTCCGGGCCACCGGGCCCTGGATATGAACCATGGCCTTTCGCCAGAGAAACAAAAGTCACCAGGCCAGGTTCCTGATGTCAGTTTGCAGGAGGCACTTGGCGCTGTCAAACCAGCCACACTCGCTTGAGGGGGCACCTTGCATCTGGGCGGCATCCTGATCCGTGTGGTATTTCAGCAGGCAGCCGACCACTCTGTGCCACCGGGCCCCGGCTATGAACCACGGACTTTCCCCAGAGAAACAAAAGTCACCAGGCCAGGTTCCTGATGTCAGTTTACAGGAGGCACTTGGCTCTGTCAAACCAGTCACAGTTGCCTGTGCAGGCTCCTTGCATCTGGGCGGCATCCTCATCCGTGCGGAATTTCAGCAGGCAGCCGGCCACTCCGGGCCGCCGCGCCCTGCTACAAAAAACAATGGTCTTTCCCCTGAGAAATAAAAGTCACCAGGCCAGGCTCCTGATGTCAGTTTGCAGGAGGCACATGGCACTGTCAAACCAGCCACAGTTGCTGGAGGGGGCACCTTTCATCGGGGCGGCATCCTGATCTGTGCCGAATTTCCGCAGGCAGCCGGCCTCTCCGGGCCACCGGGCCCTGGATATGAACCATGGCCTTTCGCCAGAGAAACAAAAGTCACCAGACCAGGTTCCTGATGTCAGTTTGCAGGAGGCACTTTGCGCTGTCAAACCAACCACATTTGCTTGAGGGGGCACCTTGCATCTGGGCAGCATCCTGATCCGTGCGGAATTTCAGCCGGCAGCCGGCCACTCCGCGCCACCGGGCCCCGGCTATGAACCACAGCCTTTCCCCAGAGAAACAAAAGTCGACAGGCCAGGTTCCTGATGTCAGTTTGCAGGAGGCACTTGGCACGGTCAAACCAGCCACAGTTGCCTGTGGGGGCACCTTGCGTCTCGGAGGTATCCTGATCTGTGCGGAATTTCAGCAGGCAGCCAGCCACTCCGGGCCAACGGGCCCTGGAGAAGAGCGATGGCCTGTCCCCCGAGAAACAAAAGTCAGCAGGCCAGGTTCCTGATGTCAGTTTGCAGGAGGCACTTGGCACTGTCACACCAGCCACAGTTGCCTGTGGGGGCACCTTACATCTGGGAGGTATCCTGATCCATGCGGAATTTGAGCAGGCAGCCGGCCTCTCCGGGCCAGCGGGCCCTGGATATGAACCATGGCCTTTCCCCAGAGAAACAAAAGTCACCAGGCCAGGTTCCTAATGTCAGTTTGCAGGAGGCACTTGGCACTGTCAAACCAGCCACAGTTGCTTGAGGGGGCACCTTTCATCTGGGCGGTATCCTGATCCGTGCGGAATCTCAGCACGCAGCCTGCCTCTCCAGGCCACCGGGCCCTGGATATGAACCATGGCCTTTCGCCAGAGAAACAAAAGTCACCAGGCCAGGTTCCTGATGTCAGTTTGCAGGAGGCACTTGGCACTGTCAAACCAGCCACAGTTGCTTGAGGGGGCACCTTGCATCTGGGCGGCATCCTGATCCGTGCGGAATTTCAACAGGCAGCCGGCCACTCCGTGCCACCGGGCCCCGGCTACGAACCACGGACTTTCCCCAGAGAAACAAAAGTCACCAGGCCAGGTTCCTGATGTCAGTTTGCAGGAGGCACTTGGCTCTGTCAAACCAGTCACAGTTGCCTGTGCAGGCTCCTTGCATCTGGGCGGCATCCTGATCCGTGCGGAATTTCAGCAGGCAGCCGGCCACTCCGGGCCACCGGGCCCTGGCTAGGAACCATGGCCTTTCGCCCGAGAAACAAAAGTCACCAGGCCAGGCTCCTGATGTCAGTTTGCAGGAGGCACATTGCACTGTCAAACCAGCCACAGTTGCTTGAGGGGGCACCTTTCATCGGGGCGGCATCCTGATCTGTGCGGAATTTCCGCAGGCAGCCGGCCTCTCCGGGCCAGCGGGCCCTGGCTATGAACCATGGCCTTTCGCCCGAGAAACAAAAGTCACCAGGCCAGGTTCCTGATGTCAGTTTGCAGGAGGCACTTGGCACTGTCAAACCAGCCACAGTTGCCTGTAGGGGCACCATGTATTGGGCCGGCATCCTGATCCGTGCGGAATTTGAGCAGGCAGCCGGCCTCTCAGGGCCACCGGGCCCTGGCTATGAACCATGGCCTTTCGCCAGAGAAACAAAAGTCACCAGGCCAGGTTCCTGATGTCAGTTTGCAGGAGGCACATGGCACTGTCACACCAGCCACAGTTGCCTGGGGGGGCACCTTACATCTGGGAGGTATCCTGATCCGTGCGGAATTTGAGCAGGCAGCCGGCCTCTCCGGGCCCCCGGGCCCTGGATATGAACCATGGCCTTTCCCCAGAGAAACAAAAGTCACCAGGCCAGGTTCCTAATGTCAGTTTGCAGGAGGCACTTGGCACTGTCAAACCAGCCACAGTTGCTTGAGGGGGCACCTTTCATCTGGGCGGTATCCTGATCCGTGCGGAATCTCAGCAGGCAGCCTACCTCTCCAGGCCACCGGGCCCTGGATATGAACCATGGCCTTTCGCCAGAGAAACAAAAGTCACCAGGCCAGGTTCCTGATGTCAGTTTGCAGGAGGCACTTGGCACTGTCAAACCAGCCACAGTTGCTTGAGGGGGCACCTTGCATCTGGGCGGCATCCTGATCCGTGCGGAATTTCAACAGGCAGCCGGCCACTCCGTGCCACCGGGCCCCGGCTACGAACCACGGACTTTCCCCAGAGAAACAAAAGTCACCAGGCCAGGTTCCTGATGTCAGTTTGCAGGAGGCACTTGGCTCTGTCAAACCAGTCACAGTTGCCTGTGCAGGCTCCTTGCATCTGGGCGGCATCCTCATCCGTGCGGAATTTCAGCAGGCAGCCGTCCACTCCTGGCCACTGGGCCCTGGCTAAGAACCATGGCCTTTCCCCAGAGAAACAAAAGTCACCAGGCCAGGTTCCTGATGTCAGTTTGCAGGAGGCACTTGGCACTGTCAAACCAGCCACAGTTGCTTGAGGGGGCACCTTTCATCGGGGCGGCATCCTGATCCGTGCGGAATTTCAGCAGGCAGCCGGCCACTCTGGGCCACAGCGCCCTGGCTATGAACCATGGCCTTTCGCCAGAGAAACAAAAGTCAACAGGCCAGGTTCCTGATGTCAGTTTGCAGGAGGCACATGGCACTGTCAAACCAGCCACAGTTGCTGGAGGGGGCACCTTTCATCGGGGCGGCATCCTGATCTGTGCGGAATTTCCGCAGGCAGCCGGCCTCTCCGGGCCACCGGGCCCTGGATATGAACCATGGCCTTTCGCCAGCGAAACAAAAGTCACCAGGCCAGGTTCCTGATGTCAGTTTGCAGGAGGCACTTGGCACGGTCAAACCAGCCACAGTTGCCTGTGGGGGCACCTTGCGTCTCGGAGGTATCCTGATCTGTGCGGAATTTCAGCAGGCAGCCAGCCATTCCAGGCCAACGGGCCCTGGAGAAGAGCGATGGCCTGTCCCCCGAGAAACAAAAGTCAGCAGGCCAGGTTCCTGATGTCAGTTTGCAGGAGGCACTTGGCACTGTCAAACCAGCCACAGTTGCCTGTGGGGGCACATTTCATCGGGGCGGCATCCTGATCGGAGCGAAATTTCAGCAGGCAGCCGGCCACTCTGGGCCACCGGGCCCTGGCTATGAACCATGGCCTTTCCCCAGAGAAGCAGAAGTCACCCGGACAGGTTCCTGATGTCAGATTGCAGGAGGCACATGGCACTGTCAAACCAGCCACAGTTGCCTGTGGGGGCACCATGCATTGGGCCGGCATCCTGATCCGTGCGGAATTTCCGCAGGCAGCCGTCCTCTCCGGGCCACCGGGCCCTGGCTATGAACCATGGCTTTTCGCCAGAGAAACAAAAGTCACCAGGCCAGGTTCCTGATGTCAGTTTGCAGGAGGCACTTTGCGCTGTCAAACCAACCACACTTGCTTGAGGGGGCACCTTGCATCTGGGCGGCATCCTGATCTGTGCGGAATTTCAGCAGGCAGCCGGCCACTCCGTGCCACCGGGCCCCGGCTATGAACCACGGACATTCCCCAGAGAAACAAAAGTCACCAGGCCAGGTTCCTGATGTCAGTTTGCAGGAGGCACTTGGCACTGTCAAACCAGCCACAGTTGCTTGAGGGGGCACCTTTCATCTGGGCGGTATCCTGATCCGTGCAGAATTTCGGCAGGCAGCCGGCCACTCAGAGCCACCGGGCCCTGGCTATGAACCATGGCCTTTCGCCCGAGAAAAAAATGTCACGAGGCCCGGTTCCTGATGTCAGTTTGCAGGAGGCACTTGGCACTGTCAAACCAGCCACAGTTGCCTGTGGGGACACCTTGCATCTGGGCGGCATCCTGATCCGTGCGGAATTTCAGCAGGCAGCCGGCCTCTCCGGGCCACCGGGCCCTGGATATGAACCATGGCCTTTCCCCAGAGAAACAAAAGTCACCAGGCCAGGTTCCTGATGTCAGTTTGCAGGAGGCACTTGGCACTGTCAAACCAGCCACAGTTGCCTGTGGGGGCACCATGCATTGGGCCGGCATCCTCATCCGTGCGGAATTTCAGCAGGCAGCCGGCCACTCCGGGCCACCGCGCCCTGCTACAAAAAACAATGGTCTTTCCCCTGAGAAATAAAAGTCACCAGGCCAGGCTCCTGATGTCAGTTTGCAGGAGGCACATTGCACTGTCAAACCAGCCACAGTTGCTTGAGGGGGCACCTTTCATCGGGGCGGCATCCTGATCTGTGCGGAATTTCCACAGGCAGCCGGCCTCTCCGGGCCAGCGGGCCCTGGCTATGAACCATGGCCTTTCGCCCGAGAATCAAAAGTCACCAGGCCAGGTTCCTGATGTCAGTTTGCAGGAGGCACTTGGCACTGTCAAACCAGCCACAGTTGCTTGAGGGGGCACCTTTCATCGGGGCGGTATCCTGATCCGTGCGGAATTTGAGCAGGCAGCCGGCCTCTCCGGGCCACCGGGCCCTGGCTATGAACCATGGCCTTTCGCCAGAGAAACAAAAGTCACCAGGCCACGTTCCTGATGTCAGTTTGCAGGAGGCACATGGCACTGTCAAACCAGCCACAGTTGCTGGAGGGGGCACCTTTCATCGGGGCGGCATCCTGATCTGTGCCGAATTTCCGCAGGCAGCCGGCCTCTCCGGGCCACCGGGCCCTGGATATGAACCATGGCCTTTCGCCAGAGAAACAAAAGTCACCAGACCAGGTTCCTGATGTCAGTTTGCAGGAGGCACTTTGCGCTGTCAAACCAACCACATTTGCTTGAGGGGGCACCTTGCATCTGGGCGGCATCCTGATCCGTGCGGAATTTCAGCCGGCAGCCGGCCACTCCGCGCCACCGGGCCCCGGCTATGAACCACAGCCTTTCCCCAGAGAAACAAAAGTCGACAGGCCAGGTTCCTGATGTCAGTTTGCAGGAGGCACTTGGCACGGTCAAACCAGCCACAGTTGCCTGTGGGGGCACCTTGCGTCTCGGAGGTATCCTGATCTGTGCGGAATTTCAGCAGGCAGCCAGCCACTCCGGGCCAACGGGCCCTGGAGAAGAGCGATGGCCTGTCCCCCGAGAAACAAAAGTCAGCAGGCCAGGTTCCTGATGTCAGTTTGCAGGAGGCACTTGGCACTGTCACACCAGCCACAGTTGCCTGTGGGGGCACCTTACATCTGGGAGGTATCCTGATCCATGCGGAATTTGAGCAGGCAGCCGGCCTCTCCGGGCCCCCGGGCCCTGGATATGAACCATGGCCTTTCCCCAGAGAAACAAAAGTCACCAGGCCAGGTTCCTAATGTCAGTTTGCAGGAGGCACTTGGCACTGTCAAACCAGCCACAGTTGCTTGAGGGGGCACCTTTCATCTGGGCGGTATCCTGATCCGTGCGGAATCTCAGCACGCAGCCTGCCTCTCCAGGCCACCGGGCCCTGGATATGAACCATGGCCTTTCGCCAGAGAAACAAAAGTCACCAGGCCAGGTTCCTGATGTCAGTTTGCAGGAGGCACTTGGCACTGTCAAACCAGCCACAGTTGCTTGAGGGGGCACCTTGCATCTGGGCGGCATCCTGATCCGTGCGGAATTTCAACAGGCAGCCGGCCACTCCGTGCCACCGGGCCCCGGCTACGAACCACGGACTTTCCCCAGAGAAACAAAAGTCACCAGGCCAGGTTCCTGATGTCAGTTTGCAGGAGGCACTTGGCTCTGTCAAACCAGTCACAGTTGCCTGTGCAGGCTCCTTGCATCTGGGCGGCATCCTGATCCGTGCGGAATTTCAGCAGGCAGCCGGCCACTCCGGGCCACCGGGCCCTGGCTAGGAACCATGGCCTTTCGCCCGAGAAACAAAAGTCACCAGGCCAGGTTCCTGATGTCAGTTTGCAGGAGGCACTTGGCACTGTCAAACCAGCCACAGTTGCTTGAGGGGGCACCTTTCATCTGGGCGGTATCCTGATCCGTGCGGAATCTCAGCAGGCAGCCTACCTCTCCAGGCCACCGGGCCCTGGATATGAACCATGGCCTTTCGCCAGAGAAACAAAAGTCACCAGGCCAGGTTCCTGATGTCAGTTTGCAGGAGGCACTTGGCACTGTCAAACCAGCCACAGTTGCTTGAGGGGGCACCTTGCATCTGGGCGGCATCCTGATCCGTGCGGAATTTCAGCAGGCAGCCGGCCACTCCGTGCCACCGGGCCCCGGCTACGAACCACGGACTTTCCCCAGAGAAACAAAAGTCACCAGGCCAGGTTCCTGATGTCAGTTTGCAGGAGGCACTTGGCTCTGTCAAACCAGTCACAGTTGCCTGTGCAGGCTCCTTGCATCTGGGCGGCATCCTCATCCGTGCGGAATTTCAGCAGGCAGCCGTCCACTCCTGGCCACTGGGCCCTGGCTAAGAACCATGGCCTTTCCCCAGAGAAACAAAAGTCACCAGGCCAGGTTCCTGATGTCAGTTTGCAGGAGGCACTTGGCACTGTCAAACCAGCCACAGTTGCTTGAGGGGGCACCTTTCATCGGGGCGGCATCCTGATCCGTGCGGAATTTCAGCAGGCAGCCGGCCACTCTGGGCCACAGCGCCCTGGCTATGAACCATGGCCTTTCGCCAGAGAAACAAAAGTCAACAGGCCAGGTTCCTGATGTCAGTTTGCAGGAGGCACTTGGCACGGTCAAACCAGCCACAGTTGCCTGTGGGGGCACCTTGCGTCTCGGAGGTATCCTGATCTGTGCGGAATTTCAGCAGGCAGCCAGCCATTCCAGGCCAACGGGCCCTGGAGAAGAGCGATGGCCTGTCCCCCGAGAAACAAAAGTCAGCAGGCCAGGTTCCTGATGTCAGTTTGCAGGAGGCACTTGGCACTGTCAAACCAGCCACAGTTGCCTGTGGGGGCACATTTCATCGGGGCGGCATCCTGATCGGAGCGAAATTTCAGCAGGCAGCCGGCCACTCTGGGCCACCGGGCCCTGGCTATGAACCATGGCCTTTCCCCAGAGAAGCAGAAGTCACCCGGACAGGTTCCTGATGTCAGATTGCAGGAGGCACATGGCACTGTCAAACCAGCCACAGTTGCCTGTGGGGGCACCATGCATTGGGCCGGCATCCTGATCCGTGCGGAATTTCCGCAGGCAGCCGTCCTCTCCGGGCCACCGGGCCCTGGCTATGAACCATGGCTTTTCGCCAGAGAAACAAAAGTCACCAGGCCAGGTTCCTGATGTCAGTTTGCAGGAGGCACTTTGCGCTGTCAAACCAACCACACTTGCTTGAGGGGGCACCTTGCATCTGGGCGGCATCCTGATCTGTGCGGAATTTCAGCAGGCAGCCGGCCACTCCGTGCCACCGGGCCCCGGCTATGAACCACGGACATTCCCCAGAGAAACAAAAGTCACCAGGCCAGGTTCCTGATGTCAGTTTGCAGGAGGCACTTGGCACTGTCAAACCAGCCACAGTTGCTTGAGGGGGCACCTTTCATCTGGGCGGTATCCTGATCCGTGCAGAATTTCGGCAGGCAGCCGGCCACTCAGAGCCACCGGGCCCTGGCTATGAACCATGGCCTTTCGCCCGAGAAAAAAATGTCACGAGGCCCGGTTCCTGATGTCAGTTTGCAGGAGGCACTTGGCACTGTCAAACCAGCCACAGTTGCCTGTGGGGACACCTTGCATCTGGGCGGCATCCTGATCCGTGCGGAATTTCAGCAGGCAGCCGGCCTCTCCGGGCCACCGGGCCCTGGATATGAACCATGGCCTTTCCCCAGAGAAACAAAAGTCACCAGGCCAGGTTCCTGATGTCAGTTTGCAGGAGGCACTTGGCACTGTCAAACCAGCCACAGTTGCCTGTGGGGGCACCATGCATTGGGCCGGCATCCTCATCCGTGCGGAATTTCAGCAGGCAGCCGGCCACTCCGGGCCACCGCGCCCTGCTACAAAAAACAATGGTCTTTCCCCTGAGAAATAAAAGTCACCAGGCCAGGCTCCTGATGTCAGTTTGCAGGAGGCACATTGCACTGTCAAACCAGCCACAGTTGCTTGAGGGGGCACCTTTCATCGGGGCGGCATCCTGATCTGTGCGGAATTTCCACAGGCAGCCGGCCTCTCCGGGCCAGCGGGCCCTGGCTATGAACCATGGCCTTTCGCCCGAGAATCAAAAGTCACCAGGCCAGGTTCCTGATGTCAGTTTGCAGGAGGCACTTGGCACTGTCAAACCAGCCACAGTTGCTTGAGGGGGCACCTTTCATCGGGGCGGTATCCTGATCCGTGCGGAATTTGAGCAGGCAGCCGGCCTCTCCGGGCCACCGGGCCCTGGCTATGAACCATGGCCTTTCGCCCGAGAAACAAAAGTCACCAGGCCACGTTCCTGATGTCAGTTTGCAGGAGGCACTTTGCGCTGTCAAACCAACCACATTTGCTTGAGGGGGCACCTTGCATCTGGGCGGCATCCTGATCCGTGCGGAATTTCAGCCGGCAGCCGGCCACTCCGCGCCACCGGGCCCCGGCTATGAACCACAGCCTTTCCCCAGAGAAACAAAAGTCGACAGGCCAGGTTCCTGATGTCAGTTTGCAGGAGGCACTTGGCACGGTCAAACCAGCCACAGTTGCCTGTGGGGGCACCTTGCGTCTCGGAGGTATCCTGATCTGTGCGGAATTTCAGCAGGCAGCCAGCCACTCCGGGCCAACGGGCCCTGGAGAAGAGCGATGGCCTGTCCCCCGAGAAACAAAAGTCAGCAGGCCAGGTTCCTGGTGTCAGTTTGCAGGAGGCACTTGGCACTGTCACACCAGCCACAGTTGCCTGTGGGGGCACCTTACATCTGGGAGGTATCCTGATCCATGCGGAATTTGAGCAGGCAGCCGGCCTCTCCGGGCCCCCGGGCCCTGGATATGAACCATGGCCTTTCCCCAGAGAAACAAAAGTCACCAGGCCAGGTTCCTAATGTCAGTTTGCAGGAGGCACTTGGCACTGTCAAACCAGCCACAGTTGCTTGAGGGGGCACCTTTCATCTGGGCGGTATCCTGATCCGTGCGGAATCTCAGCACGCAGCCTGCCTCTCCAGGCCACCGGGCCCTGGATATGAACCATGGCCTTTCGCCAGAGAAACAAAAGTCACCAGGCCAGGTTCCTGATGTCAGTTTGCAGGAGGCACTTGGCACTGTCAAACCAGCCACAGTTGCTTGAGGGGGCACCTTGCATCTGGGCGGCATCCTGATCCGTGCGGAATTTCAACAGGCAGCCGGCCTCTCCGTGCCACCGGGCCCCGGCTACGAACCACGGACTTTCCCCAGAGAAACAAAAGTCACCAGGCCAGGTTCCTGATGTCAGTTTGCAGGAGGCACTTGGCTCTGTCAAACCAGTCACAGTTGCCTGTGCAGGCTCCTTGCATCTGGGCGGCATCCTGATCCGTGCGGAATTTCAGCAGGCAGCCGGCCACTCCGGGCCACCGCGCCCTGCTACAAAAAACAATGGTCTTTCCCCTGAGAAACAAAAGTCACCAGGCCAGGCTCCTGATGTCAGTTTGCAGGAGGCACATTGCACTGTCAAACCAGCCACAGTTGCTTGAGGGGGCACCTTTCATCGGGGCGGCATCCTGATCTGTGCGGAATTTCCGCAGGCAGCCGGCCTCTCCGGGCCAGCGGGCCCTGGCTATGAACCATGGCCTTTCGCCCGAGAATCAAAAGTCACCAGGCCAGGTTCCTGATGTCAGTTTGCAGGAGGCACTTGGCACTGTCAAACCAGCCACAGTTGCCTGTAGGGGCACCATGTATTGGGCCGGCATCCTGATCCGTGCGGAATTTGAGCAGGCAGCCGGCCTCTCAGGGCCACCGGGCCCTGGCTATGAACCATGGCCTTTCGCCAGAGAAACAAAAGTCACCAGGCCAGGTTCCTGATGTCAGTTTGCAGGAGGCACATGGCACTGTCACACCAGCCACAGTTGCCTGGGGGGGCACCTTACATCTGGGAGGTATCCTGATCCGTGCGGAATTTGAGCAGGCAGCCGGCCTCTCCGGGCCCCCGGGCCCTGGATATGAACCATGGCCTTTCCCCAGAGAAACAAAAGTCACCAGGCCAGGTTCCTAATGTCAGTTTGCAGGAGGCACTTGGCACTGTCAAACCAGCCACAGTTGCTTGAGGGGGCACCTTTCATCTGGGCGGTATCCTGATCCGTGCGGAATCTCAGCAGGCAGCCTACCTCTCCAGGCCACCGGGCCCTGGATATGAACCATGGCCTTTCGCCAGAGAAACAAAAGTCACCAGGCCAGGTTCCTGATGTCAGTTTGCAGGAGGCACTTGGCACTGTCAAACCAGCCACAGTTGCTTGAGGGGGCACCTTGCATCTGGGCGGCATCCTGATCCGTGCGGAATTTCAACAGGCAGCCGGCCACTCCGTGCCACCGGGCCCCGGCTACGAACCACGGACTTTCCCCAGAGAAACAAAAGTCACCAGGCCAGGTTCCTGATGTCAGTTTGCAGGAGGCACTTGGCTCTGTCAAACCAGTCACAGTTGCCTGTGCAGGCTCCTTGCATCTGGGCGGCATCCTCATCCGTGCGGAATTTCAGCAGGCAGCCGTCCACCCCTGGCCACTGGGCCCTGGCTAAGAACCATGGCCTTTCCCCAGAGAAACAAAAGTCACCAGGCCAGGTTCCTGATGTCAGTTTGCAGGAGGCACTTGGCACTGTCAAACCAGCCACAGTTGCTTGAGGGGGCACCTTTCATCGGGGCGGCATCCTGATCCGTGCGGAATTTCAGCAGGCAGCCGGCCACTCTGGGCCACAGCGCCCTGGCTATGAACCATGGCCTTTCGCCAGAGAAACAAAAGTCAACAGGCCAGGTTCCTGATGTCAGTTTGCAGGAGGCACATGGCACTGTCAAACCAGCCACAGTTGCTGGAGGGGGCACCTTTCATCGGGGCGGCATCCTGATCTGTGCGGAATTTCCGCAGGCAGCCGGCCTCTCCGGGCCACCGGGCCCTGGATATGAACCATGGCCTTTCGCCAGAGAAACAAAAGTCACCAGACCAGGTTCCTGATGTCAGTTTGCAGGAGGCACTTTGCGCTGTCAAACCAACCACATTTGCTTGAGGGGGCACCTTGCATCTGGGCGGCATCCTGATCCGTGCGGAATTTCAGCCGGCAGCCGGCCACTCCGCGCCACCGGGCCCCGGCTATGAACCACAGCCTTTCCCCAGAGAAACAAAAGTCGACAGGCCAGGTTCCTGATGTCAGTTTGCAGGAGGCACTTGGCACGGTCAAACCAGCCACAGTTGCCTGTGGGGGCACCTTGCGTCTCGGAGGTATCCTGATCTGTGCGGAATTTCAGCAGGCAGCCAGCCACTCCGGGCCAACGGGCCCTGGAGAAGAGCGATGGCCTGTCCCCCGAGAAACAAAAGTCAGCAGGCCAGGTTCCTGATGTCAGTTTGCAGGAGGCACTTGGCACTGTCACACCAGCCACAGTTGCCTGTGGGGGCACCTTACATCTGGGAGGTATCCTGATCCATGCGGAATTTGAGCAGGCAGCCGGCCTCTCCGGGCCCCCGGGCCCTGGATAAGAACCATGGCCTTTCCCCAGAGAAACAAAAGTCACCAGGCCAGGTTCCTAATGTCAGTTTGCAGGAGGCACTTGGCACTGTCAAACCAGCCACAGTTGCTTGAGGGGGCACCTTTCATCTGGGCGGTATCCTGATCCGTGCGGAATCTCAGCACGCAGCCTGCCTCTCCAGGCCACCGGGCCCTGGATATGAACCATGGCCTTTCGCCAGAGAAACAAAAGTCACCAGGCCAGGTTCCTGATGTCAGTTTGCAGGAGGCACTTGGCACTGTCAAACCAGCCACAGTTGCTTGAGGGGGCACCTTGCATCTGGGCGGCATCCTGATCCGTGCGGAATTTCAACAGGCAGCCGGCCACTCCGTGCCACCGGGCCCCGGCTACGAACCACGGACTTTCCCCAGAGAAACAAAAGTCACCAGGCCAGGTTCCTGATGTCAGTTTGCAGGAGGCACTTGGCTCTGTCAAACCAGTCACAGTTGCCTGTGCAGGCTCCTTGCATCTGGGCGGCATCCTGATCCGTGCGGAATTTCAGCAGGCAGCCGGCCACTCCGGGCCACCGGGCCCTGGCTAGGAACCATGGCCTTTCGCCCGAGAAACAAAAGTCACCAGGCCAGGTTCCTGATGTCAGTTTGCAGGAGGCACTTGGCACTGTCAAACCAGCCACAGTTGCTTGAGGGGGCACATTTCATCGGGGCGGTATCCTGATCCGTGCGGAATTTTAACAGGCAGCCGGCCTCTCCGGGCCACCGGGCCCTGGATATGAACCATGGCCTTTCCCCAGAGAAACAAAAGTCACCAGGCCAGGTTCCTGATGTCAGTTTGCAGGAGGCACTTTGCGCTGTCAAACCAACCACACTTGCTTGAGGGGCACCTTGCATCTGGGCGGCATCCTGATCCGTGCGGAATTTCAACAGGCAGCCGACCACTCTGTGCCACCGGGCCCCGGCTATGAACCACGGACTTTCCCCAGAGAAACAAAAGTCACCAGGCCAGGTTCCTGATGTCAGTTTGCAGGAGGCACTTGGCTCTGTCAAACCAGTCACAGTTGCCTGTGCAGGCTCCTTGCATCTGGGCGGCATCCTCATCCGTGCGGAATTTCAGCAGGCAGCCGGCCACTCCGGGCCACCGCGCCCTGCTACAAAAAACAATGGTCTTTCCCCTGAGAAACAAAAGTGACCAGGCCAGGCTCCTGATGTCAGTTTGCAGGAGGCACATTGCACTGTCAAACCAGCCACAGTTGCTTGAGGGGGCACCTTTCATCGGGGCGGCATCCTGATCTGTGCGGAATTTCCGCAGGCAGCCGGCCTCTCCGGGCCAGCGGGCCCTGGCTATGAACCATGGCCTTTCGCCCGAGAATCAAAAGTCACCAGGCCAGGTTCCTGATGTCAGTTTGCAGGAGGCACTTGGCACTGTCAAACCAGCCACAGTTGTCTGTAGGGGCACCATGTATTGGGCCGGCATCCTGATCCGTGCGGAATTTGAGCAGGCAGCCGGCCTCTCAGGGCCACCGGGCCCTGGCTATGAACCATGGCCTTTCGCCAGAGAAACAAAAGTCACCAGGCCAGGTTCCTGATGTCAGTTTGCAGGAGGCACATGGCACTGTCACACCAGCCACAGTTGCCTGGGGGGGCACCTTACATCTGGGAGGTATCCTGATCCGTGCGGAATTTGAGCAGGCAGCCGGCCTCTCCGGGCCCCCGGGCCCTGGATATGAACCATGGCCTTTCCCCAGAGAAACAAAAGTCACCAGGCCAGGTTCCTAATGTCAGTTTGCAGGAGGCACTTGGCACTGTCAAACCAGCCACAGTTGCTTGAGGGGGCACCTTTCATCTGGGCGGTATCCTGATCCGTGCGGAATCTCAGCAGGCAGCCTACCTCTCCAGGCCACCGGGCCCTGGATATGAACCATGGCCTTTCGCCAGAGAAACAAAAGTCACCAGGCCAGGTTCCTGATGTCAGTTTGCAGGAGGCACTTGGCACTGTCAAACCAGCCACAGTTGCTTGAGGGGGCACCTTGCATCTGGGCGGCATCCTGATCCGTGCGGAATTTCAACAGGCAGCCGGCCACTCCGTGCCACCGGGCCCCGGCTACAAACCACGGACTTTCCCCAGAGAAACAAAAGTCACCAGGCCAGGTTCCTGATGTCAGTTTGCAGGAGGCACTTGGCTCTGTCAAACCAGTCACAGTTGCCTGTGCAGGCTCCTTGCATCTGGGCGGCATCCTCATCCGTGCGGAATTTCAGCAGGCAGCCGTCCACTCCTGGCCACTGGGCCCTGGCTAAGAACCATGGCCTTTCCCCAGAGAAACAAAAGTCACCAGGCCAGGTTCCTGATGTCAGTTTGCAGGAGGCACTTGGCACTGTCAAACCAGCCACAGTTGCTTGAGGGGGCACCTTTCATCGGGGCGGCATCCTGATCCGTGCGGAATTTCAGCAGGCAGCCGGCCACTCTGGGCCACAGCGCCCTGGCTATGAACCATGGCCTTTCGCCAGAGAAACAAAAGTCAACAGGCCAGGTTCCTGATGTCAGTTTGCAGGAGGCACATGGCACTGTCAAACCAGCCACAGTTGCTGGAGGGGGCACCTTTCATCGGGGCGGCATCCTGATCTGTGCGGAATTTCCGCAGGCAGCCGGCCTCTCCGGGCCACCGGGCCCTGGATATGAACCATGGCCTTTCGCCAGCGAAACAAAAGTCAGCAGGCCAGGTTCCTGATGTCAGTTTGCAGGAGGCACTTGGCACTGTCACACCAGCCACAGTTGCCTGTGGGGGCACTTTTCATCGGGGCGGCATCCTGATCGGAGCGAAATTTCAGCAGGCAGCCGGCCACTCTGGGCCACCGGGCCCTGGCTATGAACCATGGCCTTTCCCCAGAGAAGCAGAAGTCACCCGGACAGGTTCCTGATGTCAGATTGCAGGAGGCACATGGCACTGTCAAACCAGCCACAGTTGCCTGTGGGGGCACCATGCATTGGGCCGGCATCCTGATCCGTGCGGAATTTCCGCAGGCAGCCGTCCTCTCCGGGCCACCGGGCCCTGGCTATGAACCATGGCTTTTCGCCAGAGAAACAAAAGTCACCAGGCCAGGTTCCTGATGTCAGTTTGCAGGAGGCACTTTGCGCTGTCAAACCAACCACACTTGCTTGAGGGGGCACCTCGCATCTGGGCGGCATCCTGATCTGTGCGGAATTTCAGCAGGCAGCCGGCCACTCCGTGCCACCGGGCCCCGGCTATGAACCACGGACATTCCCCAGAGAAACAAAAGTCACCAGGCCAGGTTCCTGATGTCAGTTTGCAGGAGGCACTTGGCACTGTCAAACCAGCCACAGTTGCTTGAGGGGGCACCTTTCATCTGGGCGGTATCCTGATCCGTGCAGAATTTCAGCAGGCAGCCGGCCACTCAGAGCCACCGGGCCCTGGCTATGAACCATGGCCTTTCGCCCGAGAAAAAAATGTCACGAGGCCCGGTTCCTGATGTCAGTTTGCAGGAGGCACTTGGCACTGTCAAACCAGCCACAGTTGCCTGTGGGGACACCTTGCATCTGGGCGGCATCCTGATCCGTGCGGAATTTCAGCAGGCAGCCGGCCTCTCCGGGCCACCGGGCCCTGGCTATGAACCATGGCCTTTCGCCAGAGAAACAAAAGTCACCAGGCCAGGTTCCTGATGTCAGTTTGCAGGAGGCACTTGGCACTGTCACACCAGCCACAGTTACCTGTGGGGGCACCTTACATCTGGGAGGTATCCTGATCCATGCGGAATTTGAGCAGGCAGCCGGCCTCTCCGGGCCACCGGGCCCTGGATATGAACCATGGCCTTTCCCCAGAGAAACAAAAGTCACCAGGCCAGGTTCCTAATGTCAGTTTGCAGGAGGCACTTGGCACTGTTAAAGCGGCCAGAGTTGCTTGAGGGAGCACCTTTCATCGGGGCGGTATCCTGATCCGTGTGGTATTTCAGCAGGCAGCCGGCCTCTCCGGGCCACCGGGCCCTGGCTATGAACCATGGCCTTTAGCCAGAGAAACAAAAGTCACCAGGCCAGGTTCCTGATGTCAGTTTGCAGGAGGCACTTGGCACTGTCAAACCAACCACACTTGCTTGAGGGGGCATCTTGCATCTGGGCGGCATCCTGATCCGTGCGGAATTTCAGCAGGCAGCCGGCCACTCCGGGACAACGGGCCCCGGCTATGTACTACGGCCTTTCCCCAGAGAAACAAATGTCACCAGGCCAGGTTCCTGATGTCAATTTGCAGGAGGCACTTGGCTCTGTCAAACCAGCCACAGTTGCTTGAGGGGGCACCTTTCGTCGGGGCGGCATCCTGATCCATGCGGAATTTCAGCAGGCAGCTGTCCACTCCGGGCCACCGGGCCCTGGCTAAGAACCATGGCCTTTAGCCAGAGAAAGAAAAGTCACCAGGCCAGGTTCCTGATGTCAGTTTGCAGGAGGCACTTGGCACTGTCAAACCAGCCACAGTTGCCTGTGGGGACACCTTGCATCTGGGCGGCATCCCGATCCGTGCGGAATTTCAGCAGGCAGCCGGCCTCTCCGTGCCACCGGGCCCCGGCTATGAACCACGGCCTTTCCCCAGAGAAACAAAAGTCAACAGGCCAGGTTCCTGATGTCAGTTTGCAGGAGGCACTTGGCACTGTCAAACCAGCCACAGTTGCTGGAGGGGGCACCTTTCATCGGGGCGGCATCCTGATCTGTGCGGAATTTCCGCAGGCGGCCGGCCTCTCCGGGCCACCGGGCCCTGGATATGAACCATGGCCTTTCCCCAGAGAAACAAAAGTCACCAGGCCAGGTTCCTGATGTCAGTTTGCAGGAGGCACTTTGCGCTGTCAAACCAACCACACTTGCTTGAGGGGGCACCTTGCATCTGGGCGGCATCCTGATCCGTGCGGAATTTCAGCAGGCAGCCGGCCTCTCCGTGCCACCGGGCCCCGGCTATGAACCACGGCCTTTCCCCAGAGAAACAAAAGTCGACAGGCAAGGTTCCTGATGTCAGTTTGCAGGAGGCACTTGGCACGGTCAAACCAGCCACAGTTGCCTGTGGGGGCACCTTGCGTCTCGGAGGTATCCTGATCTGTGCGGAATTTCAGCAGGCAGCCAGCCACTCCGGGCCAACGGGCCCTGGAGAAGAGCGATGGCCTGTCCCCCGAGAAACAAAAGTCAGCAGGCCAGGTTCCTGATGTCAGTTTGCAGGAGGCACTTGGCACTGTCACACCAGCCACAGTTGCCTGTGGGGGCAACTTACATCTGGGAGGTATCCTGATCCATGCGGAATTTCAGCAGGCAGCCGGCCTCTCCGGGCCACCGGGCCCTGGATATGAACCATGGCCTTTCGCCCGAGAATCAAAAGTCACCAGGCCAGGTTCCTAATGTCAGTTTGCAGGAGGCACTTGGCACTGTCAAACCAGCCACAGTTGCTTGAGGGGGCACCTTTCATCGGGGCGGCATCCTGATCGGAGCGAAATTTCAGCAGGCAGCCGGCCACTCTGGGCCACCGGGCCCTGGATATGAACCATGGCCTTTCGCCAGAGAAACAAAAGTCACCAGGCCAGGTTCCTGATGTCAGTTTGCAGGAGGCACTTGGCACTGTCAAACCAGCCACAGTTGCCTGTGGGGACACCTTGCATCTGGGCGGCATCCTGATCCGTGCGGAATTTCAGCAGGCAGCCGGCCTCTCCGGGCCACCGGGCCCTGGATATGAACCATGGCCTTTCCCCATAGAAACAAAAGTCACCAGGCCAGGTTCCTGATGTCAGTTTGCAGGAGGCACTTGGCACGGTCAAACCAGCCACAGTTGCTTGAGGGGGCACCTTTCATCGGGGCGGCATCCTGATCCGTGCGGAATTTTAACAGGCAGCCGGACTCTCCTGGCCACAGGGGCCTGTCTAAGTACTATGGCCTTTCCCCAGAGAAACAAAAGTCACCAGGCCAGGTTCCTGATGTCAGTTTGCAGGAGGCACTTGGCACTGTCCAATCAGCCACACTTGCTTGAGGGGGCACCTTGCATCTGGGCGGCATCCTGATCCGTGCGGAATCTCAGCACGCAGCCTGCCTCTCCAGGCCACCGGGCCCTGGATATGAACCATGGCCTTTCGCCAGAGAAACAAAAGTCAGCAGGCCAGGTTCCTGATGTCAGTTTGCAGGAGGCACTTGGCACTGTCACACCAGCCACAGTTACCTGTGGGGGTACCTTACATCTGGGAGGTATCCTGATCCATGCGGAATTTGAGCAGGCAGCCGGCCTCTCCGGGCCACCGGGCCCTGGCTATGAACCATGGCCTTTAGCCAGAGAAACAAAAGTCACCAGTCCACGTTCCTGATGTCAGTTTGCAGGAGGCACTTGGCACTGTCAAACCAGTCACAGTTGCTGGAGGGGGCACCTTTCATCGGGGCGGCATCCTGATCTGTGCGGAATTTCCGCAGGCAGCCGGCCTCTCCGGGCCACCGGGCCCTGGATATGAACCATGGCCATTCGCCAGAGAAACAAAAGTCACCAGGCCAGGTTCCTGATGTCAGTTTGCAGGAGGCACTTTGCGCTGTCAAACCAACCACACTTGCTTGAGGGGGCACCTTGCATCTGGGCGGCATCCTGATCCGTGCGGAATTTCAGCCGGCAGCCGGCCACTCCGTGCCACCGGGCCCTGTCTAAGTACGATGGCCTTTCCCCAGAGAAACAAAAGTCACCAGGCCAGGTTCCTGATGTCAGTTTGCAGGAGGCACTAGGCACTGTCAATTCAGCCACAGTTGCTTGAGGGGGCACCTTTCATCGGGGCGGTATCCTGATCCGTGCGGAATTTTAACAGGCAGCCGGCCTCTCCGGGCCACCGGGCCCTGTCTAAGTACGATGGCCTTTCCCCAGTGAAACAAAAGTCACCAGGCCAGGTTCCTGATGTCAGTTTGCAGGAGGCACTAGGCACTGTCAATTCAGCCACAGTTGCTTGAGGGGGCACCTTGCATCTGGGCGGCATCCTGATCCGTGCGGAATCTCAGCACGCAGCCTGCCTCTCCTGGCCACCGGGCCCTGGATATGAACCATGGCCTTTCGCCAGAGAAACAAAAGTCAGCAGGCCAGGTTCCTGATGTCAGTTTGCAGGAGGAACTTGGCGCTGTCAAACCAACCACACTTGCTTGAGGGGGCACCTTGCATCTGGGCGGCATCCTGATCCGTGCGGAATTTCAACAGGCAGCCAGCCACTCCGTGCCAACGGGCCCTGGAGAAGAGCGATGGCCTGTCCCCCGAGAAACAAAAGTCAGCAGGCCAGGTTCCTAATGTCAGTTTGCAGGAGGCACTCGGCACTGTCAAACCAGCCACAATTGCTTGAGGGGGCACCTTTCATCGGGGCGGCATCCTGATCCGTGCGGAATTTCAGCCGGCAGCCGGCCACTCCGTGCCACCGGGCCCCGGCTATGAACCACGGCCTTTCCCCAGAGAAACAAAAGTCACCAGGCCAGGTTCCTGATGTCAGTTTGCAGGAGGCACTTGGCACTGTCAAACCAGCCACAGTTGCCTGTGAGGGCACCTTGCATCTGGGAGGTATCCTGATCCGTGCGGAATTTCCGCAGGCAGCCGGCCTCTCCGGGCCGGCGGGCCCTGGCTATGAACCATGGCCTTTCGCCAGAGAAACAAAAGTCACCAGGCCAGGTTCCTGATGTCAGTTTGCAGGAGGCACTTTGCGCTGTCAAACCAACCACACTTGCTTGAGGGGGCACCTTGCATCTGGGCGGCATACTGATCCGTGCGGAATTTCAGCAGGCAGCCGGCCACTCCTTCCAACGGGCCCTGGCGAAGAAGGATGGCATTTCCCCAGCGAAACAAAAGTCACCAGGCCAGGTTCCTGATGTCAGTTTGCAGGAGGCACTTGGCTCTGTCAAACCAGTCACAGTTGCCTGTGGGGGCACCATGCATTGGGCCGGCATCCTGATCCGTGCGGAATTGGAGCAGGCAGCCCGTCTCTCCGGGCCACCGGGCCCTGGTTATGAACCATGGCCTTTCGCCAGAGAAACAAAAGTCAACAGGCCAGGTTCCTGATGTCAGTTTGCAGGAGGCACATGGCACTGTCAAACCAGCCACAGTTGCTTGAGGGGGCACCTTTCATCGGGGCGGCATCCTGATCCGTGCGGAATTTCCGCCGGCAGCCGGCCTCTCAGGGCCGGCGGGCCCTGGCTATGAACCATGGCCTTTCGCCCGAGAATCAAAAGTCACCAGGCCAGGTTCCTGATGTCAGTTTGCAGGAAGCACTTGGCACTGTCAAACCAGCCACAGGTCCTTGAGGGGGCAACTTGCATCTGGGCGGCATCCTGATCCGTGCGGAATTTCAGCAGGCAGCCAGCCACTCCGTGCCACCGGGCCCCAGCTATGAACCACGGCCTTTCCCCAGAGAAACAAAAGTCGACAGGCCAGGTTCCTGATGTCAGTTTGCAGGAGGCACTTGGCACTGTCAAAGCAGCCACAGTTGCTTGAGGGAGCACCTTTCATCGGGGCGGTATCTTGATCCGTGTGGTATTTCAGCAGGCAGCCGGCCACTCCGGGCCAACGGGCCCTGGACATGAACCATGACCTTTCGCCAGAGAAACAAAAGTCACGAGGCCCGTTTCCTGATGTCAGTTTGCAGTAGGCACTTGGCACGGTCAAACCAGCCACAGTTGCTTGAGGGGGCACCTTTCATTGGGGCGGCATCCTGATCGGAGCGAAATTTCAGCAGGCAGCCGGCCACTCTCGGCCACCGGGCCCTGGCTATGAACCATGGCCTTTCAACAGAGAAGCAGAAGTTGCCCGGACAGGTTCCTGATGTCAGTTTGCAGGAGGCACTTGGCACTGTCAAACCAGCCACAGTTGCTTGAGGGGGCACCTTGCATCTGGGCGGCATCCTGATCCGTGCGGAATTTCAGCAGGCAGCCGGCCTCTCCGGGCCACCGGGCCCTGGACATGAACCATGGCCTTTCGCCAGAGAAACAAAAGTCACCAGGCCAGGTTCCTGATGTCAGTTTGCAGGAGGCACTTGGCACTGTCAAACCAGCCACAGTTGCCTGTGGGGACGCCTTGCATCTGGGGGGCATCCTGATCCGTGCGGAATTTCAGCAGGCAGCCGGCCACTCCGTGCCACCGGGTCCCGGCTATGAACCACGGCCTTTCCCCAGAGAAACAAAAGTCACCAGGCCAGGTTCCTGATGTCAGTTTGCAGGAGGCACTCGGCACTGTCAAACCAGCCACAGTTGCTGGAGGGGGCACCTTTCATCGGGGCGGCATCCTGATCTGTGCGGAATTTCCGCAGGCAGCCGGCCTCTCCGGGCCACCGGGCCCTGGATATGAACCATGGACTTTCGCCAGAGAAACAAAAGTCACCAGGCCAGGTTCCTGATGTCAGTTTGCAGGAGGCACTTTGCGCTGACAAACCAACCACACTTGCTTGAGGGGGCACCTTGCATCTGGGCGGCATCCTGATCCGTGCGGAATTTCAGCCGGCAGCCGGCCACTCCGTGCCACCGGGCCCCGGCTATGAACCACGGCCTTTCCCCAGAGAAACAAAAGTCGACAGGCCAGGTTCCTGATGTCAGTTTGCAGGAGGCACTTGGCACGGTCAAACCAGCCACAGTCGCCTGTGGGGGCACCTTGCGTCTCGGAGGTATCCTGATCTGTGCGGAATTTCAGCAGTCAGCCAGCCACTCCGTGCCAACGGGCCCTGGAGAAGAGCGATGGCCTGTCCCCCGAGAAACAAAAGTCAGCAGGCCAGGTTCCTGATGTCAGTTTGCAGGAGGCACTTGGCACTGTCAAACCAGCCACAGTTGCTTGAGGGAGCACCTTTCATCGGGGCGGTATCCTGATCCGTGTGGTATTTCCGCAGGCAGCCGGCCACTCCGGGCCAACGGGCCCTGGACATGAACCATGACCTTTCGCCAGAGAAACAAAAGTCACGAGGCCCGTTTCCTGATGTCAGTTTGCAGTAGGCACTTGGCACGGCCAAACCAGCCACAGTTGCTTGAGGGGGCAACTTACATCTGGGAGGTATCCTGATCCATGCGGAATTTGAGCAGGCAGCCGGCCTCTCCCGGCCACCGGGCCCTGGATATGAACCATGGCCTTTCCCAAGAGAAACAAAAGTCACCAGGCCAGGTTCCTAATGTCAGTTTGCAGGAGGCACTCGGCACTGTCAAACCAGCCACAGTTGCTTGAGGGGGCACCTTTCATCGGGGCGGCATCCTGATCCGTGCGGAATTTCAGCAGGCAGCCGACCACTCCGGGCCAACGGGCCCTGGCTAAGAACCATGGCCTTTAGCCAGAGAAAGAAAAGTCACCAGGCCAGGTTCCTGATGTCAGTTTGCAGGAGGCACTTGGCACTGTCAAACCAGCCACAGTTGCCTGTGGGGACGCCTTGCGTCTCGGAGGTATCCTGATCTGTGCGGAATTTCAGCAGGCAGCCAGCCACTCCGGGCCAACGGGCCCTGGAGAAGAGCGATGGCCTGTCCCCTGAGAAACAAAAGTCAGCAGGCCAGGTTCCTGATGTCAGTTTGCAGGAGGCACTTGGCACTGTCAAAGCAGCCACAGTTGCTTGAGGGAGCACCTTTCATCGGGGCGGTATCCTGATCCGTGTGGTATTTCAGCAGGCAGCCGGCCACTCTCGGCCACCGGGCCCTGGCTATGAACCATGGCCTTTTGCCCGAGAATCAAAAGTCACCAGGCCAGGTTCCTGATATCAGTTTGCAGGAAGCACTTGGCACTGTCAAACCAGCCACAGTTGCCTGTGGGGGCACCTTGCATCTGGGCGGCATCCTGATCCGTGCGGAATTTCAGCAGGCAGCCGGCCACTCCGTGCCACCGGGCCCCGGCTATGAACCACGGCCTTTCCCCAGAGAAACAAAAGTCAACAGGCCAGGTTCCTGATGTCAGTTTGCAGGAGGCACTTGGCGCTGTCAAACCAACCACACTTGCTTGAGGGGGCACCTTGCATCTGGGCGGCATCCTGATCCGTGCGGAATTTGAGCAGGCAGCCGGCCACTCCGGGCCACCGGGCCCTGGCTATGAACCATGGCCTTTAGACAGAGAAAAAAAAGTCACCAGGCCAGGTTCCTGATGTCAGATTGCAGGAGGCACTTGGCACTGTCAAACCAGCCACACTTGCTTGAGGAGGCACCTTGCATCTGGGAAGTATCCTGATCCGTGCGGAATTTCAGCAGGCAGCCGGCCACTCCGGGCCACCACGCCCTGCTACAAAAAATAATGGTCTTTCCCCTGAGAAACAAAAGTCACCAGGCCAGGTTCCTGATGTCAGTTTGCAGGAGGCACTTGGCACGGTCAAACAAGCCACAGTTGCTTGAGGGAGCACCTTTCATCGGGGCGGTATCCTGACCCGTGCGGTATTTCAGCAGGCAGCCGGCCTCTCCGGGCCACCGGGCCCTGGCTATGAACCATGGCCTTTAGCCAGAGAAACAAAAGTCACCAGGCCAGGTTCCTGATGTCAGTTTGCAGGAGGCACTTGGCACTGTCAAACCAACCACACTTGCTTGAGGGGGCATCTTGCATCTGGGCGGCATCCTGATCCGTGCGGAATTTCAGCAGGCAGCCGGCCACTCCGGGCCAACGGGCCCTGGAGAAGAAGGATGGCATTTCCCCAGAGAAACAAAAGTCAACAGGCCAGGTTCCTGATGTCAGTTTGCAGGAGGCACTTGGCACTGTCAAACCAGCCACAGTTGCCTGTGGGGGAACCATGCATTGGGCCGGCATCCTGATCCGTGCGGAATTTGAGCAGGCGGCCGGCCTCTCCGGGCCGGCGGGCCCCGGCTATGAACCATGGCCTTTCGCCAGAGAAACAAAAGTCACCAGGCCAGGTTCCTGATGTCAGTTTGCAGGAGGCACTTTGCGCTGTCAAACCAACCACACTTGCTTGAGGGGGCACCTTGCATCTGGGCGGCATCCTGATCCGTGCGGAATTTCAACAGGCAGCCGGCCACTCCGTGCCACCACGCCCCGGCTATGAACCACGGACTTTCCCCAGAGAAACAAAAGTCACCAGGCCAGGTTCCTGATGTCAGTTTGCAGGAGGCACTTGGCACTGTCAAAGCAGCCACAGTTGCTTGAGGGGGCACTTTTCATCGGGGCGGTATCCTGATCCGTGCGGAATTTTAACAGGCAGCCGGCCTCTCCGGGCCAACGGGCCCTGGACATGAACCATGACCTTTCGCCAGAGAAACAAAAGTCACGAGGCCCGTTTCCTGATGTCAGTTTGCAGTAGGCACTTGGCACGGTCAAACCAGCCACAGTTGCTTGAGGGGGCAACTTACATCTGGGAGGTATCCTGATCCATGCGGAATTTGAGCAGGCAGCCGGCCTCTCCCGGCCACCGGGCCCTAGATATGAACCATGGCCTTTCCCAAGAGAAACAAAAGTCACCAGGCCAGGTTCCTAATGTCAGTTTGCAGGAGGCACTCGGCACTGTCAAACCAGCCACAGTTGCTTGAGGGGGCACCTTTCATCGGGGCGGCATCCTGATCCGTGCGGAATTTCAGCAGGCAGCCGACCACTCCGGGCCAACGGGCCCTGGCTAAGAACCATTGCCTTTAGCCAGAGAAAGAAAAGTCACCAGGCCAGGTTCCTGATGTCAGTTTGCAGGAGGCACTTGGCACTGTCAAACCAGCCACAGTTGCCTGTGGGGACGACTTGCGTCTCGGAGGTATCCTGATCTGTGCGGAATTTCAGCAGGCAGCCAGCCACTCCGGGCCAACGGGCCCTGGAGAAGAGCGATGGCCTGTCCCCTGAGAAACAAAAGTCAGCAGGCCAGGTTCCTGATGTCAGTTTGCAGGAGGCACTTGGCACTGTCAAAGCAGCCACAGTTGCTTGAGGGAGCACCTTTAATCGGGGCGGTATCCTGATCCGTGTGGTATTTCAGCAGGCAGCCGGCCACTCTCGGCCACCGGGCCCTGGCTATGAACCATGGCCTTTTGCCCGAGAATCAAAAGTCACCAGGCCAGGTTCCTGATATCAGTTTGCAGGAAGCACTTGGCACTGTCAAACCAGCCACAGTTGCCTGTGGGGGCACCTTGCATCTGGGCGGCATCCTGATCCGTGCGGAATTTCAGCAGGCAGCCGGCCACTCCGTGCCACCGGGCCCCGGCTATGAACCACGGCCTTTCCCCAGAGAAACAAAAGTCAACAGGCCAGGTTCCTGATGTCGGTTTGCAGGAGGCACTTGGCGCTGTCAAACCAACCACACTTGCTTGAGGGGGCACCTTGCATCTGGGCGGCATCCTGATCCGTGCGGAATTTGAGCAGGCAGCCGGCCACTCCGGGCCACCGGGCCCTGGCTATGAACCATGGCCTTTAGACAGAGAAAAAAAAGTCACCAGGCCAGGTTCCTGATGTCAGATTGCAGGAGGCACTTGGCACTGTCAAACCAGCCACACTTGCTTGAGGAGGCACCTTGCATCTGGGAAGTATCCTGATCCGTGCGGAATTTCAGCAGGCAGCCGGCCACTCCGGGCCACCACGCCCTGCTACAAAAAATAATGGTCTTTCCCCTGAGAAACAAAAGTCACCAGGCCAGGTTCCTGATGTCAGTTTGCAGGAGGCACTTGGCACGGTCAAACAAGCCACAGTTGCTTGAGGGAGCACCTTTCATCGGGGCGGTATCCTGACCCGTGCGGTATTTCAGCAGGCAGCCGGCCTCTCCGGGCCACCGGGCCCTGGCTATGAACCATGGCCTTTAGCCAGAGAAACAAAAGTCACCAGGCCAGGTTCCTGATGTCAGTTTGCAGGAGGCACTTGGCACTGTCAAACCAACCACACTTGCTAGAGGGGGCATCTTGCATCTGGGCGGCATCCTGATCCGTGCGGAATTTCAGCAGGCAGCCGGCCACTCCGGGCCAACGGGCCCTGGAGAAGAAGGATGGCATTTCCCCAGAGAAACAAAAGTCACCAGGCCAGGTTCCTGATGTCAGTTTGCAGGAGGCACTTGGCTCTGTCAAACCAGTCACAGTTGCCTGTGGGGGAACCATGCATTGGGCCGGCATCCTGATCCGTGCGGAATTTGAGCAGGCGGCCGGCCTCTCCGGGCCACCGGGCCCTGGCTATGAACCATGGCCTTTCGCCAGAGAAACAAAAGTCAACAGGCCAGGTTCCTGATGTCACTTTGCAGGAGGCACATGGCACTGTCAAAACAGCCACAGTTGCTTGAGGGGGCACCTTTCATCGGGGCGGCATCCTGATCCGTGCGGAATTTCCGCAGGCAGCCGGACTCTCCGGGCCGACAGGCCCTGGCTATGTACCATGGCCTTTCGCCAGAGAAACAAAAGTCACCAGGCCAGGTTCCTGATGTCAGTTTGCAGGAGGCACTTTGCGCTGTCAAACCAGCCACAGTTGCGTGAGGGGGCACCTTTCATCGGGGCGGCATCCTGATTCGTGCGGAATTTCCGCAGGCAGCCGGCCTCTCCAGGCCGGCAGGCCCTGGCTATGAACCATGGCCTTTCGCCCGAGAATCAAAAGTCACCAGGCCAGGTTCCTGATATCAGTTTGCAGGAGGCACTTTGCGCTGTCAAACCAGCCACAGTTGCCTGTGGGGGCACCTTGCATCTGGGCGGCATCCTGATCCGTGCGGAATTTCAGCAGGCAGCCGGCCACTCCGTGCCACCGGGTCCCGGCTATGAACCACGGCCTTTCCCCAGAGAAACAAAAGTCACCAGGCCAGGTTCCTGAGGTCAGTTTGCAGGAGGCACTTGGCGCTGTCAAACCAACCACACTTGCTTGAGGGGGCACCTTGCATCTGGGCGGCATCCTATCCGTGCGGAATTTCAGCAGGCAGCCGGCCACTCCGGGCCACCACGCCCTGCTACAAAAAACAATGGCCTGTCCCCTGAGAAACAAAAGTCACCAGGCCAGGTTCCTGATGTCAGTTTGCAGGAGGCACTTGGCACGGTCAAACCAGCCACAGTTGCTTGAGGGAGCACCTTTCATCGGGGCGGTATCCTGATCCGTGCGGTATTTCAGCAGGCAGCCGGCCTCTCCGGGCCACCAGGCCCTGGCTATGAACCATGGCCTTTAGCCAGAGAAACAAAAGTCACCAGGCCAGGTTCCTGATGTCAGTTTGCAGGAGGCACTTGGCACTGTCAAACCAACCACACTTGCTTGAGGGGGCATCTTGCATCTGGGCGGTATCCTGATCCGTGCGGAATTTCAGCAGGCAGCCGGCCATTCCGGGCCAACGGGCCCTGGAGAAGAAGGATGGCATTTCCCCAGAGAAACAAAAGTCACCAGGCCAGGTTCCTGATGTCAGTTTGCAGGAGGCACTTGGCTCTGTCAAACCAGTCACAGTTGCCTGTGGGGGCACCATGCATTGGGCCGGCATCCTGATCCGTGCGGAATTTGAGCAGGCAGCCGGCCACTCCGGGCCAACGGGCCCTGGACATGAACCATGGCCTTTCGCCAGAGAAACAAAAGTCACCAGGCCAGGTTCCTGATGTCAGTTTGCAGGAGGCACTTTGCGCTGTCAAACCAGCCACAGTTGCCTGTGGGGGCACCTTGCATCTGGGCGGCATCCTGATCCGTGCGGAATTTCAGCAGGCAGCCGGCCACTCCGGGCCAACGGGCCCTGGAGAAGAAGGATGGCATTTCCCCAGAGAAACAAAAGTCACCAGGCCAGGTTCCTGATGTCAGTTTGCAGGAGGCACTTGGCTCTGTCAAACCAGTCACAGTTGCCTGTGGGGGCACCATGCATTGGGCCGGCATCCTGATCCGTGCGGAATTTGAGCAGGCAGCCGGCCACTCCGGGCCAACGGGCCCTGGCTATGTACCATGGCCTTTCGCCAGAGAAACAAAAGTCACCAGGCCAGGTTCCTGATGTCAGTTTGCAGGAGGCACTTTGCGCTGTCAAACCAGCCACAGTTGCCTGTGGGGGCACCTTGCATCTGGGCGGCATCCTGATCCGTGCGGAATTTCAGCAGGCAGCCGGCCACTCCGTGCCACCGGGCCCCGGCTATGAACCACGGCCTTTCCCCAGAGAAACAAAAGTCAACAGGCCAGGTTCCTGATGTCAGTTTGCAGGAGGCACTTGGCGCTGTCAAACCAACCACACTTGCTTGAGGGGGCACCTTGCATCTGGGCGGCATCCTGATCCGTGCGGAATTTGAGCAGGCAGCCGGCCACTCCGGGCCAACGGGCCCTGGCTATGAACCATGGCCTTTAGACAGAGAAAAAAAAGTCACCAGGCCAGGTTCCTGATGTCAGATTGCAGGAGGCACTTGGCACTGTCAAACCAGCCACACTTGCTTGAGGAGGCACCTTGCATCTGGGAAGTATCCTGATCCGTGCGGAATTTCAGCAGGCAGCCGGCCACTCCGGGCCACCACGCCCTGCTACAAAAAATAATGGTCTTTCCCCTGAGAAACAAAAGTCACCAGGCCAGGTTCCTGATGTCAGTTTGCAGGAGGCACTTGGCACGGTCAAACAAGCCACAGTTGCTTGAGGGAGCACCTTTCATCGGGGCGGTATCCTGACCCGTGCGGTATTTCAGCAGGCAGCCGGCCTCTCCGGGCCACCGGGCCCTGGCTATGAACCATGGCCTTTAGCCAGAGAAACAAAAGTCACCAGGCCAGGTCCCTGATGTCAGTTTGCAGGAGGCACTTGGCACTGTCAAACCAACCACACTTGCTTGAGGGGGCATCTTGCATCTGGGCGGCATCCTGATCCGTGCGGAATTTCAGCAGGCAGCCGGCCACTCCGGGCCAACGGGCCCTGGAGAAGAAGGATGGCATTTCCCCAGAGAAACAAAAGTCACCAGGCCAGGTTCCTGATGTCAGTTTGCAGGAGGCACTTGGCTCTGTCAAACCAGTCACAGTTGCCTGTGGGGGCACCATGCATTGGGCCGGCATCCTGATCCGTGCGGAATTTGAGCAGGCAGCCGGCCACTCCGGGCCAACGGGCCCTGGCTATGTACCATGGCCTTTCGCCAGAGAAACAAAAGTCACCAGGCCAGGTTCCTGATGTCAGTTTGCAGGAGGCACTTTGCGCTGTCAAACCAGCCACAGTTGCCTGTGGGGGCACCTTGCATCTGGGCGGCATCCTGATCCGTGCGGAATTTCAGCAGGCAGCCGGCCACTCCGTGCCACCGGGCCCCGGCTATGAACCACGGCCTTTCCCCAGAGAAACAAAAGTCAACAGGCCAGGTTCCTGATGTCAGTTTGCAGGAGGCACTTGGCGCTGTCAAACCAACCACACTTGCTTGAGGGGGCACCTTGCATCTGGGCGGCATCCTGATCCGTGCGGAATTTGAGCAGGCAGCCGGCCACTCCGGGCCAACGGGCCCTGGCTATGAACCATGGCCTTTAGACAGAGAAAAAAAAGTCACCAGGCCAGGTTCCTGATGTCAGATTGCAGGAGGCACTTGGCACTGTCAAACCAGCCACACTTGCTTGAGGAGGCACCTTGCATCTGGGAAGTATCCTGATCCGTGCGGAATTTCAGCAGGCAGCCGGCCACTCCGGGCCACCACGCCCTGCTACAAAAAATAATGGTCTTTCCCCTGAGAAACAAAAGTCACCAGGCCAGGTTCCTGATGTCAGTTTGCAGGAGGCACTTGGCACGGTCAAACAAGCCACAGTTGCTTGAGGGAGCACCTTTCATCGGGGCGGTATCCTGACCCGTGCGGTATTTCAGCAGGCAGCCGGCCTCTCCGGGCCACCGGGCCCTGGCTATGAACCATGGCCTTTAGCCAGAGAAACAAAAGTCACCAGGCCAGGTCCCTGATGTCAGTTTGCAGGAGGCACTTGGCACTGTCAAACCAACCACACTTGCTTGAGGGGGCATCTTGCATCTGGGCGGCATCCTGATCCGTGCGGAATTTCAGCAGGCAGCCGGCCACTCCGGGCCAACGGGCCCTGGAGAAGAAGGATGGCATTTCCCCAGAGAAACAAAAGTCACCAGGCCAGGTTCCTGATGTCAGTTTGCAGGAGGCACTTGGCTCTGTCAAACCAGTCACAGTTGCCTGTGGGGGCACCATGCATTGGGCCGGCATCCTGATCCGTGCGGAATTTGAGCAGGCAGCCGGCCACTCCGGGCCAACGGGCCCTGGACATGAACCATGGCCTTTCGCCAGAGAAACAAAAGTCACCAGGCCAGGTTCCTGATGTCAGTTTGCAGGAGGCACTTTGCGCTGTCAAACCAGCCACAGTTGCCTGTGGGGGCACCTTGCATCTGGGCGGCATCCTGATCCGTGCGGAATTTCAGCAAGCAGCCGGCCACTCCGGTCCAACGGGCCCTGGAGAAGAAGGATGGCATTTCCCCAGAGAAACAAAAGTCACCAGGCCAGGTTCCTGATGTCAGTTTGCAGGAGGCACTTGGCTCTGTCAAACCAGTCACAGTTGCCTGTGGGGGCACCATGCATTGGGCCGGCATCCTGATCCGTGCGGAATTTCAGCAGGCAGCCGGCCACTCCGTGCCACCGGGCCCCGGCTATGAACCACGGCCTTTCCCCAGAGAAACAAAAGTAAACAGGCCAGGTTCCTGATGTCAGTTTGCAGGAGGCACTTGGCGCTGTCAAACCAACCACACTTGCTTGAGGGGGCACCTTGCATCTGGGCGGCATCCTGATCCGTGCGGAATTTGAGCAGGCAGCCGGCCACTCCGGGCCACCGGGCCCTGGCTATGAACCATGGCCTTTAGACAGAGAAAAAAAAGTCACCAGGCCAGGTTCCTGATGTCAGATTGCAGGAGGCACTTGGCACTGTCAAACCAGCCACACTTGCTTGAGGAGGCACCTTGCATCTGGGAAGTATCCTGATCCGTGCGGAATTTCAGCAGGCAGCCGGCCACTCCGGGCCACCACGCCCTGCTACAAAAAATAATGGTCTTTCCCCTGAGAAACAAAAGTCACCAGGCCAGGTTCCTGATGTCAGTTTGCAGGAGGCACTTGGCACGGTCAAACAAGCCACAGTTGCTTGAGGGAGCACCTTTCATCGGGGCGGTATCCTGACCCGTGCGGTATTTCAGCAGGCAGCCGGCCTCTCCGGGCCACCGGGCCCTGGCTATGAACCATGGCCTTTAGCCAGAGAAACAAAAGTCACCAGGCCAGGTTCCTGATGTCAGTTTGCAGGAGGCACTTGGCACTGTCAAACCAACCACACTTGCTTGAGGGGGCATCTTGCATCTGGGCGGCATCCTGATCCGTGCGGAATTTCAGCAGGCAGCCGGCCACTCCGGGCCAACGGGCCCTGGAGAAGAAGGATGGCATTTCCCCAGAGAAACAAAAGTCACCAGGCCAGGTTCCTGATGTCAGTTTGCAGGAGGCACTTGGCTCTGTCAAACCAGTCACAGTTGCCTGTGGGGGAACCATGCATTGGGCCGGCATCCTGATCCGTGCGGAATTTGAGCAGGCAGCCGGCCTCTCCGGGCCACCGGGCCCTGGCTATGAACCATGGCCTTTCGCCAGAGAAACAAAAGTCACCAGGCCAGGTTCCTGATGTCAATTTGCAGGAGGCACATGGCACTGTCAAAACAGCCACAGTTGCTTGAGGGGGCACCTTTCATCGGGGCGGCATCCTGATCCGTGCGGAATTTCCGCAGGCAGCCGGACTCTCCGGGCCGACAGGCCCTGGCTATGTACCATGGCCTTTCGCCAGAGAAACAAAAGTCACCAGGCCAGGTTCCTGATGTCAGTTTGCAGGAGGCACTTTGCGCTGTCAAACCAGCCACAGTTGCGTGAGGGGGCACCTTTCATCGGGGCGGCATCCTGATTCGTGCGGAATTTCCGCAGGCAGCCGGCCTCTCCAGGCCGGCAGGCCCTGGCTATGAACCATGGCCTTTCGCCAGAGAATCAAAAGTCACCAGGCCAGGTTCCTGATATCAGTTTGCAGGAAGCACTTGGCACTGTCAAACCAGCCACAGTTGCCTGTGGGGGCACCTTGCATCTGGGCGGCATCCTGATCCGTGCGGAATTTCAGCAGGCAGCCGGCCACTCCGTGCCACCGGGTCCCGGCTATGAACCACGGCCTTTCCCCAGAGAAACAAAAGTCACCAGGCCAGGTTCCTGAGGTCAGTTTGCAGGAGGCACTTGGCGCTGTCAAACCAACCACACTTGCTTGAGGGGGCACCTTGCATCTGGGCGGCATCCTGATCCGTGCGGAATTTCAGCAGGCAGCCGGCCACTCCGGGCCACCACGCCCTGCTACAAAAAACAATGGCCTGTCCCCTGAGAAACAAAAGTCACCAGGCCAGGTTCCTGATGTCAGTTTGCAGGAGGCACTTGGCACGGTCAAACCAGCCACAGTTGCTTGAGGGAGCACCTTTCATCGGGGCGGTATCCTGATCCGTGCGGTATTTCAGCAGGCAGCCGGCCTCTCCGGGCCACCAGGCCCTGGCTATGAACCATGGCCTTTAGCCAGAGAAACAAAAGTCACCAGGCCAGGTTCCTGATGTCAGTTTGCAGGAGGCACTTGGCACTGTCAAACCAACCACACTTGCTTGAGGGGGCATCTTGCATCTGGGCGGCATCCTGATCCGTGCGGAATTTCAGCAGGCAGCCGGCCACTCCGGGCCAACGGGCCCTGGAGAAGAAGGATGGCATTTCCCCAGAGAAACAAAAGTCACCAGGCCAGGTTCCTGATGTCAGTTTGCAGGAGGCACTTGGCTCTGTCAAACCAGTCACAGTTGCCTGTGGGGGCACCATGCATTGGGCCGGCATCCTGATCCGTGCGGAATTTGAGCAGGCAGCCGGCCACTCCGGGCCAACGGGCCCTGGACATGAACCATGGCCTTTCGCCAGAGAAACAAAAGTCAACAGGCCAGGTTCCTGATGTCAGTTTGCAGGAGGCACATGGCACTGTCAAACCAGCCACAGTTGCTGGAGGGGGCACCTTTCATCGGGGCGGCATCCTGATCCATGCGGAATTTCCGCAGGCAGCCGGCCTCTCCGGGCCGGCGGGCCCTGGCTATGAACCATGGCCTTTCGCCCGAGAATCAAAAGTCACCAGGCCAGGTTCCTGATGTCAGTTTGCAGGAGGCACTTGGCACTGTCAAACCAGCCACAGTTGCCTGTGGGGGCACCATGCATTGGGCCGGCATCCTGCTCCGTGCGGAATTTGAGCAGGCAGCCGGCCTCTACGGGCCACCGGGCCCTGGCTATGAACCATGGCCTTTCCCCAGAGAAAAAAAAGTCACCAGGCCAGGTTCCTGATGTCAGTTTGCAGGAGGCACTTTGCGCTGTCAAACCAGCCACACTTGCTTGAGGGGGCACCTTGCATCTGGGCGGCATCCTGATCCGTGCGGAATTTCAGCAGGCAGCCAGCCACTCCGTGCCACCGGGCCCCGGCTATGAACCACGGCCTTTCCCCAGAGAATCAAAAGTCAACAGGCCAGGTTCCTGATGTCAGTTTGCAGGAGGCACTTGGCGCTGTCAAACCAACCACACTTGCTTGAGGGGGCACCTTGCATTGGGCCGGCATCCTGATCCGTGCGGAGTTTGAGCAGGCAGCCGGCTTCTCCGGGCCACCGGGCCCCGGCTATGAACCACGGCCTTTCCCCAGAGAATCAAAAGTCAACAGGCCAGGTTCCTGATGTCAGTTTGCAGGAGGCACTTGGCACTGTCAAACCAGCCACAGTTGCCTGTGGGGGCACCTTGCATCTGGGAGGTATCCTGATCCGTGCGGAATTTCAGCAGGCAGCCGGCCACTCCGTGCCAATGGGCCCTGGACATGAACCATGGCCTTTCGCCCGAGAAACAAAAGTCACCAGGCCAGGTTCCTGATGTCAGTTTGCAGGAGGCACTTGGCACTGTCAAACCACCAACAGTTGCTTGAGGGGGCATCTTTCATCGGGGCGGCATCCTGATCAGCGCGAAATTTCAGCAGGCAGCCGGCCACTCCGTGCCAACGGGTCCCGGCTATGAACCACGGCCTTTCCCCAGAGAGACAAAAGTCACCAGGCCAGGTTCCTGAGGTCAGTTTGCAGGAGGCACTTGGCGCTGTCAAACCAACCACACTTGCTTGAGGGGGCACCTTGCATCTGGGCGGCATCCTGATCCGTGCGGAATTTCAGCAGGCAGCCGGCCACTCCGGGCCACCACGCCCTGCTACAAAAAACAATGGCCTGTCCCCTGAGAAACAAAAGTCACCAGGCCAGGTTCCTGATGTCAGTTTGCAGGAGGCACTTGGCACGGTCAAACCAGCCACAGTTGCTTGAGGGAGCACCTTTCATCGGGGCGGTATCCTGATCCGTGCGGTATTTCAGCAGGCAGCCGGCCTCTCCGGGCCACCAGGCCCTGGCTATGAACCATGGCCTTTAGCCAGAGAAACAAAAGTCACCAGGCCAGGTTCCTGATGTCAGTTTGCAGGAGGCACTTGGCACTGTCAAACCAACCACACTTGCTTGAGGGGGCATCTTGCATCTGGGCGGCATCCTGATCCGTGCGGAATTTCAGCAGGCAGCCGGCCACTCCGGGCCAACGGGCCCTGGAGAAGAAGGATGGCATTTCCCCAGAGAAACAAAAGTCACCAGGCCAGGTTCCTGATGTCAGTTTGCAGGAGGCACTTGGCTCTGTCAAACCAGTCACAGTTGCCTGTGGGGGCACCATGCATTGGGCCGGCATCCTGATCCGTGCGGAATTTGAGCAGGCAGCCGGCCACTCCGGGCCAACGGGCCCTGGACATGAACCATGGCCTTTCGCCAGAGAAACAAAAGTCAACAGGCCAGGTTCCTGATGTCAGTTTGCAGGAGGCACATGGCACTGTCAAACCAGCCACAGTTGCCTGTGGGGGCACATTTCATCGGGGCGGCATCCTGATCCATGCGAAATTTCAGCAGGCAGCCGGCCACTCCGTGCCAACGGGTCCCGGCTATGAACCACGGCCTTTCCCCAGAGAGACAAAAGTCACCAGGCCAGGTTCCTGAGGTCAGTTTGCAGGAGGCACTTGGCGCTGTCAAACCAACCACACTTGCTTGAGGGGGCACCTTGCATCTGGGCGGCATCCTGATCCGTGCGGAATTTCAGCAGGCAGCCGGCCACTCCGGGCCACCACGCCCTGCTACAAAAAACAATGGCCTGTCCCCTGAGAAACAAAAGTCACCAGGCCAGGTTCCTGATGTCAGTTTGCAGGAGGCACTTGGCACGGTCAAACCAGCCACAGTTGCTTGAGGGAGCACCTTTCATCGGGGCGGTATCCTGATCCGTGCGGTATTTCAGCAGGCAGCCGGCCTCTCCGGGCCACCAGGCCCTGGCTATGAACCATGGCCTTTAGCCAGAGAAACAAAAGTCACCAGGCCAGGTTCCTGATGTCAGTTTGCAGGAGGCACTTGGCACTGTCAAACCAACCACACTTGCTTGAGGGGGCATCTTGCATCTGGGCGGCATCCTGATCCGTGCGGAATTTCAGCAGGCAGCCGGCCACTCCGGGCCAACGGGCCCTGGAGAAGAAGGATGGCATTTCCCCAGAGAAACAAAAGTCACCAGGCCAGGTTCCTGATGTCAGTTTGCAGGAGGCACTTGGCTCTGTCAAACCAGTCACAGTTGCCTGTGGGGGCACCATGCATTGGGCCGGCATCCTGATCCGTGCGGAATTTGAGCAGGCAGCCGGCCACTCCGGGCCAACGGGCCCTGGACATGAACCATGGCCTTTCGCCAGAGAAACAAAAGTCAACAGGCCAGGTTCCTGATGTCAGTTTGCAGGAGGCACATGGCACTGTCAAACCAGCCACAGTTGCCTGTGGGGGCACCTTTCATCGGGGCGGCATCCTGATCCATGCGAAATTTCAGCAGGCAGCCGGCCACTCCGTGCCAACGGGTCCCGGCTATGAACCACGGCCTTTCCCCAGAGAGACAAAAGTCACCAGGCCAGGTTCCTGAGGTCAGTTTGCAGGAGGCACTTGGCGCTGTCAAACCAACCACACTTGCTTGAGGGGGCACCTTGCATCTGGGCGGCATCCTGATCCGTGCGGAATTTCAGCAGGCAGCCGGCCACTCCGGGCCACCACGCCCTGCTACAAAAAACAATGGCCTGTCCCCTGAGAAACAAAAGTCACCAGGCCAGGTTCCTGATGTCAGTTTGCAGGAGGCACTTGGCACGGTCAAACCAGCCACAGTTGCTTGAGGGAGCACCTTTCATCGGGGCGGTATCCTGATCCGTGCGGTATTTCAGCAGGCAGCCGGCCTCTCCGGGCCACCAGGCCCTGGCTATGAACCATGGCCTTTAGCCAGAGAAACAAAAGTCACCAGGCCAGGTTCCTGATGTCAGTTTGCAGGAGGCACTTGGCACTGTCAAACCAACCACACTTGCTTGAGGGGGCATCTTGCATCTGGGCGGCATCCTGATCCGTGCGGAATTTCAGCAGGCAGCCGGCCACTCCGGGCCAACGGGCCCTGGAGAAGAAGGATGGCATTTCCCCAGAGAAACAAAAGTCACCAGGCCAGGTTCCTGATGTCAGTTTGCAGGAGGCACTTGGCTCTGTCAAACCAGTCACAGTTGCCTGTGGGGGCACCATGCATTGGGCCGGCATCCTGATCCGTGCGGAATTTGAGCAGGCAGCCGGCCACTCCGGGCCAACGGGCCCTGGACATGAACCATGGCCTTTCGCCAGAGAAACAAAAGTCAACAGGCCAGGTTCCTGATGTCAGTTTGCAGGAGGCACATGGCACTGTCAAACCAGCCACAGTTGCTGGAGTGGGCACCTTTCATCGGGGCGGCATCCTGATCCATGCGGAATTTCCGCAGGCAGCCGGCCTCTCCGGGCCGGCGGGCCCTGGCTATGAACCATGGCCTTTCGCCCGAGAATCAAAAGTCACCAGGCCAGGTTCCTGATGTCAGTTTGCAGGAGGCACTTGGCACTGTCAAACCAGCCACAGTTGCCTGTGGGGGCACCATGCATTGGGCCGGCATCCTGCTCCGTGCGGAATTTGAGCAGGCAGCCGGCCTCTACGGGCCACCGGGCCCTGGCTATGAACCATGGCCTTTCCCCAGAGAAAAAAAAGTCACCAGGCCAGGTTCCTGATGTCAGTTTGCAGGAGGCACTTTGCGCTGTCACACCAGCCACACTTGCTTGAGGGGGCACCTTGCATCTGGGCGGCATCCTGATCCGTGCGGAATTTCAGCAGGCAGCCAGCCACTCCGTGCCACCGGGCCCCGGCTATGAACCACGGCCTTTCCCCAGAGAATCAAAAGTCAACAGGCCAGGTTCCTGATGTCAGTTTGCAGGAGGCACTTGGCGCTGTCAAACCAACCACACTTGCTTGAGGGGGCACCTTGCATCTGGGCGGCATCCTGATCCGTGCGGAATTTCAGCAGGCAGCCGGCCTCTCCGGGCCACCGGGCCCTGGCTATGAACCATGGCCTTTCGCCAGAGAAACAAAAGTCACCAGGCCAGGTTCCTGATGTCAGTTTGCAGGAAGCACTTGGCACTGTCAAACCAGCCACAGTTGCCTGTGGGGGCACCGTGCATTGGGCCGGCATCCTGATCCGTGCGGAGTTTGAGCAGGCAGCCGGCCTCTCCGGGCCACCGGGCCCCGGCTATGAACCACGGCCTTTCCCCAGAGAATCAAAAGTCAACAGGCCAGGTTCCTGATGTCAGTTTGCAGGAGGCACTTGGCACTGTCAAACCAGCCACAGTTGCCTGTGGGGGCACCTTGCATCTGGGAGGTATCCTGATCCGTGCGGAATTTCAGCAGGCAGCCGGCCACTCCGGGCCAATGGGCCCTGGACATGAACCATGGCCTTTCGCCCGAGAAACAAAAGTCACCAGGCCAGGTTCCTGATGTCAGTTTGCAGGAGGCACTTGGCACTGTCAAACCACCAACAGTTGCTTGAGGGGGCATCTTTCATCGGGGCGGCATCCTGATCAGAGCGAAATTTCAGCAGGCAGCCGGCCACTCTCGGCCACCAGGCCCTGGCTATGAACCATGGCCTTTCAACAGAGAAGCAGAAGTCACCCGGACAGGATCCCGATGTCAGTTTGCAGGAGGCACTTGGCACTGTCAAACCAGCCACAGTTGCTTGAGGGGGCACCTTTCTTCGGGGCGGCATCCTGATCCGTGCGGAATTTCAGCAGGCAGCCGGCCACTCCGGGCCACCGGGCCCTGGATATGAACCATGGTCTTTCCCCAGAGAAACAAAAGTCACCAGGCCAGGTTCCTGATGTCAGTTTGCAGGAGGCACTTGGCACTGTCAAACCAGCCACAGTTGCCTGTTGGGGCACCTTGCATCTGGGAGGTATCCTGATCCGTGCGGAATTTCCGCAGGCAGCCGGCCTCTCCAGGCCACCGGGCCCTGGATATGAACCACGGACTTTCCCCAGAGAAAACAAAGTCACGAGGCCCGTTTCCTGATGTCAGTTTGCAGGAGGCACTTGGCACGGTCAAACCAGCCACAGTTGCTTGAGGGGGCACCTTTCATCGGGGCGGCATCCTGATCGGAGCGAAATTTCAGCAGGCAGCCGGCCACTCTGGGCCACCGGGCCCTGGTTATGAACCATGGCCTTTCAACAGAGAAGCAGAAGTTACCCAGACAGGTTCCTGATGTCAGTTTGCAGGAGGCACTTGGCACTGTCAAACCAGCCACAGTTGCTGGAGTGGGCACCTTTCTTCGGGGCGGCATCCTGATCCGTGCGGAATTTCAGCAGGCAGCCGGCCACTCCGGGCCACCGGGCCCTGGATATGAACCATGGCCTTTCGCCGGAGAATCAAAAGTCACCAGGCCAGGTTCCTGATGTCAGTTTGCAGGAGGCACTTTGCGCTGTCAAACCAACCACACTTGCTTGAGGGGGCACCTCGCATCTGGGCGGCATCCTGATCCATGCGGAATTTCAGCAGGCAGCCGGCCACTCCGTGCCACCGGGCCCCGGCTATGAACCACGGCCTTTCCCCAGAGAAACAAAAGTCACCAGGCCAGGTTCCTGATGTCATTTTGCAGGAGGCACTTGGCACGGTCAAACCAGCCACAGTTGCTTGAGGGAGCACCTTTCATCGGGGCGGTATCCTGATCCGTGTGGTATTTCAGCAGGCAGCCGGCCTCTCCGGGCCACCGGGCCCTGGCTATGAACCATGGCCTTTCGCCAGAGAAACAAAAGTCACCAGGCCAGGTTCCTGATGTCAGTTTGCAGGAGGCACTTGGCACTGTCAAACCAGCCACAGTTGCTTGAGCGGGCACCACGCATTGGGCCGGCATCCTGATCCGTGCGGAATTTCAGCAGGCAGCTGTCCACTCCGGGCCACCGGGCCCTGGATATGAACCATGGCCTTTCGCCAGAGAAAAAAAAGTCACGAGGCCCGGTTCCTGATGTCAGTTTGCAGGAGGCACTCGGCACTGTCAAACCAGCCACAGGTCCTTGAGGGGGCAACTTTCATCGGGGCGGCATCCTGATCCGTGCGGAATTTCAGCAGGCAGCCGGCCACTCCGGGCCAACGGGCCCTGGACACGAACGATGGCCTTTCGCCAGAGAAACAAAAGTCAACAGGCCAGGTTCCTGATGTCAGTTTGCAGGAGGCACTTGGCACTGTCAAACCAGCCACAGTTGCCTGTGGGGGCGCCTTGCATCTGGGAGGTATCCTGATCCGTGCGGAATTTCAGCAGGCAGCCGGCCACTCCGGGCCAACGGGCCCTGGACATGAACCATGGCCTTTCGCCAGAGAAACAAAAGTCAACAGGCCAGGTTCCTGATGTCAGTTTGCAGGAGGCACATGGCACTGTCAAACCAGCCACAGTTGCTTGAGGGCGCACCTTTCATCGGGGCGGCAGCCTGATCTGTGCGGAATTTCCGCAGGCAGACGGCCTCTCCGCGCCATCGGGCCCTGGCTATGAACCATGGCCTTTCCCCAGAGAAAAAAAAGTCACCAGGCCAGGTTCCTGATGTCAGTTTGCAGGAGGCACTTGGCACTGTCAAACCAGCCACAGTTGCCTGTGGGGGAACCATGCATTGGGCCGGCATCCTGATCCGTGCGGAATTTGAGCAGGCGGCCGGCCTCTCCGGGCCGGTGGGCCCCGGCTATGAACCATGGCCTTTCGCCAGAGAAACAAAAGTCACCAGGCCAGGTTCCTGTTGTCAGTTTGCAGGAGGCAATTGGCGCTGTCAAACCAACCACACTTGCTTGAGGGGGCACCTTGCATCTGGGCGGCATCCTGATCCGTGCGGAATTTCAACAGGCAGCCGGCCTCTCCGGGCCACCGGGCCCTGGCTATGAACCATGGCCTTTAGCCAGAGAAAAAAAAGTCACCAGGCCAGGTTCCTGATGTCAGATTGCAGGAGGCACTTGGCACTGTCAAACCAGCCACGGCTGCCTGTGGGGGCACCATGCATTGGGCCGGCATCCTGATCCGTACAGAATTTGAGCAGGCAGCCGGCCTCTACGGGCCACCGGGCCCCGGCTATGAACCACGGCCTTTCCCCAGAGAATCAAAAGTCAACAGGCCAGGTTCCTGATGTCAGTTTGCAGGAGGCACATGGCACTGTCAAACCAGCCACAGTTGCTTGAGGGGTCACCTTGCATCTGGGCGGCATCCTGATCCGTGCGGAATTTCAGCAGGCAGCCAGCCACTCCGTGCCACCGGGCCCCGGCTATGAACCACGGCCTTTCCCCAGAGAATCAAAAGTCAACAGGCCAGGTTCCTGATGTCAGTTTGCAGGAGGCACTTGGCACGGTCAAACCAACCACACTTGCTTGAGGGGGCACCTTGCATCTGGGCGGCATCCTGATCCGTGCGGAATTTCAGCAGGCAGCCGGCCTCTCCGGGCCACCGGGCCCTGGCTATGAACCATGGCCTTTCGCCAGAGAAACAAAAGTCACCAGGCCAGGTTCCTGATGTCAGTTTGCAGGAAGCACTTGGCACTGTCAAACCAGCCACAGTTGCCTGTGAGGGCACCGTGCATTGGGCCGGCATCCTGATCCGTGCGGAATTTGAGCAGGCAGCCGGCCTCTCCGGGCCACCGGGCCCCGGCTATGAACCACGGCCTTTCCCCAGAGAATCAAAAGTCAACAGGCCAGGTTCCTGATGTCAGTTTGCAGGAGGCACTTGGCACTGTCAAACCAGCCACAGTTGCCTGTGGGGGCACCTTGCATCTGGGAGGTATCCTGAACCGTGCGGAATTTCAGCAGGCAGCCGGCCACTCCGGGCCAATGGGCCCTGGACATGAACCATGGCCTTTCGCCCGAGAAACAAAAGTCACCAGGCCAGGTTCCTGATGTCAGTTTGCAGGAGGCACTTGGCACTGTCAAACCACCAACAGTTGCTTGAGGGGGCATCTTTCATCGGGGCGGCATCCTGATCCGTGCGGAATTTCAGCAGGCAGCCGGCCACTCTCGGCCACCTGGCCCTGGCTATGAACCATGGCCTTTCAACAGAGAAGCAGAAGTCACCCGGACAGGATCCCGATGTCAGTTTGCAGGAGGCACTTGGCACTGTCAAACCAGCCACAGTTGCTTGAGGGGGCACCTTTCTTCGGGGCGGCATCCTGATCCGTGCGGAATTTCAGCAGGCAGCTGTCCACTCCGGGCCACCGGGCCCTGGATATGAACCATGGCCTTTCACCAGAGAAACAAAAGTCAACAGGCCAGGTTCCTGATGTCAGTTTGCAGGAGGCACATGGCACTGTCAAACCAGCCACAGTTGCTTGAGGGCGCACCTTTCATCGGGGCGGCAGCCTGATCTGTGCGGAATTTCCGCAGGCAGACGGCCTCTCCGCGCCATCGGGCCCTGGCTATGAACCATGGCCTTTCCCCAGAGAAAAAAAAGTCACCAGGCCAGGTTCCTGATGTCAGTTTGCAGGAGGCACTTGGCACTGTCAAACCAGCCACAGTTGCCTGTGGGGGAACCATGCATTGGGCCGGCATCCTGATCCGTGCGGAATTTGAGCAGGCGGCCGGCCTCTCCGGGCCGGTGGGCCCCGGCTATGAACCATGGCCTTTCGCCAGAGAAACAAAAGTCACCAGGCCAGGTTCCTGATGTCAGTTTGCAGGAGGCAATTGGCGCTGTCAAACCAACCACACTTGCTTGAGGGGGCACCTTGCATCTGGGCGGCATCCTGATCCGTGCGGAATTTCAACAGGCAGCCGGCCTCTCCGGGCCACCGGGCCCTGGCTATGAACCATGGCCTTTAGCCAGAGAAAAAAAAGTCACCAGGCCAGGTTCCTGATGTCAGATTGCAGGAGGCACTTGGCACTGTCAAACCAGCCACAGCTGCCTGTGGGGGCACCATGCATTGGGCCGGCATCCTGATCCGTACAGAATTTGAGCAGGCAGCCGGCCTCTACGGGCCACCGGGCCCTGGCTATGAACCATGGCCTTTCCCCAGAGAAAAAAAAGTCACCAGGCCAGGTTGCTGATGTCAGTTTGCAGGAGGCACTTTGCGCTGTCAAACCAACCACACTTGCTTGAGGGGGCACCTTGCATCTGGGCGGCATCCTGATCCGTGCGGAATTTCAGCAGACAGCCAGCCACTCCGTGCCACCGCGCCCCGACGATGAACCACGGCCTTTCCCCAGAGAATCAAAAGTCAACAGGCCAGGTTCTTGATGTCAGTTTGCAGGAGGCACTTGGCGCTGTCAAACCAACCACACTTGCTTGAGGGGGCACCTTGCATCTGGGCGGCATCCTGATCCGTGCGGAATTTCAGCAGGCAGCCGGCCTCTCCGGGCCACCGGGCCCTGGCTATGAACCATGGCCTTTCGCCAGAGAAACAAAAGTCACCAGGCCAGGTTCCTGATGTCAGTTTGCAGGAGGCACTTGGCTCTGTCAAACCAGCCACAGTTGCCTGTGGGGGCACCGTGCATTGGGCCGGCATCCTGATCCGTGTGGAATTTGAGCAGGCAGCCGGCCTCTCCGGGCCACCGGGCCCCGGCTATGAACCACGGCCTTTCCCCAGAGAATCAAAAGTCAACAGGCCAGGTTCCTGATGTCAGTTTGCAGGAGGCACATGGCACTGTCAAACCAGCCACAGTTGCTTGAGGGGGCACCTTTCATCGGGGCGGCAGCCTGATCTGTGCGGAATTTCCGCAGGCAGACGGCCTCTCCGGGCCATCGGGCCCTGGCTATGAACCATGGCCTTTCCCCAGAGAAAAAAAGGCACCAGGCCAGGTTCCTGATGTCAGTTTGCAGGAGGCACTTTGCGCTGTCAAACCAACCACACTTGCTTGAGGGGTCACCTTGCATCTGGGCGGCATCCTGATCCGTGCGGAATTTCAGCAGGCAGCCAGCCACTCCGTGCCACCGGGCCCCGGCTATGAACCACGGCCTTTCCCCAGAGAATCAAAAGTCAACAGGCCAGGTTCCTGATGTCAGTTTGCAGGAGGCACTTGGCACGGTCAAACCAACCACACTTGCTTGAGGGGGCACCTTGCATCTGGGCGGCATCCTGATCCGTGCGGAATTTCAACAGGCAGCCGGCCTCTCCGGGCCACCGGGCCCTGGCTATGAACCATGTCCTTTCGCCAGAGAAACAAAAGTCACCAGGCCAGGTTCCTGATGTCAGTTTGCAGGAAGCACTTGGCACTGTCAAACCAGCCACAGTTGCCTGTGAGGGCACCGTGCATTGGGCCGGCATCCTGATCCGTGCGGAATTTGAGCAGGCAGCCGGCCTCTCCGGGCCACCGGGCCCCGGCTATGAACCACGGCCTTTCCCCAGAGAATCAAAAGTCAACAGGCCAGGTTCCTGATGTCAGTGTGCAGGAGGCACTTGGCACTGTCAAACCAGCCACAGTTGCCTGTGGGGGCACCTTGCATCTGGGAGGTATCCTGAACCGTGCGGAATTTCAGCAGGCAGCCGGCCACTCCGGGCCAATGGGCCCTGGACATGAACCATGGCCTTTCGCCCGAGAAACAAAAGTCACCAGGCCAGGTTCCTGATGTCAGTTTGCAGGAGGCACTTGGCACTGTCAAACCACCAACAGTTGCTTGAGGGGGCATCTTTCATCGGGGCGGCATCCTGATCGGAGCGGAATTTCAGCAGGCAGCCGGCCACTCTCGGCCACCAGGCCCTGGCTATGAACCATGGCCTTTCAACAGAGAAGCAGAAGTCACCCGGACAGGATCCCGATGTCAGTTTGCAGGAGGCACTTGGCACTGTCAAACCAGCCACAGTTGCTTGAGGGGGCACCTTTCTTCGGGGCGGCATCCTGATCCGTGCGGAATTTCAGCAGGCAGCTGTCCACTCCGGGCCACCGGGCCCTGGATATGAACCATGGCCTTTCGCCAGAGAAAAAAAAGTCACGAGGCCCGGTTCCTGATGGCAGTTTGCAGGAGGCACTCGGCACTGTCAAACCAGCCACAGGTCCTTGAGGGGGCAACTTTCATCGGGGCGGCATCCTGATCCGTGCGGAATTTCAGCAGGCAGCCGGCCACTCCGGGCCAACGGGCCCTGGCTAAGAACCATGACCTTTCCCCAGAGAAACAAAAGTCAACAGGCCAGGTTCCTGATGTCAGTTTGCAGGAGGCACTTGGCACTGTCAAACCAGCCACAGTTGCCTGTGGGGGCGCCTTGCATCTGGGAGGTATCCTGATCCGTGCGGAATTTCAGCAGGCAGCCGGCCACTCCGGGCCAACGGGCCCTGGACATGAACCATGGCCTTTCGCCAGAGAATCAAAAGTCACCCGGACAGGTTCCTGATGTCAGTTTGCAGGAGGCACTTGGCTCTGTCAAACCAGCCACAGTTGCCTGTGGGGGCACCATGCATTGGGCCGGCATCCTGATCCGTGCAGAATTTGAGCAGGCAGCCGGCCTCTCCGGGCCACCGGGCCCTGGCTATGAACCATGGCCTTTCGCCAGAGAAACAAAAGTCACCAGGCCAGGTTCCTGATGTCAGTTTGCAGGAAGAACTTGGCACTGTCAAACCAGCCACAGTTGCCTGTGAGGGCACCGTGCATTGGGCCGGCATCCTGATCCGTGCGGAATTTGAGCAGGCAGCCGGCCTCTCCGGGCCACCGGGCCCCGGCTATGAACCACGGCCTTTCCCCAGAGAATCAAAAGTCAACAGGCCAGGTTCCTGATGTCAGTTTGCAGGAGGCACTTGGCACTGTCAAACCAGCCACAGTTGCCTGTGGGGGCACCTTGCATCTGGGAGGTATCCTGAACCGTGCGGAATTTCAGCAGGCAGCCGGCCACTCCGGGCCAATGGGCCCTGGACATGAACCATGGCCTTTCGCCCGAGAAACAAAAGTCACCAGGCCAGGTTCCTGATGTCAGTTTGCAGGAGGCACTTGGCACTGTCAAACCACCAACAGTTGCTTGAGGGGGCATCTTTCATCGGGGCGGCATCCTGATCGGAGCGGAATTTCAGCAGGCAGCCGGCCACTCTCGGCCACCAGGCCCTGGCTATGAACCATGGCCTTTCAACAGAGAAGCAGAAGTCACCCGGACAGGATCCCGATGTCAGTTTGCAGGAGGCACTTGGCACTGTCAAACCAGCCACAGTTGCTTGAGGGGGCACCTTTCTTCGGGGCGGCATCCTGATCCGTGCGGAATTTCAGCAGGCAGCTGTCCACTCCGGGCCACCGGGCCCTGGATATGAACCATGGCCTTTCGCCAGAGAAAAAAAAGTCACGAGGCCCGGTTCCTGATGGCAGTTTGCAGGAGGCACTCGGCACTGTCAAACCAGCCACAGGTCCTTGAGGGGGCAACTTTCATCGGGGCGGCATCCTGATCCGTGCGGAATTTCAGCAGGCAGCCGGCCACTCCGGGCCAACGGGCCCTGGCTAAGAACCATGACCTTTCCCCAGAGAAACAAAAGTCAACAGGCCAGGTTCCTGATGTCAGTTTGCAGGAGGCACTTGGCACTGTCAAACCAGCCACAGTTGCCTGTGGGGGCGCCTTGCATCTGGGAGGTATCCTGATCCGTGCGGAATTTCAGCAGGCAGCCGGCCACTCCGGGCCAACGGGCCCTGGACATGAACCATGGCCTTTCGCCAGAGAATCAAAAGTCACCCGGACAGGTTCCTGATGTCAGTTTGCAGGAGGCACTTGGCTCTGTCAAACCAGCCACAGTTGCCTGTGGGGGCACCATGCATTGGGCCGGCATCCTGATCCGTGCAGAATTTGAGCAGGCAGCCGGCCTCTCCGGGCCACCGGGCCCTGGCTATGAACCATGGCCTTTCGCCCGAGAATCAAAAGTCACCAGGCCAGGTTCCTGATGTCAGTTTGCAGGAAGCACTTGGCACTGTCAAACCAGCCACAGTTGCCTGTGGGGGCACCGTGCATTGGGCCGCCATCCTGATCCGTGCGGAATTTGAGCAGGCAGCCGGCCTCTCCGGGCCACCGGGCCCTGGCTATGAACCATGGCCTTTCGCCAGAGAAACAAAAGTCAACAGGCCAGGTTCCTGATGTCAGTTTGCAGGAGGCACATGGCACTGTCAAACCAGCCACAGTTGCTTGAGGGGGCACCTTTCATCGGGGCGGCAGCCTGATCTGTGCGGAATTTCCGCAGGCAGACGGCCTCTCCGGGCCATCGGGCCCTGGCTATGAACCATGGCCTTTCCCCAGAGAAAAAAAAGTCACCAGGCCAGGTTCCTGATGTCAGTTTGCAGGAGGCACTTTGCGCTGTCAAACCAACCACACTTGCTTGAGGGGGCACCTTTCTTCGGGGCGGCATCCTGATCCGTGCGGAATTTCAGCAGGCAGCCGGCCACTCCGTGCCACCGGGCCCCGGCTATGAACCACGGCCTTTCCCCAGAGAAACAATAGTCAACAGGCCAGGTTCCTGATGTCAGTTTGCAGGAGGCACTTGGCGCCGTCAAACCAACCACACTTGCTTGAGGGGGCACCTTGCATCTGGGCGGCATCCTGATCCGTGCGGAATTTCAACAGGCAGCCGGCCTCTCCGGGCCACCGGGCCCTGGCTATGAACCATGGCCTTTAGCCAGAGAAAAAAAAGTCACCAGGCCAGGTTCCTGATGTCAGATTGCAGGAGGCACTTGGCACTGTCAAACCAGCCACAGTTGCCTGTGGGGGCACAATGCATTGGGCCGGCATCCTGATCCGTGCAGAGTTTGACCAGGCAGCCGGCCTCTCCGGGCCACCGGGCCCTGGCTATGAACCATGGCCTTTCGCCCGAGAATCAAAAGTCACCAGGCCAGGTTCCTGATGTCAGTTTGCAGGAAGCACTTGGCACTGTCAAACCAGCCACAGTTGCCTGTGAGGGCACCTTGCATCTGGGCGCCACCCTGATCCGTGCGGAATTTCAACGGGCAGCCGGCCTCTCCGGGCCACCGGGCCCTGGCTATGAACCATGGCCTTTAGCCAGAGAAACAAAAGTCACCAGGCCAGGTTCCTGATGTCAGATTGCAGGAGGCACTTGGCACTGTCAAATCAGACACAGTTGCTTGAGGGGGCACCTTGCATCTGGGCGGCATCCTGATCCGTGCGGAATCTCAGCAGGCAGCCTGCCACTCCGGGCCACCGGGCCCTGTCTAAGTACTTTGGCCTTTCCCCAGAGAAACAGAAGTCACCAGGCCAGGTTCCTGATGTCAGTTTGCAGGAGGCACTTGGCTCTGTCAAACCAGTCACAGTTGCCTGTGCGGGCACCTTTCTTCGGGGCGCCATCTTGATCCGTGCGGAACTTCAGCAGGCAGCCGGCCACTCGGCGCCACCACGCCCTGCTACAAAAAACAATGGTCTTTCCCCTGAGAAGCAAAAGTCACCAGGCCAGGTTCCTGATGTCAGTTTGCAGGAGGCACTTGGCACTGTCAAACCAGCCACAGTTGCTTGAGGGGGCACATTGCATCTGGGCGGCATCCTGATCCGTGCGGAATTTCAGCAGGCAGCCGTCCACTCCGGACCACCGGGCCCTGGCGAAGAATCATGGCCTTTCCCCAGAGAAACAAAAGTCAAGAGGCCCGGTTCCTGATGTCAGTTTGCAGGAGGCACTTGGCACTGTCAAACCAGCCACAGTTGCTTGAGGGGGCACCTTGCATCTGGGCGCCATTCTAATCCGTGCGGAATTTCAAGGGGCAGACGGCCTCTCCGGGCCACCGGGCCCCGGCTATGAACCACGGACTTTCCCCAGAGAAACAAAAGGCACCAGGCCAGGTTCCTGATGTCAGTTTGAAGGAGGCACTTGGCACTGTCAAACCAGCCAGACTTGCTTGTGGAGGCACCTTGCGTCTGGGCGGCATCCTGATCTGTGCGTAATTTCCGCAGGTAGCCGGCCTCTCCGGGCCAGCGGGCCCTGGCTATGAACCATGGCATTTCCCCAGAGAAACAAAAGTCAACAGGCCAGGTTCCTGATGTCAGTTTGCAGGAGGCACATGGCACTGTGAAACCAGCCACAGTTGCCTGTGGGGGCACCATGTATTGGGCCGGCATCCTGATCTGTGCGGAATTTCCGCAGGCAGCCGGCCTCTCCGGGCCACCGGGCCCTGGATATGAACCATGGCCTTTCGCTAGAGAAACAAAAGTCACCAGGCCAGGTTCCTGATGTCAGTTTGCAGGAGGCACTTGGCACTGTCAAACCAACCACACTTGCTTGAGGGGGCACCTTGCATCTGGGCGGCATCCTGATCCGTGCGGAATTTCAGCCGGCAGCCGGCCACTCCGTGCCACCGGGCCCCGGCTATGAACCATGGCCTTTCCCCAGAGAAACAAAAGTCGACAGGCCAGGTTCCTGATGTCAGTTTGCAGGAGGCACTTGGCACGGTCAAACCAGCCACAGTTGCCTGTGGGGGCACCTTGCATCTGGGAGGTATCCTGATCCGTGCGGAATTTCCGCAGGCAGCCGGCCACTCCGGGACAACGGGCCCCGGCTATGTACTACGGCCTTTCCCCAGAGAAACAAAAGTCACCAGGCCAGGTTCCTGATGTCAATTTGCAGGAGGCACTTGGCTCTGTCAAACCAGCCACAGTTGCTTGAGGGGGCACCTTTCATCGGGGCGGCATCCTGATCCGTGCGGAATTTCAGCAGGCAGCTGTCCACTCAGGGCCACCGGGCCCTGGATATGAACCATGGCCTTTCGCCAGAGAAAAAAAAGTCACCAGGCCAGGTTCCTGATGTTAGTTTGCAGGAGGCACTCGGCACTGTCAAACCAGCCACAGGTCCTTGAGGGGGCAACTTTCATCGGGGCGGCATCCTGATCCGTGCAGAATTTCAGCAGGCAGCCGGCCACTCCGTGCCACTGGGCCCCGGCTATGAACCATGGCCTTTCGCCAGAGAAACAAAAGTCACGAGGCCCGGTTCCTGATGTCAGTTTGCAGGAGGCACTTGGCACTGTCAAACCAGCCACAGTTGCCTGTGGGGACACCTTGCATCTGGGCGGCATCCTGATCCGTGCAGACTTTCAGCAGGCAGCCGGCCACTCCGTGCCACCGGGCCCCGGCTATGAACCACGGCCTTTCCCCAGAGAAACAAAAGTCAACAGGCCAGGTTCCTGATGTCAGTTTGCAGGAGGCACTTGGCACTGTCAAACCAGCCACAATTGCCTGTGGGTGCACCTTGCATCTGGGAGGTATCCTGATCCGTGCGGAATTTCAGCAGGCAGCCGGCCACTCCGGGCCAACGGGCCCTGGACATGAACCATGGCCTTTCCCCAGAGAAACAAGAGTCACGAGGCCCGTTTCCTGATGTCAGTTTGCAGTAGGCACTTGGCACGGTCAAACCAGCCACAGTTGCTTGAGGGGGCACCTTTCTTCGGGGCGGCATCCTGATCCGTGCGGAATTTCAGCAGGCAGCCGGCCAGTCCGGGCCACCGGGCCCTGGATACGAACCATGGCCTTTCGCCCGAGAATCAAAAGTCACCAGGCCAGGTTCCTGATGTCAGTTTGCAGGAGGCACTTGGCACTGTCAAACCAGCCACAGTTGCCTGTGGGGGCACCGTGCATTGGGTCGGCATCCTGATCCGTGCGGAATTTGAGCAGGCAGCCGGCCTCTCCGGGCCACCGGGCCCTGGCTATGAACCATGGCCTTTAGCCAGAGAAACAAAAGTCACCAGGCCAGGTTCCTGATGTCAGTTTGCAGGAGGCACATGGCACTGTCAAACCAGCCACAGTTGCTTGAGGGGGCACTTTCATCGGGGCGGCAGCCTGATCTGTGCGGAATTTCAGCAGGCAGACGGCCTCTCCGGGACACCGGGCCCTGGCTATGAACCATGGCCTTTCCCCAGAGAAACAGAAGTCACCAGGCCAGGTTCTTGATGTCAGTTTGCAGGAGGCACTTGGCACTGTCAAACCAGCCACACTTGCTTGAGGGGGCACCTTGCATCTGGGAGGTATCCTGATCCGTGCGGAATTTCCGCAGGCAGCCGGCCACTCCGGGCCACCGGGCCCTGGATAGCAACCACGGACTTTCCCCAGAGAAAAAAAAGTCACCAGGCCAGGTTCCTGATGTCAGTTTGCAGGAGGCACTTGGCACGGTCAAACCAACCACACTTGCTTGAGGGGGCACCTTGCATCTGGGCGGCATCCTGATCCATGCGGAATTTCAGCAGGCAGCCGGCCACTCCGTGCCACCGGGCCCCGGCTATGAACCACGGACTTTCCCCAGAGAAACAAAAGTCAACAGGCCAGGTTCCTGATGTCAGTTTGCAGGAGGCACTTGGCGCTGTCAAACCAACCACACTTGCTTGAGGGGGCACCTTGCATCTGGGCGGCATCCTGATCCGTGCGGAATTTCAACAGGCAGCCGGCCTCTCCGGGCCACCGGGCCCTGGCTATGAACCATGGACTTTAGCCCGAGAATCAAAAGTCACCAGGCCAGGTTCCTGATGTCAGATTGCAGGAGGCACTTGGCACTGTCAAACCAGCCACAGTTGCTTGAGGGGGCACCTTTCATCGGGGCGGCAGCCTGATCTGTGCGGAATTTCCGCAGGCAGCGGGCCTCTCCGGGACACCGGGCCCTGGCTATGAACCATGGCCTTTCCCCAGAGAAACAGAAGTCACCAGGCCAGGTTCTTGATGTCAGTTTGCAGGAGGCACTTGGCACTGTCAAATCAGCCACACTTGCTTGAGGGGGCACCTTGCATCTGGGAGGTATCCTGATCCGTGCGGAATTTCCGCAGGCAGCCGGCCACTCCGGGCCACCGGGCCCTGGATAGCAACCACGGACTTTCCCCAGAGAAAAAAAAGTCACCAGGCCAGGTTCCTGATGTCAGTTTGCAGGAGGCACTTGGCACGGTCAAACCAACCACACTTGCTTGAGGGGGCACCTTGCATCTGGGCGGCATCCTGATCCGTGCGGAATTTCAGCAGGCAGCCGGCCACTCTGGGCCAACGGGCCCTGTAGAAGGAGGATGTCATTTCCCCAGAGAAACAAAAGTCACCAGGCCAGGTTCCTGATGTCAGTTTGCAGGAGGCACTTGGCACGGTCAAACCAGCCACAGTTGCCTGTGGGGGCACCTTGCATCTCGGAGGTATCCTGATCTGTGCCGAATTACAGCAGGCAGCCGGCCTCTCCGGGCGATCGGGCCCTGGCTATGAACCATGGCCTTTCGCCCCAGAATCAAAAGTCACCAGGCCAGGTTCCTGATGTCAGTTTGGAGGAGGCACTTGGCACTGTCAAACCAGCCACAGTTGCCTGTGGGGGCACCGTGCATTGGCCCGGCATCCTGATCCGTGCGGAATTTCAGCAGGCAGCCTGCCACTCCGGGCCACCGGGCCCTGTGTAAGTACTATGGCCTTTCCCCAGAGAAACAAAAGTCACCAGGCCAGGTTCCTGATGTCAGTCTGCAGGAGGCACTTGGCACTGTCAAAACAGCCACAGTTGCTTGAGGGGGCACCTTTCATCGGGGCGGTATCCTGATCCGTGCGGAATTTCAGCAGGCAGCCGGCCACTCCGGGCCACTGGGTCCTGGCTATGAACCATGGCCTTTCCCCAGAGAAACAAAAGGCACCAGGCCAGGTTCCTGATGTCAGTTTGCAAGAGGCACTTGGCGCTGTCAAACCAACCACACTTGCTTGAGGGGGCACCTTGCATCTGGGCGGCATCCTGATCTGTGCGGAATTTCCGCAGGCAGCCGGCCACTCCGTGCCACCGGGCCCCGGCTATGAACCACGGACTTTCCCCAGAGAAACAAAAGGCACCAGGCCAGGTTCCTGATGTCAGTTTGAAGGAGGCACTTGGCACTGTCAAACCAGCCACAGTTGCCTGTGGGGGCACAGTGCATTGGGTCGGCATCCTGATCCGTGCGGAATTTGAGCAGGCAGCCGGCCTCTCCGGGCCACCGGGCCCTGGATATGAACCATGGCCTTTAGCCAGAGAAACAAAAGTCACCAGGCCAGGTTCCTGATGTCAGTTTGCAGGAGGCACTTGGCACTGTCAAATCAGCCACACTTGCTTGAGGGGGCACCTTGCGTCTGGGAGGTATCCTGATCCGTGCGGAATTTCCGCAGGCAGCCGGCCACTCCGGGCCACCGGGCCCTGGATAGCAACCACGGACTTTCCCCAGAGAAAAAAAAGTCACCAGGCCAGGTTCCTGATGTCAGTTTGCAGGAGGCACTTGGCACGGTCAAACCAACCACACTTGCTTGAGGGGGCACCTTGCATCTGGGCGGCATCCTGATCCATGCGGAATTTCAGCAGGCAGCCGGCCACTCCGTGCCACCGGGCCCCGGCTATGAACCACGGACTTTCCCCAGAGAAACAAAAGTCAACAGGCCAGCTTCCTGATGTCAGTTTGCAGGAGGCACTTGGCGCTGTCAAACCAACCACACTTGCTTGAGGGGGCACCTTGCATCTGGGCGGCATCCTGATCCGTGCGGAATTTCAACAGGCAGCCGGCCTCTCCGGGCCACCGGGCCCTGGCTATGAACCATGGACTTTAGCCAGAGAAAAAAAAGTCACCAGGCCAGGTTCCTGATGTCAGTTCGCAGGAGGCACTTGGCACGCTCAAATCAGCCACAGTTGCCTGTGGGGGCACCTTGCATCTCGGAGGTATCCTGATCTGTGCCGAATTTCAGCAGGCAGCCGGCCTCTCCGGGCCAGCGGGCCCTGGCTATGAACCATGGCTTTCGCCCCAGAATCAAAAGTCACCAGGCCAGGTTCCTGATGTCAGTTTGCAGGAGGCACTTGGCACTGTCAAAACAGCCACAGTTGCTTGAGGGGGCACCTTTCATCGGGGCGGTATCCTGATCCGTGCGGAATTTCAGCAGGCAGCCGGCCACTCCGGGCCACTGGGCCCTGGCTATGAACCATGGCCTTTCCCCAGAGAAACAAAAGGCACCAGGCCAGGTTCCTGATGTAAGATTGCAAGAGGCACTTGGCGCTGTAAAACCAACCACTCTTGCTTGTGGAGGCACCTTGCATCTGGGCGGCATCCTGATCTGTGCGTAATTTCCGCAGGCAGCCGGCCTCTCCGGGCCACCGGGCCCTGGCTATGAACCATGGCCTTTCGCCCGAGAATCAAAAGTCAACAGGCCAGGTTCCTGATGTCAGTTTGCAGGAGGCACATGGCACTGTCAAACCAGCCACACTTGCTTGAGGGGGCACCTTTCATCGGGGCGGCATCCTGATCTGTGCGGAATTTCCGCAGGCAGCCGGCCTCTCCGGGCCACCGGGCCCTGGATATGAACCATGGCCTTTCGCTAGAGAAACAAAAGTCACCAGGCCAGGTTCCTGATGTCAGTTTGCAGGAGGCACTTGGCACTGTCAAACCAACCATACTTGCTTGAGGGGGCACCTTGCATCAGGCCGGCATCCTGATCCGTGCGGAATTTCCGCAGGCAGCCGGCCTCTCCGGGCCACCGGGCCCTGGATATGAACCACGGCCTTTCCCCAGAGAAACAAAAGTCGACAGGCCAGGTTCCTGATGTCAGTTTGCAGGAGGCACTTGGCACGGTCAAACCAGCCACAGTTGCCTGTGGGGGCACCTTGCGTCTCGGAGGTATCCTGATCTCTGTGGAATTTCAGCAGGCAGCCAGCCGCTCCGGGCCAACGGGCCCTGGAGAAGAGCGATGGCCTGTCCCCCGAGAAACAAATGTCAGCAGGCCAGGTTCCTGATGTCAGTTTGCAGGAGGCACTTGGCACTATCACACCAGCCACAGTTGCCTGTGGGGGCACCTTACATCTGGGAGGTATCCTGATCCGTGCGGAATTTCAGCAGGCAGCCGTCCGCTCCGGGCCACCGCGCACTGCTAGAAAAAACAATGGTCTTTCCCCTGAGAAACAAAAGTCAACAGGCCAGGTTCCTGATGTCAATTTGCAGGAGGCACTTGGCTCTGTCAAACCAGCCACAGTTGCTTGAGGGGGCACCTTTCATCGGGGCGGCATCCTGATCCGTGCGGAATTTCAGCAGGCAGCTGTCCACTCCGGGCCACCGGGCCCTGGCTATGAACCATGGCCTTTCGCTAGAGAAACAAAAGTCAACAGGCCAGGTTCCTGATGTCAGTTTGCAGGAGGCACATGGCACTGTCAAACCAGCCACACTTGCTTGAGGGGGCACCTTTCATCGGGGCGGCATCCTGATCTGTGTGGTATTTCCGCAGGCAGCCGGCCTCTCCGGGCCAGCGGGCCCTGGCTATGAACCATGGCCTTTCGCCCGAGAATCAAAAGTCACCAGGCCAGGTTCCTGATGTCAGTTTGCAGGAGGCACTTGGCACTGTCAAACCAGCCACACTTGCTTGAGGAGGCACCATGTATTGGGCCGGCATTCTGATTCGTGCGGAATTTGAGCAGGCAGCCGGCCTCTCCGGGCCACTGGGCCCTGGCTATGAAACATGGCCTTTCCCCAGAGAAACAAAAGTCAACAGGCCAGGTTCCTGATGCCAGTTTGCAGGAGGCACATGGCACTGTCAAACCAGCCACAGTTGCTGGAGGGGGCACCTTTCATCGGGGCGGCATCCTGATCTGTGCGGAATTTCCGCAGGCAGCCGGCCTCACCGGGCCATCGGGCCCTGGATATGAACCATGGCCTTTCGCTAGACAAACAAAAGTCACCAGGCCAGGTTCCTGATGTCAGTTTGCAGGAGGCACTTGGCACTGTCAAATCAACCACACTTGCTTGAGGGGGCACCTTGCATCTGGGCGGCATCCTGATCCGTGCGGAATTTCCGCAGGCAGCCGGCCTCTCCGGGCCACCGGGCCCTGGATATGAACCACGGCCTTTCCCCAGAGAAACAAAAGTCGACAGGCCAGGTTCCTGATGTCAGTTTGCAGGAGGCACTTGGCACGGTCAAACCAGCCACAGTTGCCTGTGGGGGCACCTTACATCTGGGAGGTATCCTGATCCGTGCGGAATTTCAGCAGTCAGCCGTCCGCTCCGGGCCACCGCGCACTCCTAGAAAAAACAATGGTCTTTCGGCTGAGAAACAAAAGTCACCAGGCCAGGTTCCTGATGTCAATTTGCAGGAGGCACTTGGCTCTGTCAAACCAGCCACAGTTGCTTCAGGGGGCACCTTTCATCGGGGCGGCATCCTGATCCGTGCGGAATTTCAGCAGGCAGCTGTCCACTCCGGGCCACCGGGCCCTGGATATGAACCATGGCCTTTCGCCAGAGAAAAAAATGTCACGAGGCCCGGTTCCTGATGTCAGTTTGCAGGAGGCACTTGGCACTGTCAAACCAGCCACAGTTGCCTGTGGGGACACGTTGCATCTGGGCGGCATCCTGATCCGTGCAGAATTTCAGCAGGCAGCCGGCCACTCCGTGCCACCGGGCCCCGGCTATGAACCACGGCCTTTCCCCAGAGAAACAAAAGTCAACAGGCCAGGTTCCTGATGTCAGTTTGCAGGAGGCACTTGGCACTGTCAAACCAGCCACAGTTGCCTGTGGGGGCACCTTGCATCTGGGAGATATCCTGATCTGTGCCGAATTACAGCAGGCAGGCGGCCTCTCCGGGCGATCGGGCCCTGGCTATGAACCATGGCCTTTCGCCCCAGAATCAAAAGTCACCAGGCCAGGTTCCTGATGTCAGTTTGGAGGAGGCACTTGGCACTGTCAAACCAGCCACAGTTGCCTGTGGGGGCACCGTGCATTGGGCCGGCATCCTGATCCGTGCGGAATTTCAGCAGGCAGCCTGCCACTCCGGGCCACCGGGCCCTGTGTAAGTACTATGGCCTTTCCCCAGAGAAACAAAAGTCACCAGGCCAGGTTCCTGATGTCAGTCTGCAGGAGGCACTTGGCACTGTCAAAACAGCCACAGTTGCTTGAGGGGGCACCTTTCATCGGGGCGGTATCCTGATCCGTGCGGAATTTCAGCAGGCAGCCGGCCACTCCGGGCCACTGGGTCCTGGCTATGAACCATGGCCTTTCCCCAGAGAAACAAAAGGCACCAGGCCAGGTTCCTGATGTCAGTTTGCAAGAGGCACTTGGCGCTGTCAAACCAACCACACTTGCTTGAGGGGGCACCTTGCATCTGGGCGGCATCCTGATCTGTGCGTAATTTCCGCAGGCAGCCGGCCACTCCGTGCCACCGGGCCCCGGCTATGAACCACGGACTTTCCCCAGAGAAACAAAAGGCACCAGGCCAGGTTCCTGATGTCAGTTTGAAGGAGGCACTTGGCACTGTCAAACCAGCCACAGTTGCCTGTGGGGGCACTGTGCATTGGGTCGGCATCCTGATCCGTGCGGAATTTGAGCAGGCAGCCGGCCTCTCCGGGCCACCGGGCCCTGGATATGAACCATGGCCTTTAGCCAGAGAAACAAAAGTCACCAGGCCAGGTTCCTGATGTCAGTTTGCAGGAGGCACTTGGCACTGTCAAATCAGCCACACTTGCTTGAGGGGGCACCTTGCGTCTGGGAGGTATCCTGATCCGTGCGGAATTTCCGCAGGCAGCCGGCCACTCCGGGCCACCGGGCCCTGGATAGCAACCACGGACTTTCCCCAGAGAAAAAAAAGTCACCAGGCCAGGTTCCTGATGTCAGTTTGCAGGAGGCACTTGGCACGGTCAAACCAACCACACTTGCTTGAGGGGGCACCTTGCATCTGGGCGGCATCCTGATCCATGCGGAATTTCAGCAGGCAGCCGGCCACTCCGTGCCACCGGGCCCCGGCTATGAACCACGGACTTTCCCCAGAGAAACAAAAGTCAACAGGCCAGGTTCCTGATGTCAGTTTGCAGGAGGCACTTGGCGCTGTCAAACCAACCACACTTGCTTGAGGGGGCACCTTGCATCTGGGCGGCATCCTGATCCGTGCGGAATTTCAACAGGCAGCCGGCCTCTCCGGGCCACCGGGCCCTGGCTATGAACCATGGACTTTAGCCAGAGAAAAAAAAGTCACCAGGCCAGGTTCCTGATGTCAGTTTGCAGGAGGCACTTGGCACGGTCAAACCAGCCACAGTTGCCTGTGGGGGCACCTTGCATCTCGGAGGTATCCTGATCTGTGCCGAATTTCAGCAGGCAGCCGGCCTCTCCGGGCCAGCGGGCCCTGGCTATGAACCATGGCTTTCGCCCCAGAATCAAAAGTCACCAGGCCAGGTTCCTGATGTCAGTTTGCAGGAGGCACTTGGCACTGTCAAAACAGCCACAGTTGCTTGAGGGGGCACCTTTCATCGGGGCGGTATCCTGATCCGTGCGGAATTTCAGCAGGCAGCCGGCCACTCCGGGCCACTGGGCCCTGGCTATGAACCATGGCCTTTCCCCAGAGAAACAAAAGGCACCAGGCCAGGTTCCTGATGTAAGATTGCAAGAGGCACTTGGCGCTGTAAAACCAACCACTCTTGCTTGAGGGGGCACCTTGCATCTGGGCGGCATCCTGATCCGTGCGGAATTTCAGCAGGCAGCCGGCCACTCCCTGCCACCGGGCCCCGGCTATGAACCACGGACTTTTCCCAGAGAAACAAAAGGCACCAGGCCAGGTTCCTGATGTCAGTTTGAAGGAGGCACTTGGCACTGTCAAAGCAGCCAGACTTGCTTGTGGAGGCACCTTGCATCTGGGCGGCATCCTGATCTGTGCGTAATTTCCGCAGGCAGCCGGCCTCTCCGGGCCAGCGGGCCCTGGCTATGAACCATGGCCTTTCGCCCGAGAATCAAAAGTCAACAGGCCAGGTTCCTGATGTCAGTTTGCAGGAGGCACATGGCACTGTCAAACCAGCCACACTTGCTTGAGGGGGCACCTTTCATCGGGGCGGCATCCTGATCTGTGCGGAATTTCCGCAGGCAGCCGGCCTCTCCGGGCCACCGGGCCCTGGATATGAACCATGGCCTTTCGCTAGAGAAACAAAAGTCACCAGGCCAGGTTCCTGATGTCAGTTTGCAGGAGGCACTTGGCACTGTCAAACCAACCATACTTGCTTGAGGGGGCACCTTGCATCAGGCCGGCATCCTGATCCGTGCGGAATTTCCGCAGGCAGCCGGCCTCTCCGGGCCACCGGGCCCTGGATATGAACCACGGCCTTTCCCCAGAGAAACAAAAGTCGACAGGCCAGGTTCCTGATGTCAGTTTGCAGGAGGCACTTGGCACGGTCAAACCAGCCACAGTTGCCTGTGGGGGCACCTTGCGTCTCGGAGGTATCCTGATCTCTGTGGAATTTCAGCAGGCAGCCAGCCGCTCCGGGCCAACGGGCCCTGGAGAAGAGCGATGGCCTGTCCCCCGAGAAACAAATGTCAGCAGGCCAGGTTCCTGATGTCAGTTTGCAGGAGGCACTTGGCACTATCACACCAGCCACAGTTGCCTGTGGGGGCACCTTACATCTGGGAGGTATCCTGATCCGTGCGGAATTGCAGCAGTCAGCCGTCCGCTCCGGGCCACCGCGCACTGCTAGAAAAAACAATGGTCTTTCCCCTGAGAAACAAAAGTCAACAGGCCAGGTTCCTGATGTCAATTTGCAGGAGGCACTTGGCTCTGTCAAACCAGCCACAGTTGCTTGAGGGGGCACCTTTCATCGGGGCGGCATCCTGATCCGTGCGGAATTTCAGCAGGCAGCTGTCCACTCCGGGCCACCGGGCCCTGGCTATGAACCATGGCCTTTCGCTAGAGAAACAAAAGTCAACAGGCCAGGTTCCTGATGTCAGTTTGCAGGAGGCACATGGCACTGTCAAACCAGCCACACTTGCTTGAGGGGGCACCTTTCATCGGGGCGGCATCCTGATCTGTGTGGTATTTCCGCAGGCAGCCGGCCTCTCCGGGCCAGCGGGCCCTGGCTATGAACCATGGCCTTTCGCCCGAGAATCAAAAGTCACCAGGCCAGGTTCCTGATGTCAGTTTGCAGGAGGCACTTGGCACTGTCAAACCAGCCACACTTGCTTGAGGAGGCACCATGTATTGGGCCGGCATTCTGATTCGTGCGGAATTTGAGCAGGCAGCCGGCCTCTCCGGGCCACTGGGCCCTGGCTATGAAACATGGCCTTTCCCCAGAGAAACAAAAGTCAACAGGCCAGGTTCCTGATGCCAGTTTGTAGGAGGCACATGGCACTGTCAAACCAGCCACAGTTGCTGGAGGGGGCACCTTTCATCGGGGCGGCATCCTGATCTGTGCGGAATTTCCGCAGGCAGCCGGCCTCACCGGGCCATCGGGCCCTGGATATGAACCATGGCCTTTCGCTAGAGAAACAAAAGTCACCAGGCCAGGTTCCTGATGTCAGTTTGCAGGAGGCACTTGGCACTGTCAAATCAACCACACTTGCTTGAGGGGGCACCTTGCATCTGGGCGGCATCCTGATCCGTGCGGAATTTCCGCAGGCAGCCGGCCTCTCCGGGCCACCGGGCCCTGGATATGAACCACGGCCTTTCCCCAGAGAAACAAAAGTCGACAGGCCAGGTTCCTGATGTCAGTTTGCAGGAGGCACTTGGCACGGTCAAACCAGCCACAGTTGCCTGTGGGGGCACCTTACATCTGGGAGGTATCCTGATCCGTGCGGAATTTCAGCAGTCAGCCGTCCGCTCCGGGCCACCGCGCACTCCTAGAAAAAACAATGGTCTTTCGGCTGAGAAACAAAAGTCACCAGGCCAGGTTCCTGATGTCAATTTGCAGGAGGCACTTGGCTCTGTCAAACCAGCCACAGTTGCTTCAGGGGGCACCTTTCATCGGGGCGGCATCCTGATCCGTGCGGAATTTCAGCAGGCAGCTGTCCACTCCGGGCCACCGGGCCCTGGATATGAACCATGGCCTTTCGCCAGAGAAAAAAAAGTCACGAGGCCCGGTTCCTGATGTCAGTTTGCAGGAGGCACTTGGCACTGTCAAACCAGCCACAGTTGCCTGTGGGGACACGTTGCATCTGGGCGGCATCCTGATCCGTGCAGAATTTCAGCAGGCAGCCGGCCACTCCGTGCCACCGGGCCCCGGCTATGAACCACGGCCTTTCCCCAGAGAAACAAAAGTCAACAGGCCAGGTTCCTGATGTCAGTTTGCAGGAGGCACTTGGCACTGTCAAACCAGCCACAGTTGCCTGTGGGGGCACCTTGCATCTGGGAGATATCCTGATCCGTGCGGAATTTCAGCAGGCTGCCGGCCACTCCGGGCCAACGGGCCCTGGAGAAGAAGGATGGCATTTCCCCAGAGAAACAAAAGTCACCAGGCCAGGTTCCTGATGTCAGTTTGCAGGAGGCACTTGGCACTGTCAAACCAGTCACAGTTGCCTGTGGGGACTCGTTGCATCTGGGCGGCATCCTGATCCGTGCAGAATTTCAGCAGGCAGCCGGCCACTCCGGGCCACCGGGCCCCGGCTATGAACCACGGCCTTTCGCCCGAGAATCAAAAGTCACCAGGCCAGGTTCCTGATGTCAGTTTGCAGGAGGCACTTGGCACTGTCAAACCAGCCACAGTTGCTTGAGGGGGCACCTTTCATCGGGGCGGCATCCTGATATGTGCGGAATTTCCGCAGGCAGCCGGCCTCTCCGGGCCAGCGGGCCCTGGCTATGAACCATGGCCTTTCTCCAGAGAAACAAAAGTCAACAGGCCAGGTTCCTGATGTCATTTTGCCGGAGGCGCATGGCACTGTCAAACCAGCCACAGTTGCTTGAGGGGGCACCTTTCATCGGGGCGGCATCCTGATCTGTGCGGAATTTCCGCAGGCAGCCGGCCTCTCCGGGCCAGCGGGCCCTGGCTATGAACCATGGCCTTTCGCCCGAGAATCAAAAGTCACCAGGCCAGGTTCCTGATGTCAGTTTGCAGGAGGCACTTGGCGCTGTCAGACCAGCCACAGTTGCCTGTGGGGGCACCATGTATTGGGCCGGCATCCTGATCCGGGCGGAATTTCAGTAGGCAGCCGGCCTCTCCGGGCCAACGGGCCCTGGATATGAACCATGGCCTTTCGCTAGAGAAACAGAAGTCACCAGGCCAGGTTCCTGATGTCAGTTTGCAGGAGGCACTTGGCACTGTCAAACCAACCACACTTGCTTGAGGGGGCACCTTGCATCTGGGCGGCATCCTGATCCGTGCGGAATTTCAGCCGGCAGCCGGCCACTCCGTGCCACCGGGCCCCGGCTATGAACCACGGCCTTTCCCTAGAGAAACAAAAGTCGACAGGCCAGGTTCCTGATGTCAGTTTGCAGGAGGCACTTGGCACGGTCAAACCAGCCACAGTCGCCTGTGGGGGCACCTTGCGTCTCGGAGGTATCCTGATCTCTGTGGAATTTCAGCAGGCAGCCGGCCACTCCGGGCCAACGGGCCCTGGAGAAGAGCGATGGACATCCCCCGAGAAACAAATGTCAGCAGGCCAGGTTCCTGATGTCAGTTTGCAGGAGGCACTTGGCACTGTCACACCAGCCACAGTTGCCTGTGGGGGCACCTTACATCTGGGAGGTATCCTGATCCGTGCGGAATTTCAGCAGGCAGCCGTCCGCTCCGGGCCACCGCGCACTGCTAGAAAAAACAATGGTCTTTCCCATGAGAAAAAAAAGTCACGAGGCCCGGTTCCTGATGTCAGTTTGAAGGAGGCACTTGGCACTGTCAAATCAGACACAGTTGCTTGAGGGGGCACCTTGCATCTGGGCGGCATCCTGATCCGTGCGGAATTTCAGCAGGCAGCCGGCCACTCCTGGACAACGGGCCCCGGCTATGTACTACGGCCTTTCCCCAGAGAAACAAAAGTCACCAGGCCAGGGTCCTGATGTCAGTTTGCAGGAGGCACTCGGCACTGTCAAACCAGCCACAGGTCCTTGAGGCGGCAACTTTCATCGGGGCGGCATCCTGATCCGTGCGGAATTTGAGCAGGCAGCCAGCCACTCCGGACCAACGGGCCCTGGCTAAGAACAATGGCCTTTCGCCAGAGAAACAAAAGTCACCAGGCCAGGTTCCTGATGTCAGTTTGCAGGAGGCGCTTGGCACTGTCAAACCAGCCACAGTTGCCTGTGGGGACACCTTGCATCTGGGCGGCATCCTGATCCGTGCAGAATTTCAGCAGGCAGCCGGCCACTCCGGGCCACCGCGCCCTGCTACAAAAAACAATGGTCTTTCCCCAGAGAAACAAAAGTCACCAGGCCAGGTTCCTGATGTCAGTTTGCAGGAGGCACTTGGCGCTGTAAAACCAACCACACTTGCTTGAGGGGGCACCTTTCATCGGGGCGGCATCCTGATCTGTGCGGAATTTCAACAGGCAGCCGGCCACTCCGGGCCACCGGGCCCTGGATATGAACCATGGCCTTTCGCCCGAGAATCAAAAGTCACCAGGCCAAGTTCCTGATGTCAGTTTGCAGGAGGCACTTGGCACTGTCAAACCAGCCACAGTTGCTTGAGGGGGCACCTTTCATCGGGGCGGCATCCTGATCTGTGCGGAATTTCCGCAGGCAGCCGGCCTCTCTGGGCCAGCGGGCCCTGGCTATGAACCATGGCCTTTCGCCAGAGAAACAAAAGTCAACAGGCCAGGTTCCTGATGTCAGTTTGCAGGAGGCACATGGCACTGTCAAACCAGCCACAGTTGCTTGAGGGGGCACCTTTCATCGGGGCGGCATCCTGATCCGTGCGGAATTTCCGCAGGCAGCCGGCCTCTCCGGGCCACCGGGCCCTGGATATGAACCATGGCCTTTCGCCCGAGAATCAAAAGTCACCAGGCCAGGTTCCTGATGTCAGTTTGCAGGAGGCACTTGGCACTGTCAAACCAGCCACAGTTGCCTGTGGGGGCACCATGTATTGGGCCGGCATCCTGATCCGTGCGGAATTTGAGCAGGCAGCCGGCCTCTCCGGGCCACCGGGCCCTGGCTATGAACCATGGCCTTTCCCCAGAGAAACAGAAGTCAACTGGCCAGGTTCCTGATGTCAGTTTGCAGGAGGCACATGGCACTGTCAAACCAGCCACAGTTGCTTGAGGGGGCACCTTTCATCGGGGCGGCATCCTGATCTGTGCGGAATTTCCGCAGGCAGCCGGCCTCTCCGGGCCACCGGGCCCGGGATATGAACCATGGCCTTTCGCCCGAGAATCAAAAGTCACCAGGCCAGGTTCCTGATGTCAGTTTGCAGGAGGCACTTGGCGCTGTCAAACCAACCACACTTGCTTGAGGGGGCACCTTGCATCTGGGCGGCATCCTGATCCGTGCGGAATTTCAACAGGCAGCCGGCCTCTCCGGGCCACCAGGCCCTGGCTATGAACCATGGACTTTAGCCCGAGAATCAAAAGTCACCAGGCCAGGTTCCTGATGTCAGATTGCAGGAGGCACTTGGCACTGTCAAACCAGCCACAGTTGCTTGAGGGGGCACCTTTCATCGGGGTGGCAGCCTGATCTGTGCGGAATTTCCGCAGGCAGCGGGCCTCTCCGGGACACCGGGCCCTGGCTATGAAACATGGCCTTTCCCCAGAGAAACAGAAGTCACCAGGCCAGGTTCCTGATGTCAGTTTGCAGGAGGCACTTGGCACGGTCAAACCAACCACACTTGCTTGAGGGGGCACCTTGCATCTGGGCGGCATCCTGATCCATGCGGAATTTCAGCAGGCAGCTGGCCACTCCGTGCCACCGGGCCCCGGCTATGAACCACGGACTTTCCCCAGAGAAACAAAAGTCAACAGGCCAGGTTCCTGATGTCAGTTTGCAGGAGGCACTTGGCGCTGTCAAACCAACCACACTTGCTTGAGGGGGCACCTTGCATCTGGGCGGCATCCTGATCCGTGCGGAATTTCAACAGGCAGCCGGCCTCTCCGGGCCACCGGGCCCTGGCTATGAACCATGGACTTTAGCCAGAGAAAAAAAAGTCACCAGGCCAGGTTCCTGATGTCAGATTGCAGGAGGCACTTGGCACTGTCAAACCAGCCACACTTGCTTGAGGAGGCACCTTGCATCTGGGTGGCATACTGATCCGTGCGGAATTTCAGCAGGCAGCCGGCCACTCTGGGCCAACGGGCCCTGTAGAAGGAGGATGTCATTTCCCCAGAGAAACAAAAGTCACCAGGCCAGGTTCCTGATGCCAGTTTGCAGGAGGCACTTGGCTCTGTCAAACCAGTCACAGTTGCCTGTGCGGGCACCTTGCATCTGGGCGCCATTCTGATCCGTGCGGAATTTCAGCAGGCAGCCGGCCACTCCGGGCCACCACGCCCTGCTACAAAAAACAATGGTCTTTCCCCTGAGAAACAAAAGTCACCAGGCCAGGTTCCTGATGTCAGTTTGCAGGAGGCACTTGGCACGGTCAAACCAGCCACAGTTGCCTGTGGGGGCACCTTGCATCTCGGAGGTATCCTGATCTGTGCCGAATTTCAGCAGGCAGCCGGCCTCTCCGGGCCAGCGGGCCCTGGCTATGAACCATGGCCTTTCGCCCCAGAATCAAAAGTCACCAGGCCAGGTTCCTGATGTCAGTTTGCAGGAGGCACTTGGCACTGTCAAAACAGCCACAGTTGCTTGAGGGGGCACCTTTCATCGGGGCGGTATCCTGATCCGTGCGGAATTTCAGCAGGCAGCCGGCCACTCCGGGCCACTGGGCCCTGGCTATGAACCATGGCCTTTCCCCAGAGAAACAAAAGGCACCAGGCCAGGTTCCTGATGTATGATTGCAAGAGGCACTTGGCGCTGTAAAACCAACCACACTTGCTTGAGGGGGCACCTTGCATCTGGGCGGCATCCTGATCCGTGCGGAATTTCAGCAGGCAGCCGGCCACTCCGTGCCACCGGGCCCCGGCTATGAACCACGGACTTTTCCCAGAGAAACAAAAGGCACCAGGCCAGGTTCTTGATGTCAGTTTGAAGGAGGCACTTGGCACTGTCAAAGCAGCCAGACTTGCTTGTGGAGGCACCTTGCATCTGGGCGGCATCCTGATCTGTGCGTAATTTCCGCAGGCAGCCGGCCTCTCCGGGCCAGCGGGCCCTGGCTATGAACCATGGCCTTTCGCCCGAGAATCGAAAGTCAACAGGCCAGGTTCCTGATGTCAGTTTGCAGGAGGCACATGGCACTGTCAAACCAGCCACACTTGCTTGAGGGGGCACCTTTCATCGGGGCGGCATCCTGATCTGTGCGGAATTTCCGCAGGCAGCCGGCCTCTCCGGGCCACCGGGCCCTGGATATGAACCATGGCCTTTCGCTAGAGAAACAAAAGTCACCAGGCCAGGTTCCTGATGTCAGTTTGCAGGAGGCACTTGGCACTGTCAAACCAACCATACTTGCTTGAGGGGGCACCTTGCATCAGGCCGGCATCCTGATCCGTGCGGAATTTCCGCAGGCAGCCGGCCTCTGAGGGCCACCGGGCCCTGGATATGAACCACGGCCTTTCCCCAGAGAAACAAAAGTCGACAGGCCAGGTTCCTGATGTCAGTTTGCAGGAGGCACTTGGCACGGTCAAACCAGCCACAGTTGCCTGTGGGGGCACCTTGCGTCTCGGAGGTATCCTGATCTCTGTGGAATTTCAGCAGGCAGCCAGCCGCTCCGGGCCAACGGGCCCTGGAGAAGAGCGATGGCCTGTCCCCCGAGAAACAAATGTCAGCAGGCCAGGTTCCTGATGTCAGTTTGCAGGAGGCACTTGGCACTATCACACCAGCCACAGTTGCCTGTGGGGGCACCTTACATCTGGGAGGTATCCTGATCCGTGCGGAATTTCAGCAGGCAGCCGTCCGCTCCGGGCCACCGCGCACTGCTAGAAAAAACAATGGTCTTTCCCCTGAGAAACAAAAGTCAACAGGCCAGGTTCCTGATGTCAATTTGCAGGAGGCACTTGGCTCTGTCAAACCAGCCACAGTTGCTTGAGGGGGCACCTTTCATCAGGGCGGCATCCTGATCCGTGCGGAATTTCAGCAGGCAGCTGTCCACTCCGGGCCACCGGGCCCTGGCTATGAACCATGGCCTTTCGCTAGAGAAACAAAAGTCAACAGGCCAGGTTCCTGATGTCAGTTTGCAGGAGGCACATGGCACTGTCAAACCAGCCACACTTGCTTGAGGGGGCACCTTTCATCGGGGCGGCATCCTGATCTGTGCGGAATTTCCGCAGGCAGCCGGCCTCTCCGGGCCAGCGGGCCCTGGCTATGAACCATGGCCTTTCGCCCGAGAATCAAAAGTCACCAGGCCAGGTTCCTGATGTCAGTTTGCAGGAGGCACTTGGCACTGTCAAACCAGCCACAGTTGCCTATGGGGGCACCATGTATTGGGCCGGCATTCTGATCCGTGCGGAATTTGAGCAGGCAGCCGGCCTCTCCGGGCCACTGGGCCCTGGCTATGAAACATGGCCTTTCCCCAGAGAAACAAAAGTCAACAGGCCAGGTTCCTGATGTCAGTTTGCAGGAGGCACATGGCACTGTCAAACCAGCCACAGTTGCTGGAGGGGGCACCTTTCATCGGGGCGGCATCCTGATCTGTGCGGAATTTCCGCAGGCAGCCGGCCTCTCCGGGCCATCGGGCCCTGGATATGAACCATGGCCTTTCGCTAGACAAACAAAAGTCACCAGGCCAGGTTCCTGATGTCAGTTTGCAGGAGGCACATGGCACTGTCAAATCAACCACACTTGCTTGAGGGGGCACCTTGCATCTGGGATGTATCCTGATCCGTGCGGAATTTCCGCAGGCAGCCGGCCTCTCCGGGCCACCGGGCCCTGGATATGAACCACGGCCTTTCCCCAGAGAAACAAAAGTCGACAGGCCAGGTTCCTGATGTCAGTTTGCAGGAGGCACTTGGCACGGTCAAACCAGCCACAGTTGCCTGTGGGGGCACCTTACATCTGGGAGGTATCCTGATCCGTGCGGAATTTCAGCAGTCAGCCGTCCGCTCCGGGCCACCGCGCACTCCTAGAAAAAACAATGGTCTTTCGGCGGAGAAACAAAAGTCACCAGGCCAGGTTCCTGATGTCAATTTGCAGGAGGCACTTGGCTCTGTCAAACCAGCCACAGTTACTTGAGGGGGCACCTTTCATCGGGGCGGCATCCTGATCCGTGCGGAATATCAGCAGGCAGCTGTCCACTCCGGGCCACCGGGCCCTGGATATGAACCATGGCCTTTCGCCAGAGAAAAAAAAGTCACGAGGCCCGGTTCCTGATGTCAGTTTGCAGGAGGCACTCGGCACTGTCAAACCAGCCACAGGTCCTTGAGGGGGCAACTTTCATCGGGGCAGCATCCTGATCCGTGCGGAATTTCCGCAGGCAGCCAGCCACTCCGCGCCAACGGGCCCTGGCTAAGAACCATGGCCTTTCGCCAGAGAAACAAAAGTCACCAGGCCAGGTTCCTGATGTCAGTTTGCAGGAGGCACTTGGCACTGTCAAACCAGCCACAGTTGCCTGTGGGGACACGTTGCATCTGGGCGGCATCCTGATCCGTGCAGAATTTCAGCAGGCAGCCGGCCACTCCGTGCCACCGGGCCCCGGCTATGAACCACGGCCTTTCCCCAGAGAAACAAAAGTCAACAGGCCAGGTTCCTGATGTCAGTTTGCAGGAGGCACTTGGCACTGTCAAACCAGCCACAGTTGCCTGTGGGGGCACCTTGCATCTGGGAGATATCCTGATCCGTGCGGAATTTCAGCAGGCTGCCGGCCACTCCGGGCCAACGGGCCCTGGAGAAGAAGGATGGCATTTCCCCAGAGAAACAAAAGTCACCAGGCCAGGTTCCTGATGTCAGTTTGCAGGAGGCACGTGGCACTGTCAAACCAGTCACAGTTGCCTGTGGGGACTCGTTGCATCTGGGCGGCATCCTGATCCGTGCAGAATTTCAGCAGGCAGCCGGCCACTCCGTGCCACCGGGCCCCGGCTATGAACCACGGCCTTTCGCCCGAGAATCAAAAGTCACCAGGCCAGGTTCCTGATGTCAGTTTGCAGGAGGCACTTGGCACTGTCAAACCAGCCACAGTTGCTTGAGGGGGCACCTTTCATCGGGGCGGCATCCTGATCTGTGCGGAATTTCCGCAGGCAGCCGGCCTCTCCGGGCCAGCGGGCCCTGGCTATGAACCATGGCCTTTCTCCAGAGAAACAAAAGTCAACAGGCCAGGTTCCTGATGTCATTTTGCCGGAGGCACATGGCACTGTCAAACCAGCCACAGTTGCTTGAGGGGGCACCTTTCATCGGGGCGGCATCCTGATCTGTGCGGAATTTCCGCAGGCAGCCGGCCTCTCCGGGCCAGCGGGCCCTGGCTATGAACCATGGCCTTTCGCCCGAGAATCAAAAGTCACCAGGCCAGGTTCCTGATGTCAGTTTGCAGGAGGCACTTGGCACTGTCAGACCAGCCACAGTTGCCTGTGGGGGCACCATGTATTGGGCCGGCATCCTGATCCGGGCGGAATTTGAGTAGGCAGCCGGCCTCTCCGGGCCAACGGGCCCTGGATATGAACCATGGCCTTTCGCTAGAGAAACAAAACTCACCAGGCCAGGTTCCTGATGTCAGTTTGCAGGAGGCACTTGGCACTGTCAAACCAACCACACTTGCTTGAGGGGGCACCTTGCATCTGGGCGGCATCCTGATCCGTGCGGAATTTCAGCCGGCAGCTGGCCACTCCGTGCCACCGGGCCCCGGCTATGAACCACGGCCTTTCCCTAGAGAAACAAAAGTCGACAGGCCAGGTTCCTGATGTCAGTTTGCAGGAGGCACTTGGCACGGTCAAACCAGCCACAGTCGCCTGTGGGGGCACCTTGCGTCTCGGAGGTATCCTGATCTCTGTGGAATTTCAGCAGGCAGCCAGCCGCTCCGGGCCAACGGGCCCTGGAGAAGAGCGATGGCCTGTCCCCCGAGAAACAAATGTCAGCAGGCCAGGTTCCTGATGTCAGTTTGCAGGAGGCACTTGGCACTGTCACACCAGCCACAGTTGCCTGTGGGGGCACCTTACATCTGGGAGGTATCCTGATCCGTGCGGAATTTCAGCAGGCAGCCGTCCGCTCCGGGCCACCGCGCACTGCTAGAAAAAACAATGGTCTTTCCCCTGAGAAAAAAAAGTCACGAGGCCCGGTTCCTGATGTCAGTTTGCAGGAGGCACTTGGCACTGTCAAATCAGACACAGTTGCTTGAGGGGGCACCTTGCATCTGGGCGGCATCCTGATCCGTGCGGAATTTCAGCAGGCAGCTGGCCACTCCGGGACAACGGGCCCCGGCTATGTACTACGGCCTTTCCCCAGAGAAACAAAAGTCACCAGGCCAGGGTCCTGATGTCAGTTTGCAGGAGGCACTCGGCACTGTCAAACCAGCCACAGGTCCTTGAGGCGGCAACTTTCATCGGGGCGGCATCCTGATCCGTGCGGAATTTGAGCAGGCAGCCAGCCACTCCGGACCAACGGGCCCTGGCTAAGAACAATGGCCTTTCGCCAGAGAAACAAAAGTCACCAGGCCAGGTTCCTGATGTCAGTTTGCAGGAGGCGCTTGGCACTGTCAAACCAGCCACAGTTGCCTGTGGGGACACCTTGCATCTGGGCGGCATCCTGATCCGTGCAGAATTTCAGCAGGCAGCCGGCCACTCCGGGCCACCGCGCCCTGCTACAAAAAAAAATGGTCTTTCCCCAGAGAAACAAAAGTCACCAGGCCAGGTTCCTGATGTCAGTTTGCAGGAGGCACTTGGCGCTGTAAAACCAACCACACTTGCTTGAGGGGGCACCTTTCATCGGGGCGGCATCCTGATCTGTGCGGAATTTCAACAGGCAGCCGGCCACTCCGGGCCACCGGGCCCTGGATATGAACCATGGCCTTTCGCCCGAGAATCAAAAGTCACCAGGCCAAGTTCCTGATGTCAGTTTGCAGGAGGCACTTGGCACTGTCAAACCAGCCACAGTTGCTTGAGGGGGCACCTTTCATCGGGGCGGCATCCTGATCTGTGCGGAATTTCCGCAGGCAGCCGGCCTCTCTGGGCCAGCGGGCCCTGGCTATGAACCATGGCCTTTCGCCAGAGAAACAAAAGTCACCAGGCCAGGTTCCTGATGTCAGTTTGCAGGAGGCACATGGCACTGTCAAACCAGCCACAGTTGCTTGAGGGGGCACCTTTCATCGGGGCGGCATCCTGATCCGTGCGGAATTTCCGCAGGCAGCCGGCCTCTCCTGGCCACCGGGCCCTGGATATGAACCATGGCCTTTCGCCCGAGAATCAAAAGTCAACAGGCCAGGTTCCTGATGTCAGTTTGCAGGAGGCACTTGGCACTGTCAAACCAGCCACAGTTACCTGTGGGGGCACCATGTATTGGGCCGGCATCCTGATCCGTGCGGAATTTGAGCAGGCAGCCGGCCTCTCCGGGCCACCGCGCCCTGGCTATGAACCATGGCCTTTCCCCAGAGAAACAGAAGTCAACTGGCCAGGTTCCTGATGTCAGTTTGCAGGAGGCACATGGCACTGTCAAACCAGCCACAGTTGCTTGAGGGGGCACCTTTCATCGGGGCGGCATCCTGATCTGTGCGGAATTTCCGCAGGCAGCCGGCCTCTCCGGGCCACCGGGCCCGGGATATGAACCATGGCCTTTCGCCCGAGAATCAAAAGTCACCAGGCCAGGTTCCTGATGTCAGTTTGCAGGAGGCACTTGGCACTGTCAAACCAACCACACTTGCTTGAGGGGGCACCTTGCATCTGGGCGGCATCCTGATCCGTGCGGAATTTCAGCAGGCAGCCGGCCACTCCGTGCCACCGGGCCCCGGCTATGAACCACGGCCTTTCCCCAGAGAAACAAAAGTCGACAGGCCAGGTTCCTGATGTCATTTTGCAGGAGGCACTTGGCAAGGTCAAACCAGCCACAGTTGCCTGTGGGGGCACCTTGCGTCTCGGAGGTATCCTGATCTCTGTGGAATTTCAGCAGGCAGCCAGCCGCTCCGGGCCAACGGGCCCTGGAGAAGAGCGATGGCCTGTCCCCCGAGAAACAAATGTCAGCAGGCCAGGTTCCTGGTGTCAGTTTGCAGGAGGCACTTGGCACTGTCACACCAGCCACAGTTGCCTGTGGGGGCACCTTACATCTGGGAGGTATCCTGATCCGTGCGGAATTTCAGCAGGCAGCCGTCCGCTCCGGGCCACCGCGCACTGCTAGAAAAAACAATGGTCTTTCCCCTGAGAAACAAAAGTCACCAGGCCAGGTTCCTGATGTCAGTTTGCAGGAGGCACTTGGCACTGTCAAATCAGACACAGTTGCTTGAGGGGGCACCTTTCATCTGGGCGGCATCCTGATCCGTGCGGAATTTCAGCAGGCAGCTGTCCACTCCGGGCCACCAGGCCCTGGATATGAACCATGGCCTTTCGCCAGAGAAAAAAAAGTCACGAGGCCCGGTTCCTGATGTCAGTTTGCAGGAGGCACTCGGCACTGTCAAATCAGACACAGATGCTTGAGGGGGCACCTTGCATCTGGGCGGCATCCTGATCCATGCGGAATTTCAGCAGGCAGCCAGCCACTCCGGGCCAACGGGCCCTGGCTAAGAACCATGGCCTTTCGCCAGAGAAAAAAAAGTCACCAGGCCAGGTTCCTGATGTCAGTTTGCAGGAGGCACTTGGCACTGTCAAACCAGCCACAGTTGCCTGTGGGGACACGTTGCATCTGGGCGGCATCCTGATCCGTGCAGAATTTCAGCAGGCAGCCGGCCACTCCGTGCCACCGGGCCCCGGCTATGAACCACGGCCTTTCCCCAGAGAAACAAAAGTCAACAGGCCAGGTTCCTGATGTCAGTTTGCCGGAGGCACTTGGCACTGTCAAACCAGCCACAGTTGCCTGTGGGGGCACCTTGCATCTGGGAGGTATCCTGATCCGTGCGGAATTTCAGCAGGCAGCCGGCCACTCCGGGCCAACGGGCCCTGGACATGAACCATGGCCTTTCGCCCGAGAAACAAAAGTCACGAGGCCCGTTTCCTGATGTCAGTTTGCAGGAGGCACTTGGCACGGTCAAACCAGCCACAGTTGCTTGAGGGGGCAACTTTCATCGGGGCGGCATCCTGATCGGAGCGAAATTTCAGCAGGCAGCCGGCCACTCTGGGCCAACGGGCCCTGGCTATGAACCATGGCCTTTCCCCAGAGAAGCAGAAGTCACCCGGACAGGTTCCTGATGTCAGTTTGCAGGAGGCACTTGGCACTGTCAAACCAGCCACAGTTGCCTGTGGGGGCACCTTGCATTGGGTCGGCATCCTGATCTGTGAGGAATTTCCGCAGGCAGCCGGCCTCTCCGGGCCACCGGGCCCTGGCTATGAACCATGGCCTTTAGCCAGAGAAACAAAAGTCACCAGGCCGGGTTCCTGATGTCAGTTTGCAGGAGGCACTTGGCACTGTCAAACCAGTCACAGTTGCCTGTGGGGGCACCTTGCATCTGGGAGATATCCTGATCCGTGCGGAATTTCAGCAGGCAGCCGGCCACTCCGGGCCACCGCGCCCTGCTACAAAAAACAATGGTCTTTCCCCAGAGAAATAAAAGTCACCAGGCCAGGTTCCTGATGTCAGTTTGCAGGAGGCACTTGGCGCTGTAAAACCAACCACACTTGCTTGAGGGGGCACCTTGCATCTGGGCGGCATCCTGATCCGTGCGGAATTTCAGCAGGCAGCCGTCCACTCTTGGTTACCGGGCGCTGGCTAAGAACCATGGCCTTTCCCCAGAGAAACAAAAGTCACCAGGCCAGGTTCCTGATGTCAGTTTGCAGGAGGCACTTGGCACTGTCAAACCAGCCAGAGGTCCTTGAGGGGGCACCTTTCATCGGGGCGGGATCCTGATCCGTGCGGAATTTCAGCAGGCAGCCGGCCACTCCGGGCCATCGGGCCCTGGATATGAACCACGGCCTTTCGCCCGAGAATCAAAAGTCACCAGGCCAGGTTCCTGATGTCAGTTTGCAGGAGGCACTTGGCACTGTCAAACCAGCCGCAGTTGCTTGAGGGGGCACCTTTCATCGGGGCGGCATCCTGATCTGTGCGGAATTTCCGCAGGCAGCCGGCCTCTCCGGGCCAGCGGGCCCTGGCTATGAACCATGGCCTTTCTCCAGAGAAACAAAAGTCAACAGGCCAGGTTCCTGATGCCAGTTTGCCGGAGGCACATGGCACTGTCAAACCAGCCACAGTTGCTTGAGGGGGCACCTTTCATCGGGGCGGCATCCTGATCTGTGCGGAATTTCCGCAGGCAGCCGGCCTCTCCGGGCCAGCGGGCCCTGGCTATGAACCATGGCCTTTCGCCCGAGAATCAAAAGTCACCAGGCCAGGTTCCTGATGTCAGTTTGCAGGAGGCACTTGGCACTGTCAAACCAACCACACTTGCTTGAGGGGGCACCTTGCATCTGGGCGGCATCCTGATCCGTGCGGAATTTCAGCCGGCAGCCGGCCACTCCGTGCCACCGGGCCCCGGCTATGAACCACGGCCTTTCCCTAGAGAAACAAAAGTCGACAGGCCAGGTTCCTGATGTCAGTTTGCAGGAGGCACTTGGCACGGTCAAACCAGCCACAGTCGCCTGTGGGGGCACCTTGCGTCTCGGAGGTATCCTGATCTCTGTGGAATTTCAGCAGGCAGGCGGCCGCTCCGGGCCAACGGGCCCTGGAGAAGAGCGATGGCCTGTCCCCCGAGAAACAAAAGTCAGCAGGCCAGGTTCCTGATGTCAGTTTGCAGGAGGCACTTGGCACTGTCACACCAGCCACAGTTGCCTGTGGGGGCACCTTACATCTGGGAGGCATCCTGATCCGTGCGGAATTTCAGCAGGCAGCCGTCCGCTCAGGGCAACCGCGCACTGCTAGAAAAAACAATGGTCTTTCCCCTGAGAAAAAAAAGTCACGAGGCCCGGTTCCTGATGTCAGTTTGCAGGAGGCACTTGGCACGGTCAAATCAGACACAGTTGCTTGAGGGGGCACCTTGCATCTGGGCGGCATCCTGATCCGTGCGGAATTTCAGCAGGCAGCCGGCCACTCCGGGACAACGGGCCCCGGCTATGTACTACGGCCTTTCCCCAGCGAAACAAAAGTCACCAGGCCAGGGTCCTGATGTCAGTTTGCAGGAGGCACTCGGCACTGTCAAACCAGCCACAGGTCCTTGAGGCGGCAACTTTCATCGGGGCGGCATCCTGATCCGTGCGGAATTTGAGCAGGCAGCCAGCCACTCCGGACCAACGGGCCCTGGCTAAGAACAATGGCCTTTCGCCAGAGAAACAAAAGTCACCAGGCCAGGTTCCTGATGTCAGTTTGCAGGAGGCACTTGGCACTGTCAAACCAGCCACAGTTGCCTGTGGGGACACCTTGCATCTGGGCGGCATCCTGATCCGTGCAGAATTTCAGCAGGCAGCCGGCCACTCCGGGCCAACGGGCCCCGGCTATGAACCACGGCCTTTCCCCAGAGAAACAAAAGTCAACAGGCCAGGTTCCTGATGTCAGTTTGCAGGAGGCACTTGGCTCTGTCAAACCAGTCACAGTTGCCTGTGCGGGCACCTTGCATCTGGGCGCCATCCTCATCCGTGCGGAATTTCAGCAGGCAGCCGGCCACTCCGGGCCACCGCGCCCTGCTACAAAAAACAATGGTCTTTCCCCAGAGAAACAAAAGTCACCAGGCCAGGTTCCTGCTGTCAGTTTGCAGGAGGCACTTGGCACTGTCAAACCAACCACACTTGCTTGAGGGGGCACCTTGCATCTGGGCGGCATCCTGATCCGTGCGGAATTTCAGCAGGCAGCCGTGCACTCTTGGTTACCGGGCCCTGGCTAAGAACCATGGCCTTTCCCCAGAGAAACAAAAGTCACCAGGCCAGGTTCCTGATGTCAGTTTGCAGGAGGCACTTGGCACTGTCAAACCAGCCACAGGTCCTTGAGGGGGCACCTTTCATCGGGGCGGCATCCTGATCTGTGCGGAATTTCCGCAGGCAGCCAGCCACTCCGGACCAACGGGCCCTGGCTAAGAACAATGGCCTTTCGCCAGAGAAACAAAAGTCACCAGGCCAGGTTCCTGATGTCAGTTTGCAGGAGGCACTTGGCACTGTCAAACCAGCCACAGTTGCCTGTGGGGACACCTTGCATCTGGGCGGCATCCTCATCCGTGCAGAATTTCAGCAGGCAGCCGGCCACTCCTTGCCACCGGGCCCCGGCTATGAACCACGGCCTTTCCCCAGAGAAACAAAAGTCAACTGGCCAGGTTCCTGATGTCAGTTTGCAGGAGGCACTTGGCTCTGTCAAACCAGTCACAGTTGCCTGTGCGGGCACCTTGCATCTGGGCGGCATCCTGATCCGTGCGGAATTTCAGCAGGCAGCCGGCCACTCCGGGCCACCGCGCCCTGCTACAAAAAACAATGGTCTTTCCCCAGAGAAACAAAAGTCACCAGGCCAGGTTCCTGATGTCGGTTTGCAGGAGGCACTTGACGCTGTAAAACCAACCACACTTGCTTGAGGGGGCACCTTGCATCTGGGCGGCATCCTGATCCGTGCGGAATTTCAGCAGGCAGCCGTGCACTCTTGGTTACCGGGCCCTGGCTAAGAACCATGGCCTTTCCCCAGAGAAACAAAAGTCACCAGGCCAGGTTCCTGATGTCAGTTTGCAGGAGGCACTTGGCACTGTCAAACCAGCCACAGGTCCTTGAGGGGGCACCTTTCATCGGGGCGGCATCCTGATCTGTGCGAAATTTCAACAGGCAGCCGGCCACTCCGGGCCACCGGGCCCTGGATATGAACCATGGCCTTTCGCCCGAGAATCAAAAGTCAACAGGCCAAGTTCCTGATGTCAGTTTGCAGGAGGCACTTGGCACTGTCAAACCAGCCACAGTTGCTTGAGGGGGCACCTTTCATCGGGGCGGCATCCTGATCTGTGCGGAATTTCCGCAGGCAGCCGGCCTCTCTGGGCCAGCGGGCCCTGGCTATGAACCATGGCCTTTCGCCAGAGAAACAAAAGTCAACAGGCCAGGTTCCTGATGTCAGTTAGCAGGAGGCACATGGCACTGTCAAACCAGCCACAGTTGCTTGAGGGGGCACCTTTCATCGGGGCGGCATCCTGATCCGTGCGGAATTTCAGCAGGCAGCCGGCCTCTCCGGGCCAGCGGGCCCTGGCTATGAACCATGGCCTTTCGCCCGAGAATCAAAAGTCACCAGGCCAGGTTCCTGATGTCAGTTTGCAGGAGGCACTTGGCACTGTCAAACCAGCCACAGTTGCCTGTGGGGGGACCATGTATTGGGCCGGCATCCTGATCCGTGCGGTATTTGAGCAGGCAGCCGGCCTCTCCGGGCCACCGGGCCCTGGCTATGTACCATGGCCTTTCCCCAGAGAAACAGAAGTCAACTGGCCAGGTTCCTGATGTCAGTTTGCAGGAGGCACATGGCACTGTCAAACCAGCCACAGTTGCTGGAGGGGGCACCTTTCATCGGGGCGGCATCCTGATCTGTGCGGAATTTCCGCAGGCAGCCGGCCTCTCCGGGCCACCGGGCCCGGGATATGAACCATGGCCTTTCGCCCGAGAATCAAAAGTCACCAGGCCAGGTTCCTGATGTCAGTTTGCAGGAGGCACTTGGCACTGTCAAACCAACCACACTTGCTTGAGGGGGCACCTTGCATCTGGGCGGCATCCTGATCCGTGCGGAATTTCAGCCGGCAGCCGGCCACTCCGTGCCACCGGGCCCCGGCTATGAACCACGGCCTTTCCCCAGAGAAACAAAAGTCGACAGGCCAGGTTCCTGATGTCATTTTGCAGGAGGCACTTGGCACGGTCAAACCAGCCACAGTTGCCTGTGGGGGCACCTTGCGTCTCGGAGGTATCCTGATCTCTGTGGAATTTCAGCAGGCAGCCAGCCGCTCCGGGCCAACGGGCCCTGGAGAAGAGCGATGGCCTGTCCCGCGAGAAACAAATGTCAGCAGGCCAGGTTCCTGGTGTCAGTTTGCAGGAGGCACTTGGCACTGTCACACCAGCCACAGTTGCCTGTGGGGGCACCTTACATCTGGGAGGAATCCTGATCCGTGCGGAATTTCAGCAGGCAGCCGGCCACTCCGGGCCAACGGGCCCTGGACATGAACCATGGCCTTTCGCCCGAGAAACAAAAGTCACGAGGCCCGTTTCCTGATGTCAGTTTGCAGTAGGCACTTGGCGCGGTCAAACCAGCCACAGTTGCTTGAGGGGGCAACTTTCTTCGGGGCGGCATCCTGATCGGAGCGAAATTTCAGCAGGCAGCCGGCCACTCTGGGCCAACGGGCCCTGGCTATGAACCATGGCCTTTCCCCAGAGAAGCAGAAGTCACCCGGACAGGTTCCTGATGTCAGTTTGCAGGAGGCACTTGGCACTGTCAAACCAGCCACAGTTGCCTGTGGGGGCACCTTGCATTGGGTCGGCATCCTGATCTGTGAGGAATTTCCGCAGGCAGCCGGCCTCTCCGGGCCACCGGGCCCTGGCTATGAACCATGGCCTTTAGCCAGAGAAACAAAAGTCACCAGGCCGGGTTCCTGATGTCAGTTTGCAGGAGGCACATGGCACTGTCAAACCAGCCACAGTTGCTTGAGGGGGCACCTTTCATCGGGGCGGCAGCCTGATCCGTGCGGAATTTCCGCAGGCAGATGGCCTCTCCGGGCCACCGGGCCCTGGCTATGAACCATGGCCTTTCCCCAGAGAAACAGAAGTCACCAGGCCAGGTTCCTGATGTCAGTGTGCAGGAGGCACTTGGCACTGTCAAATCAGCCACACTTGCTTGAGGGGGCACCTTGCGTCTTGGAGGTATCCTGATCCGTGCGGAATTTCCGCAGTCAGCCGGCCTCTCCAGGCCACCGGGCCCTGGATATCAACCACGGACTTTCCCCAGAGAAAAAAAAGTCACCAGGCCAGGTTCCTGATGTCAGTTTGCAGGAGGCACTTTGCGCTGTCAAACCAACCACACTTGCTTGAGGGGGCACCTTGCATCTGGGCGGCATCCTGATCCATGCGGAATTTCAGCAGGCAGCCGGCCACTCCGTGCCACCGGGCCCGGGCTATGAACCACGGACTTTCCCCAGAGAAACAAAAGTCAACAGGCCAGGTTCCTGATGTCAGTTTGCAGGAGGCACTTGGCACTGTCACACCAGCCACAGTTGCCTGTGGGGGCACCTTACGTCTGGGAGGTATCCTGATCCGTGCGGAATTTCAGCAGGCAGCCGTCCGCTCCGGGCCACCGCGCACTGCTAGAAAAAACAATGGTCTTTCCCCTGAGAAACAAAAGTCACCAGGCCAGGTTCCGGATGTCAGTTTGCAGGAGGCACTTGGCACTGTCAAACCAGCCACAGTTGCTTGAGGGGGCACCTTTCATCTGGGCGGCATCCTGATCCGTGCGAAATTTCAGCAGGCAGCTGTCCACTCCGGGCCACCGGGCCCTGGATATGAACCATGGCCTTTCGCCAGAGAAAAAAAAGTCACGAGGCCCGGTTCCTGATGTCAGTTTGCAGGAGGCACTCGGCACTGTCAAACCAGCCACAGGTCCTTGAGGGGGCAACTTTCATCGGGGCGGCATCCTGATCGGAGCGAAATTTCAGCAGGCAGCCGGCCACTCTGGGCCAACGGGCCCTGGCTATGAACCATGGCCTTTCCCCAGAGAAGCAGAAGTCACCCGGACAGGTTCCTGATGTCAGTTTGCAGGAGGCACTTGGCACTGTCAAACCAGCCACAGTTGCCTGTGGGGGCACCTTGCATTGGGTCGGCATCCTGATCTGTGAGGAATTTCCGCAGGCAGCCGGCCTCTCCGGGCCACCGGGCCCTGGCTATGAACCATGGCCTTTAGCCAGAGAAACAAAAGTCACCAGGCCAGGTTCCTGATGTCAGTTTGCAGGAGGCACATGGCACTGTCAAACCAGCCACAGTTGCTGGAGGGGGCACCTTTCATCGGGGCGGCATCCTGATCTGTGCGGAATTTCCGCAGGCAGCCGGCCTCTCCGGGCCACCGGGCCCGGGATATGAACCATGGCCTTTCGCCCGAGAATCAAAAGTCACCAGGCCAGGTTCCTGATGTCAGTTTGCAGGAGGCACTTGGCACTGTCAAACCAACCACACTTGCTTGAGGGGGCACCTTGCATCTGGGCGGCATCCTGATCCGTGCGGAATTTCAGCCGGCAGCCGGCCACTCCGTGCCACCGGGCCCCGGCTATGAACCACGGCCTTTCCCCAGAGAAACAAAAGTCGACAGGCCAGGTTCCTGATGTCATTTTGCAGGAGGCACTTGGCACGGTCAAACCAACCACACTTGCTTGAGGGGGCACCTTGCATCTGGGCGGCATCCTGATCCGTGCGGAATTTCAGCAGGCAGCCGTCCGCTCCGGGCCACCGCGCACTTCTAGAAAAAACAATGGTCTTTCCCCTGAGAAACAAAAGTCACCAGGCCAGGTTCCTGATGTCAGTTTGCAGGAGGCACTTGGCACGGTCAAATCAGACACAGTTGCTTGAGGGGGCACCTTGCATCTGGGCGGCATCCTGATCCGTGCGGAATTTCAGCAGGCAGCTGTCCACTCCGGGCCACCGGGCCCTGGATATGAACCATGGCCTTTCGCCAGAGAAAAAAAAGTCACGAGGCCCGGTTCCTGATGTCAGTTTGCAGGAGGCACTCGGCACTGTCAAATCAGACACAGATGCTTGAGGGGGCACCTTGCATATGGGCGGCATCCTGATCCATGCGGAATTTCAGCAGGCAGCCGGCCACTCCGTGCCACCGGGCCCCGGCTATGAACCACGGCCTTTCCCCAGAGAAGCAGAAGTCACCCGGACAGGTTCCTGATGTCAGTTTGCAGGAGGCACTTGGCACTGTCAAACCAGCCACAGTTGCCTGTGGGGGCACCTTGCATTGGGTCGGCATCCTGATCTGTGAGGAATTTCCGCAGGCAGCCGGCCACTCCGGGCCAACGGGCCCTGGACATGAACCATGGCCTTTCGCCCGAGAAACAAAAGTCACCAGGCCGGGTTCCTGATGTCAGTTTGCAGGAGGCACATGGCACTGTCAAACCAGCCACAGTTGCTTGAGGGGGCACCTTTCATCGGGGCGGCAGCCTGATCCGTGCGGAATTTCAGCAGGCAGATGGCCTCTCCGGGCCACCGGGCCCTGGCTATGAACCATGGCCTTTCCCCAGAGAAACAGAAGTCACCAGGCCAGGTTCCTGATGTCAGTGTGCAGGAGGCACTTGGCACTGTCAAATCAGCCACACTTGCTTGAGGGGGCACCTTGCGTCTTGGAGGTATCCTGATCCGTGCGGAATTTCCGCAGTCAGCCGGCCTCTCCAGGCCACCGGGCCCTGGATATCAACCACGGACTTTCCCCAGAGAAAAAAAAGTCACCAGGCCAGGTTCCTGATGTCAGTTTGCAGGAGGCACTTTGCGCTGTCAAACCAACCACACTTGCTTGAGGGGGCACCTTGCATCTGGGCGGCATCCTGATCCATGCGGAATTTCAGCAGGCAGCCGGCCACTCCGTGCCACCGGGCCCGGGCTATGAACCACGGACTTTCCCCAGAGAAACAAAAGTCAACAGGCCAGGTTCCTGATGTCAGTTTGCAGGAGGCACTTGGCACTGTCACACCAGCCACAGTTGCCTGTGGGGGCACCTTACGTCTGGGAGGTATCCTGATCCGTGCGGAATTTCAGCAGGCAGCCGTCCGCTCCGGGCCACCGCGCACTGCTAGAAAAAACAATGGTCTTTCCCCTGAGAAACAAAAGTCACCAGGCCAGGTTCCTGATGTCAGTTTGCAGGAGGCACTTGGCACTGTCAAATCAGACACTGTTGCTTGAGGGGGCACCTTGCATCTGGGCGGCATCCTGATCCGTGCGGAATTTCAGCAGGCAGCCAGCCACTCCGGGACAACGGGCCCCGGCTATGTACTACGGCCTTTCCCCAGAGAAACAAAAGTCACCAGGCCAGGTTCCTGATGTCAATTTGCAGGAGGCACTTGGCTCTGTCAAACCAGCCACAGTTGCTTGAGGGGGCACCTTTCATCTGGGCGGCATCCTGATCCGTGCGGAATTTCAGCAGGCAGCTGTCCACTCCGGGCCACCGGGCCCTGGATATGAACCATGGCCTTTCGCCAGAGAAAAAAAAGTCACGAGGCCCGGTTCCTGATGTCAGTTTGCAGTAGGCACTTGGCACGGTCAAACCAGCCACAGTTGCTTGAGGGGGCAACTTTCATCGGGGCGGCATCCTGATCGGAGCGAAATTTCAGCAGGCAGCCGGCCACTCTGGGCCAACGGGCCCTGGCTATGAACCATGGCCTTTCCCCAGAGAAGCAGAAGTCACCCGGACAGGTTCCTGATGTCAGTTTGCAGGAGGCACTTGGCACTGTCAAACCAGCCACAGTTGCCTGTGGGGGCACCTTGCATTGGGTCGGCATCCTGATCTGTGAGGAATTTCCGCAGGCAGCCGGCCTCTCCGGGCCACCGGGCCCTGGCTATGAACCATGGCCTTTAGCCAGAGAAACAAAAGTCACCAGGCCAGGTTCCTGATGTCAGTTTGCAGGAGGCACATGGCACTGTCAAACCAGCCACAGTTGCTTGAGGGGGCACCTTTCATCGGGGCGGCAGCCTGATCTGTGCGGAATTTCCGCAGGCAGACGGCCTCTCCGGGCCACCGGGCCCTGGCTATGAACCATGGCCTTTCCCCAGAGAAACAGAAGTCACCAGGCCAGGTTCCTGATGTCAGTTTGCAGGAGGCACTTGGCACTGTCAAATCAGCCACACTTGCTTGAGGGGGCACCTTGCGTCTGGGAGGTATCCTGATCCGTGCGGAATTTCCGCAGGCAGCCGGCCTCTCCAGGCCACCGGGCCCTGGATATCAACCACGGACTTTCCCCAGAGAAAAAAAAGTCACCAGGCCAGGTTCCTGATGTCAGTTTGCAGGAGGCACTTTGCGCTGTCAAACCAATCACACTTGCTTGAGGGGGCACCTTGCATCTGGGCGGCATCCTGATCCATGCGGAATTTCAGCAGGCAGCTGTCCACTCCGGGCCACCGGGCCCTGGATATGAACCATGGCCTTTCGCCAGAGAAAAAAAAGTCACGAGGCCCGGTTCCTGATGTCAGTTTGCAGGAGGCACTCGGCACTGTCAAATCAGACACAGATGCTTGAGGGGGCACCTTGCATATGGGCGGCATCCTGATCCATGCGGAATTTCAGCAGGCAGCCGGCCACTCCGTGCCACCGGGCCCCGGCTATGAACCACGGCCTTTCCCCAGAGAAACAAAAGTCAACAGGCCAGGTTCCTGATATCAGTTTGCCGGAGGCACTTGGCACTGTCAAACCAGCCACAGTTGCCTGTGGGGGCACCTTGCGTGCGGGAGGTATCCTGATCCGTGCGGAATTTCAGCAGGCAGCCGGCCACTCCGGGCCAACGGGCCCTGGACATGAACCATGGCCTTTCGCCCGAGAAACAAAAGTCACGAGGCCCGTTTCCTGATGTCAGTTTGCAGTAGGCACTTGGCACGGTCAAACCAGCCACAGTTGCTTGAGGGGGCAACTTTCATCGGGGCGGCATCCTGATCGGAGCGAAATTTCAGCAGGCAGCCGGCCACTCTGGGCCAACGGGCCCTGGCTATGAACCATGGCCTTTCCCCAGAGAAGCAGAAGTCACCCGGACAGGTTCCTGATGTCAGTTTGCAGGAGGCACTTGGCACTGTCAAACCAGCCACAGTTGCCTGTGGGGGCACCTTGCATTGGGTCGGCATCCTGATCTGTGAGGAATTTCCGCAGGCAGCCGGCCTCTCCGGGCCACCGGGCCCTGGCTATGAACCATGGCCTTTAGCCAGAGAAACAAAAGTCACCAGGCCGGGTTCCTGATGTCAGTTTGCAGGAGGCACATGGCACTGTCAAACCAGCCACAGTTGCTTGAGGGGGCACCTTTCATCGGGGCGGCAGCCTGATCCGTGCGGAATTTCCGCAGGCAGATGGCCTCTCCGGGCCACCGGGCCCTGGCTATGAACCATGGCCTTTCCCCAGAGAAACAGAAGTCACCAGGCCAGGTTCCTGATGTCAGTTTGCAGGAGGCACTTGGCACTGTCAAATCAGCCACACTTGCTTGAGGGGGCACCTTGCGTCTGGGAGGTATCCTGATCCGTGCGGAATTTCCGCAGGCAGCCGGCCTCTCCAGGCCACCGGGCCCTGGATATCAACCACGGACTTTCCCCAGAGAAAAAAAAGTCACCAGGCCAGGTTCCTGATGTCAGTTTGCAGGAGGCACTTTGCGCTGTCAAACCAATCAAACTTGCTTGAGGGGGCACCTTGCATCTGGGCGGCATCCTGATCCATGCGGAATTTCAGCAGGCAGCTGGCCACTCCGTGCCACCGGGCCCGGGCTATGAACCACGGACTTTCCCCAGAGAAACAAAAGTCAACAGGCCAGCTTCCTGATGTCAGTTTGCAGGAGGCACTTGGCGCTGTCAAACCAACCACACTTGCTTGAGGGGGCACCTTGCATCTGGGCGGCATCCTGATCCGTGCGGAATTTCAACAGGCAGCCGGCCTCTCCGGGCCACTGGGCCCTGGCTATGAACCATGGACTTTAGCCAGAGAAACAAAAGTCACCAGGCCAGGTTCCTGATGTCAATTTGCAGGAGGCACTTGGCACTGTCAAACCAGTCACAGTTGCCTGTGCGGGCACCTTGCATCTCTGCGCCATTCTGATCCGTGCCCAATTTCAGCAGGCAGCCGGCCACTCCGGGCCACCACGCCCTGCTACAAAAAACAATGGTCTTTCCCCTGAGAAACAACAGTCACCAGGCCAGGTTCCTGATGTCAGTTTGCAGGAGGCACTTGGCACTGTCAAACCAGCCACAGTTGCCTGTGGGGGCACCGTGCATTGGGTCGGCATCCTGATCCGTGCGGAATTTGAGCAGGCAGCCGGCCTCTCCGGGCCACCGGGCCCTGGCTATGAACCATGGCCTTTAGCCAGAGAAACAAAAGTCACCAGGCCAGGTTCCTGATGTCAGTTTGCAGGAGGCACATGGCACTGTCAAACCAGCCACAGTTGCTTGAGGGGGCACATTTCATCGGGGCGGCAGCCTGATCTGTGCGGAATTTCCGCAGGCAGACGGCCTCTCCGGGCCACCGGGCCCTGGCTATGAACCATGGCCTTTCCCCAGAGAAACAGAAGTCACCAGGCCAGGTTCCTGATGTCAGTTTGCAGGAGGCACTTGGCACGGTCAAACCAGCCACAGTTGCTTGAGGGGGCAACTTTCATCGGGGCGGCATCCTGATCGGAGCGAAATTTCAGCAGGCAGCCGGCCACTCTGGGCCAACGGGCCCTGGCTATGAACCATGGCCTTTCCCCAGAGAAGCAGAAGTCACCCGGACAGGTTCCTGATGTCAGTTTGCAGGAGGCACTTGGCACTGTCAAACCAGCCACAGTTGCCTGTGGGGGCACCTTGCATTGGGTCGGCATCCTGATCTGTGAGTAATTTCCGCAGGCAGCCGGCCTCTCCGGGCCACCGGGCCCTGGCTATGAACCATGGCCTTTAGCCAGAGAAACAAAAGTCACCAGGCCGGGTTCCTGATGTCAGTTTGCCGGAGGCACATGGCACTGTCAAACCAGCCACAGTTGCTTGAGGGGGCACCTTTCATCGGGGCGGCAGCCTGATCCGTGCGGAATTTCCGCAGGCAGATGGCCTCTCCGGGCCACCGGGCCCTGGCTATGAACCATGGCCTTTCCCCAGAGAAACAGAAGTCACCAGGCCAGGTTCCTGATGTCAGTGTGCAGGAGGCACTTGGCACTGTCAAATCAGCCACACTTGCTTGAGGGGGCACCTTGCGTCTTGGAGGTATCCTGATCCGTGCGGAATTTCCGCAGTCAGCCGGCCTCTCCAGGCCACCGGGCCCTGGATATCAACCACGGACTTTCCCCAGAGAAAAAAAAGTCACCAGGCCAGGTTCCTGATGTCAGTTTGCAGGAGGCACTTTGCGCTGTCCAACCAACCACACTTGCTTGAGGGGGCACCTTGCATCTGGGCGGCATCCTGATCCATGCGGAATTTCAGCAGGCAGCCGGCCACTCCGTGCCACCGGGCCCGGGCTATGAACCACGGACTTTCCCCAGAGAAACAAAAGTCAACAGGCCAGGTTCCTGATGTCAGTTTGCAGGAGGCACTTGGCACTGTCACACCAGCCACAGTTGCCTGTGGGGGCACCTTACGTCTGGGAGGTATCCTGATCCGTGCGGAATTTCAGCAGGCAGCCGTCCGCTCCGGGCCACCGCGCACTGCTAGAAAAAACAATGGTCTTTCCCCTGAGAAACAAAAGTCACCAGGCCAGGTTCCTGATGTCAGTTTGCAGGAGGCACTTGGCACTGTCAAATCAGACACTGTTGCTTGAGGGGGCACCTTGCATCTGGGCGGCATCCTGATCCGTGCGGAATTTCAGCAGGCAGCCGGCCACTCCGGGACAACGGGCCCCGGCTATGTACTACGGCCTTTCCCCAGAGAAACAAAAGTCACCAGGCCAGGTTCCTGATGTCAATTTGCAGGAGGCACTTGGCTCTGTCAAACCAGCCACAGTTGCTTGAGGGGGCACCTTTCATCTGGGCGGCATCCTGATCCGCGCGGAATTTCAGCAGGCAGCTGTCCACTCCGGGCCACCGGGCACTGGATATGAACCATGGCCTTTCGCCAGAGAAAAAAAAGTCACGAGGCCCGGTTCCTGATGTCAGTTTGCAGGAGGCACTCGGCACTGTCAAACCAGCCACAGGTCCTTGAGGGGGCAACTTTCATCGGGGCGGCATCCTCATCGGAGCGAAATTTCAGCAGGCAGCCGGCCACTCTGGGCCAACGGGCCCTGGCTATGAACCATGGCCTTTCCCCAGAGAAGCAGAAGTCACCCGGACAGGTTCCTGATGTCAGTTTGCAGGAGGCACTTGGCACTGTCAAACCAGCCACAGTTGCCTGTGGGGGCACCTTGCATTGGGTCGGCATCCTGATCTGTGAGGAATTTCCGCAGGCAGCCGGCCTCTCCGGGCCACCGGGCCCTGGCTATGAACCATGGCCTTTAGCCAGAGAAACAAAAGTCACCAGGCCGGGTTCCTGAGGTCAGTTTGCAGGAGGAACATGGCACTGTCAAACCAGCCACAGTTGCTTGAGGGGGCACCTTTCATCGGGGCGGCAGCCTGATCCGTGCGGAATTTCCGCAGGCAGATGGCCTCTCCGGGCCACCGGGCCCTGGCTATGAACCATGGCCTTTCCCCAGAGAAACAGAAGTCACCAGGCCAGGTTCCTGATGTCAGTTTGCAGGAGGCACTTGGCACTGTCAAATCAGCCACACTTGCTTGAGGGGGCACCTTGCGTCTGGGAGGTATCCTGATCCGTGCGGAATTTCCGCAGGCAGCCGGCCTCTCCAGGCCACCGGGCCCTGGATATCAACCACGGACTTTCCCCAGAGAAAAAAAAGTCACCAGGCCAGGTTCCTGATGTCAGTTTGCAGGAGGCACTTTGCGCTGTCAAACCAATCACACTTGCTTGAGGGGGCACCTTGCATCTGGGCGGCATCCTGATCCATGCGGAATTTCAGCAGGCAGCTGGCCACTCCGTGCCACCGGGCCCGGGCTATGAACCACGGACTTTCCCCAGAGAAACAAAAGTCAACAGGCCAGCTTCCTGATGTCAGTTTGCAGGAGGCACTTGGCGCTGTCAAACCAACCACACTTGCTTGAGGGGGCACCTTGCATCTGGGCGGCATCCTGATCCGTGCGGAATTTCAACAGGCAGCCGGCCTCTCCGGGCCACTGGGCCCTGGCTATGAACCATGGACTTTAGCCAGAGAAACAAAAGTCACCAGGCCAGGTTCCTGATGTCAATTTGCAGGAGGCACTTGGCACTGTCAAACCAGTCACAGTTGCCTCTGCGGGCACCTTGCATCTCTGCGCCATTCTGATCCGTGCGGAATTTGAGCAGGCAGCCGGCCACTCCGGGCCACCACGCCCTGCTACAAAAAACAATGGTCTTTCCCCTGAGAAACAACAGTCACCAGGCCAGGTTCCTGATGTCAGTTTGCAGGAGGCACTTGGCACTGTCAAACCAGCCACAGTTGCCTGTGGGGGCACCGTGCATTGGGTCGGCATCCTGATCCGTGCGGAATTTGAGCAGGCAGCCGGCCTCTCCGGGCCACCGGGCCCTGGCTATGAACCATGGCCTTTAGCCAGAGAAACAAAAGTCACCAGGCCAGGTTCCTGATGTCAGTTTGCAGGAGGCACATGGCACTGTCAAACCAGCCACAGTTGCTTGAGGGGGCACATTTCATCGGGGCGGCAGCCTGATCTGTGCGGAATTTCCGCAGGCAGACGGCCTCTCCGGGCCACCGGGCCCTGGCTATGAACAATGGCCTTTCCCCAGAGAAACAGGAGTCACCAGGCCAGGTTCCTGATGTCAGTTTGCAGGAGGCACTTGGCACTGTCAAATCAGCCACACTTGCTTGAGGGGGCACCGTGCATTGGGTCGGCATCCTGATCCGTGCGGAATTTCCGCAGGCAGCCGGCCTCTCCAGGCCACCGGGCCCTGGATATCAACCACGGACTTTCCCCAGAGAAAAAAAAGTCACCAGGCCAGGTTCCTGATGTCAGTTTGCAGGAGGCACTTTGCGCTGTCAAACCAACCACACTTGCTTGAGGGGGCACCTTGCATCTGGGCGGCATCCTCATCCATGCGGAATTTCAGCAGGCAGCCGGCCACTCCGTGCCACCGGGCCCCGGCTATGAACCACGGACTTTCCCCAGAGAAACAAAAGTCAACAGGCCAGGTTCCTGATGTCAGTTTGCAGGAGGCACTTGGCGCTGTCAAACCAACCACACTTGCTTGAGGGGGCACCTTGCATCTGGGCGGCATCCTGATCCGTGCGGAATTTCAGCAGGCAGCCGGCCACTCCGGGCCACCACGCCCTGCTACAAAAAACAATGGTCTTTCCCCTGAGAAACAAAAGTCACCAGGCCAGGTTCCTGATGTCAGTTTGCAGGAGGCACTTGGCACGGTCAAACCAGCCACAGTTGCCTGTGGGGGCACCTTGCATCTCGGAGGAATCCTGATCCGTGCTGAATTTCAGCAGGCAGCCGGCCTCTCCGGGCCAGCGGGCCCTGGCTATGAACCATGGCCTTTCGCCCCAGAATCAAAAGTCACCAGGCCAGGTTCCTGATGTCAGTTTGCAGGAGGCACTTGGCACTGTCAAACCAGCCACTGTTGCCTGTGGGGGCACCGTGCATTGGGCCGGCATCCTGATCCGTGCGGAATTTCAGCAGGCAGCCTGCCACTCCGGGCCACCGGGCCCTGTGTAAGTACTATGGCCTTTCCCCTGAGAAACAAAAGTCACCAGGCCAAGTTCCTGATGTCAGTTTGCAGGAGGCACTTGGCACTGTCAAACCAGCCACAGTTGCTTGAGGGGGCACCTTTCATCGGGGCGGCATCCCGATCCGTGCGGAATTTCCGCAGGCAGCCGGCCTCTCTGGGCCACCGGGCCCCGGCTATGAACCACGGCCTTTCCCCAGAGAAACAAAAGTCAACAGGCCAGGTTCCTGATGTCAGTTTGCAGGAGGCACATGGCACTGTCAAACCAGCCACACTTGCTTGAGGGGGCACCTTTCATCGGGGCGGCATCCTGATCTGTGCGGAATTTCCGCAGGCAGCCGGGCTCTCCGGGCCACGGGGACCTGGCTATGAACCATGGCCTTTCGCCCGAGAATCAAAAGTCACCAGGCCAGGTTCCTGATGTCAGTTTGCAGGAGGCACTTGGCACTGTCAAACCAGCCACAGTTGCCTGTGGGTGCACCATGAATTGGGCCGGCATCCTGATCCGTGCGGAATTTGAGCAGGCAGCCGGCCTCTCCGGGCCACCGGGCCCTGGCTATGAACCATGGCCTTTCCCCAGAGAAACAAAAGTCAACAGGCCAGGTTCCTGATGTCAGTTTGCTGGAGGCACATGGCACTGTCAAACCAGCCACAGTTGCTGGAGGGGGCACCTTTCATCGGGGCGGCATCCTGATCTGTGCGGAATTTCAGCAGGCAGCCGGCCTGTCCGGGCCACCGGGCCCTGGATATGAACCATGGCCTTTCGCTAGAGAAACAAGTCACCAGGCCAGGTTCCTGATGTCAGTTTGCAGGAGGCACTTGGCACTGTCAAACCAACCACACTTGCTTGAGGGGGCACCTTTCATCGGGGCGGCATCCTGATCTGTGCGGAATTTCCGCAGGCAGCCGGCCTCTCCGGGCCACCGGGCCCTGGCTATGAACCATGGCCTTTCTCCCGAGAATCAAAAGTCACCAGGCCAGGTTCCTGATGTCAGTTTGCAGGAGGCACTTGGCTCTGTCAAACCAGCCACAGTTGCTTGAGGGGGCACCTTTCATCGGGGCGTCATCCTGATCCGTGCGTAATTTCAGCAGGCAGCTGTCCACTCCGGGCCACCGGGCCCTGGATATGAACCATGGCCTTTCGCCAGAGAAACAAAAGTCACCAGGCCAGGTTCCTGATGTCAGTTTGCAGGAGGCACTTGGCACTGTCAAAACAGCCGCAGTTGCCTGTGGGGACACCTTGCATCTGGGCGTCATCCTGATCCGTGCAGAATTTCAGCAGGCAGCCGGCCTCTCCGGGCCACCGGGCCGTGGACATGAACCATGGCCTTTCGCCAGAGAAACAAAACTCACCAGGCCCGTTTCCTGATGTCAGTTTGCAGTAGGCACTTGGCACGGTCAAACCAGCCACAGTTGCTTGAGGGGGCACCTTTCATCGGGGCGGCATCCTGATCGGAGCGAAATTTCAGCAGGCAGCCGGACACTCTGGGCCAACGGGCCCTGGCTATGAACCATGGCCTTTCCCCAGAGAAGCAGAAGTCACCCGGACAGGTTCCTGATGTCAGTTTGCAGGAGGCACTTGGCACTGTCAAACCAGCCACAGTTGCTTGAGGGGGCACCTTTCTTCGGGGCGGCATCCTGATCCGTGCGGAATTTCAGCAGGCAGCCGGCCACTCCGGGCCACCGGGCCCTGGATATGAACCATGGTCTTTCGCCCGAGAATCAAAAGTCACCAGGCCAGGTTCCTGATGTCAGTTTGCAGGAGGCACTTGGCACTGTCAAACCAGCCACAGTTGCCTGTGGGGGCACCGTGCATTGGGTCGGCATCCTGATCCGTGCGGAATTTGAGCAGGCAGCCGGCCTCTCCGGGCCACCGGGCCCTGGCTATGAACCATGGCCTTTAGCCAGAGAAACAAAAGTCACCAGGCCAGGTTCCTGATGTCAGTTTGCAGGAGGCACATGGCACTGTCAAACCAGCCACAGTTGCTTGAGGGGGCACCTTTCATCCGGGCGGCAGCCTGATCTGTGCGGAATTTCAACAGGCAGACGGCCTCTCCGGGCCACCGGGCCCTGGCTATGAACCATGGCCTTTCCCCAGAGAAACAGTAGTCACCAGGCCAGGTTCCTGATGTCAGTTTGCAGGAGGCACTTGGCACTGTCAAATCAGCCACACTTGCTGGAGGGGGCACCTTGCGTCTGGGAGGTATCCTGATCCGTGCGGAATTTCCGCAGGCAGCCGGCCACTCCGTGCCACCAGGCCCCGGCTATGAACCACGGACTTTCCCCAGAGAAACAAAAGTCAACAGGCCAGGTTCCTGATGTCAGTTTGCAGGAGGCACTTGGCGCTGTCAAACCAACCACACTTGCTTGAGGGGGCACCTTGCATCTGGGCGGCATCCTGATCCGTGCGGAATTTCAACAGGCAGCCGGCCTCTCCGGGCCACCGGGCCCTGGCTATGAACCATGGCCTTTCGCCCGAGAATCAAAAGTCACCAGGCCAGGTTCCTGATGTCAGTTTGCAGGAGGCACTTGGCTCTGTCAAACCAGCCACAGTTGCCTGTGGGGGCACCATGTATTGGGCCGGCATCCTGATCCGTGCGGAATTTGAGCAGGCAGCCGGCCTCTCCGGGCCACCGGGCCCTGGCTATGAACCATGGCCTTTCCCCAGAGAAACAAAAGTCAACAGGCCAGGTTCCTGATGTCAGTTTGCAGGAGGCACATGGCACTGTCAAACCAGCCACAGTTGCTGGAGGGGGCACCTTTCATCGGGGCGGCATCCTGATCCGTGCGGAATTTCAGCAGGCAGCCGGCCACTCCGGGCCACCGCGCCCTGGATATGAACCGTGGCCTTTCGCTAGAGAAACAAAAGTCACCAGGCCAGGTTCCTGATGTCAGTTTGCAGGAGGCACTTGGCACTGTCAAACCAGCCACAGTTGCTTGAGGGGGCACCTTTCTTCGGGGCGGCATCCTGATCCGTGCGGAATTTGAGCAGGCAGCCGGCCTCTCCGGGCCACCGGGCCCTGGCTATGAACCATGGCCTTTCCCCAGAGAAACAAAAGTCAACAGGCCAGGTTCCTGATGTCAGTTTGCAGGAGGCACTAGGCACTGTCACTTCAGCCACAGTTGCTTGAGGGGGCACCGTGCATTGGGTCGGCATCCTGATCTGTGCGGAATTTCAGCAGGCAGACGGCCTCTCCGGGCCACCGGGCCCTGGCTATGAACCATGGCCTTTCCCCAGAGAAACAGAAGTCACCAGGCCAGGTTCCTGATGTCAGTTTGCAGGAGGCACTTGGCACTGTCAAACCAGCCACAGTTGCTTGAGGGGGCACCTTTCATCTGGGCGGCATCCTGATCTGTGCGTCATTTCCTAAGGCAGCCGGCCTCTCCGGGCCACCGGGTCCTGGCTAAGAACCATGGCCTTTCCCCAGAGAAACAAAAGTCACCAGGCCAGGTTCCTGATGTCAGTTTGCAGGAGGCACTTGGCACTGTCAAACCAGCCACAGGTCCTTGAGGGGGCACCTTTCATCGGGGCGGCATCCTGATCTGTGCGGAATTTCAGCAGGCAGCCGGCCACTCCGGGCCACCGGTCCCTGGATATGAACCATGGCCTTTCGCCCGAGAATCAAAAGTCACCAGGCCAAGTTCCTGATGTCAGTTTGCAGGAGGCACTTGGCACTGTCAAACCAGCCACAGTTGCTTGAGGGGGCACCTTTCATCGGGGCGGCATCCTGATCTGTGTGGAATTTCCGCAGGCAGCCGGCCTCTCTGGGCCAGCGGGCCCTGGCTATGAACCATGGCCTTTCGCCAGAGAAACAAAAGTCAACAGGCCAGGTTCCTGATGTCAGTTTGCAGGAGGCACATGGCACTGTCAAACCAGCCACAGTTGCTTGAGGGGGCACCTTTCATCGGGGCGGCATCCTGATCGGAGCGAAATTTCCGCAGGCAGCCGGCCTCTCCAGGCCACCGGGCCCTGGCTATGAACCATGGCCTTTCGCCCGAGAATCAAAAGTCACCAGGCCAGGTTCCTGATGTCAGTTTGCAGGAGGCACTTGGCTCTGTCAAACCAGCCACAGTTGCCTGTGGGGGCACCATGTATTGGGCCGGCATCCTGATCCGTGCGGAATTTGAGCAGGCAGCCGGCCTCTCCGGGCCACCGGGCCCTGGATATGAACCATGGGCTTTCCCCAGAGAAACAAAAGTCAACAGGCCAGGTTCCTGATGTCAGTTTGCAGGAGGCACATGGCACTGTCAAACCAGCCACAGTTGCTGGAGGGGGCACCTTTCATCGGGGCGGCATCCTGATCTGTGCGGAATTTCAGCAGGCAGCCGGCCTGTCCGGGCCACCGGGCCCTGGATATGAACCATGGCCTTTCGCTAGAGAAACAAAAGTCACCAGGCCAGGTTCCTGATGTCAGTTTGCAGGAGGCACTTGGCACTGTCAAACCAACCACACTTGCTTGAGGGGGCACCTTGCATCTGGGCGGCATCCTGATCCGTGCGGAATTTCAGCCGGCAGCCGGCCACTCCGTGCCACCGGGCCCCGGCTATGAACCACGGCCTTTCCCCAGAGAAACAAAAGTCGACAGGCCAGGTTTCTGATGTCAGTTTGCAGGAGGCACTTGGCACGGTCAAACCAGCCACAGTTGCCTGTGGGGGCACCTTGAGTCTCGGAGGTATCCTGATCTCTGTGGAATTTCAGCAGGCAGCCAGCCGCTCCGGGCCAACGGGCCCTGGAGAAGAGCGATGGCCTGTCCCCCGAGAAACAAATGTCACCAGGCCAGGTTCCTGATGTCAGTTTGCAGGAGGCACTTGGCACTGTCACACCAGCCACAGTTGCCTGTGGGGGCACCTTACATCTGGGAGGTATCCTGATCCGTGCGGAATTTCAGCAGGCAGCCGTCCGCTCCGGGCCACCGCGCACTGCTAGAAAAAACAATGGTCTTTCCCCTGAGAAACAAAAGTCACCAGGCCAGGTCCCTGATGTCAGTTTGCAGGAGGCACTTGGCACTGTCAAAACAGCCACAGTTGCCTCTGGGGACACCTTGCATCTGGGCGGCATCCTGATCCGTGCAGAATTTCAGCAGGCAGCCGGACACTCTGGGCCAACGGGCCCTGGCTATGAACCATGGCCTTTCCCCAGAGAAGCAGAAGTCACCCGGACAGGTTCCTGATGTCAGTTTGCAGGAGGCACTTGGCACTGTCAAACCAGCCACAGTTGCTTGAGGGGGCACCTTTCTTCGGGGCGGCATCCTGATCCGTGCGGAATTTCAGCAGGCAGCCGGCCACTCCGGGCCACCGGGCCCTGGATATGAACCATGGTCTTTCGCCCGAGAATCAAAAGTCACCAGGCCAGGTTCCTGATGTCAGTTTGCAGGAGGCACTTGGCACTGTCAAACCAGCCACAGTTGCCTGTGGGGGCACCGTGCATTGGGTCGGCATCCTGATCCGTGCGGAATTTGAGCAGGCAGCCGGCCTCTCCGGGCCACCGGGCCCTGGCTATGAACCATGGCCTTTAGCCAGAGAAACAAAAGTCACCAGGCCAGGTTCCTGATGTCAGTTTGCAGGAGGCACATGGCACTGTCAAACCAGCCACAGTTGCTTGAGGGGGCACCTTTCATCCGGGCGGCAGCCTGATCTGTGCGGAATTTCAACAGGCAGCCGGCCTCTCCGGGCCACCGGGCCCTGGCTATGAACCATGGCCTTTCCCCAGAGAAACAGTAGTCACCAGGCCAGGTTCCTGATGTCAGTTTGCAGGAGGCACTTGGCACTGTCAAATCAGCCACACTTGCTGGAGGGGGCACCTTGCGTCTGGGAGGTATCCTGATCCGTGCGGAATTTCCGCAGGCAGCCGGCCACTCCGTGCCACCAGGCCCCGGCTATGAACCACGGACTTTCCCCAGAGAAACAAAAGTCAACAGGCCAGGTTCCTGATGTCAGTTTGCAGGAGGCACTTGGCGCTGTCAAACCAACCACACTTGCTTGAGGGGGCACCTTGCATCTGGGCGGCATCCTGATCCGTGCGGAATTTCAACAGGCAGCCGGCCTCTCCGGACCACCGGGCCCTGGCTATGAACCATGGCCTTTCGCCCGAGAATCAAAAGTCACCAGGCCAGGTTCCTGATGTCAGTTTGCAGGAGGCACTTGGCTCTGTCAAACCAGCCACAGTTGCCTGTGGGGGCACCATGTATTGGGCCGGCATCCTGATCCGTGCGGAATTTGAGCAGGCAGCCGGCCTCTCCGGGCCACCGGGCCCTGGCTATGAACCATGGCCTTTCCCCAGAGAAACAAAAGTCAACAGGCCAGGTTCCTGATGTCAGTTTGCAGGAGGCACATGGCACTGTCAAACCAGCCACAGTTGCTGGAGGGGGCACCTTTCATCGGGGCGGCATCCTGATCCGTGCGGAATTTCAGCAGGCAGCCGGCCACTCCGGGCCACCGCGCCCTGGATATGAACCGTGGCCTTTCGCTAGAGAAACAAAAGTCACCAGGCCAGGTTCCTGATGTCAGTTTGCAGGAGGCACTTGGCACTGTCAAACCAGCCACAGTTGCTTGAGGGGGCACCTTTCTTCGGGGCGGCATCCTGATCCGTGCGGAATTTGAGCAGGCAGCCGGCCTCTCCGGGCCACCGGGCCCTGGCTATGAACCATGGCCTTTCCCCAGAGAAACAAAAGTCAACAGGCCAGGTTCCTGATGTCAGTTTGCAGGAGGCACTAGGCACTGTCACTTCAGCCACAGTTGCTTGAGGGGGCACCGTGCATTGGGTCGGCATCCTGATCTGTGCGGAATTTCAGCAGGCAGACGGCCTCTCCGGGCCACCGGGCCCTGGCTATGAACCATGGCCTTTCCCCAGAGAAACAGAAGTCACCAGGCCAGGTTCCTGATGTCAGTTTGCAGGAGGCACTTGGCACTGTCAAACCAGCCACAGTTGCTTGAGGGGGCACCTTTCATCTGGGCGGCATCCTGATCTGTGCGTAATTTCCTAAGGCAGCCGGCCTCTCCGGGCCACCGGGTCCTGGCTAAGAACCATGGCCTTTCCCCAGAGAAACAAAAGTCACCAGGCCAGGTTCCTGATGTCAGTTTGCAGGAGGCACTTGGCACTGTCAAACCAGCCACAGGTCCTTGAGGGGGCACCTTTCATCGGGGCGGCATCCTGATCTGTGCGGAATTTCAGCAGGCAGCCGGCCACTCCGGGCCACCGGTCCCTGGATATGAACCATGGCCTTTCGCCCGAGAATCAAAAGTCACCAGGCCAAGTTCCTGATGTCAGTTTGCAGGAGGCACTTGGCACTGTCAAACCAGCCACAGTTGCTTGAGGGGGCACCTTTCATCGGGGCGGCATCCTGATCTGTGTGGAATTTCCGCAGGCAGCCGGCCTCTCTGGGCCAGCGGGCCCTGGCTATGAACCATGGCCTTTCGCCAGAGAAACAAAAGTCAACAGGCCAGGTTCCTGATGTCAGTTTGCAGGAGGCACATGGCACTGTCAAACCAGCCACAGTTGCTTGAGGGGGCACCTTTCATCGGGGCGGCATCCTGATCGGAGCGAAATTTCCGCAGGCAGCCGGCCTCTCCAGGCCACCGGGCCCTGGCTATGAACCATGGCCTTTCGCCCGAGAATCAAAAGTCACCAGGCCAGGTTCCTGATGTCAGTTTGCAGGAGGCACTTGGCACTGTCAAACCAGCCACAGTTGCCTGTGGGGGCACCATGTATTGGGCCGGCATCCTGATCCGTGCGGAATTTGAGCAGGCAGCCGGCCTCTCCGGGCCACCGGGCCCTGGATATGAACCATGGGCTTTCCCCAGAGAAACAAAAGTCAACAGGCCAGGTTCCTGATGTCAGTTTGCAGGAGGCACATGGCACTGTCAAACCAGCCACAGTTGCTGGAGGGGGCACCTTTCATCGGGGCGGCATCCTGATCTGTGCGGAATTTCAGCAGGCAGCCGGCCTGTCCGGGCCACCGAGCCCTGGATATGAACCATGGCCTTTCGCTAGAGAAACAAAAGTCACCAGGCCAGGTTCCTGATGTCAGTTTGCAGGAGGCACTTGGCACTGTCAAACCAACCACACTTGCTTGAGGGGGCACCTTGCATCTGGGCGGCATCCTGATCCGTGCGGAATTTCAGCCGGCAGCCGGCCACTCCGTGCCACCGGGCCCCGGCTATGAACCACGGCCTTTCCCCAGAGAAACAAAAGTCGACAGGCCAGGTTTCTGATGTCAGTTTGCAGGAGGCACTTGGCACGGTCAAACCAGCCACAGTTGCCTGTGGGGGCACCTTGAGTCTCGGAGGTATCCTGATCTCTGTGGAATTTCAGCAGGCAGCCAGCCGCTCCGGGCCAACGGGCCCTGGAGAAGAGCGATGGCCTGTCCCCCGAGAAACAAATGTCACCAGGCCAGGTTCCTGATGTCAGTTTGCAGGAGGCACTTGGCACTGTCACACCAGCCACAGTTGCCTGTGGGGGCACCTTACATCTGGGAGGTATCCTGATCCGTGCGGAATTTCAGCAGGCAGCCGTCCGCTCCGGGCCACCGCGCACTGCTAGAAAAAACAATGGTCTTTCCCCTGAGAAACAAAAGTCACCAGGCCAGGTCCCTGATGTCAGTTTGCAGGAGGCACTTGGCACTGTCAAAACAGCCACAGTTGCCTCTGGGGACACCTTGCATCTGGGCGGCATCCTGATCCGTGCAGAATTTCAGCAGGCAGCCGGCCACTCCGGGCCACCGGGCCCTGGCTATGAACCATGGCCTTTAGCCAGAGAAACAAAAGTCACCAGGCCAGGTTCCTGATGTCAGTTTGCAGGAGGCACATGGCACTGTCAAACCAGCCACAGTTGCTTGAGGGGGCACATTTCATCGGGGCGGCAGCCTGATCTGTGCGGAATTTCCGCAGGCAGACGGCCTCTCCGGGCCACCGGGCCCTGGCTATGAACCATGGCCTTTCCCCAGAGAAACAGAAGTCACCAGGCCAGGTTCCTGATGTCAGTTTGCAGGAGGCACTTGGCACGGTCAAACCAGCCACAGTTGCTCGAGGGGGCAACTTTCATCGGGGCGGCATCCTGATCGGAGCGAAATTTCAGCAGGCAGCCGGCCACTCTGGGCCAACGGGCCCTGGCTATGAACCATGGCCTTTCCCCAGAGAAGCAGAAGTCACCCGGACAGGTTCCTGATGTCAGTTTGCAGGAGGCACTTGGCACTGTCAAACCAGCCACAGTTGCCTGTGGGGGCACCGTGCATTGGGTCGGCATCCTGATCCGTGCGGAATTTGAGCAGGCAGCCGGCCTCTCCGGGCCACCGGGCCCTGGCTATGAACCATGGCCTTTAGCCAGAGAAACAAAAGTCACCAGGCCAGGTTCCTGATGTCAGTTTGCAGGAGGCACATGGCACTGTCAAACCAGCCACAGTTGCTTGAGGGGGCACCTTTCATCGGGGCGGCAGCCTGATCTGTGCGGAATTTCAACAGGCAGACGGCCTCTCCGGGCCACCGGGCCCTGGCTATGAACCATTGCCTTTCCCCAGAGAAACAGTAGTCACCAGGCCAGGTTCCTGATGTCAGTTTGCAGGAGGCACTTGGCACTGTCAAATCAGCCACACTTGCTTGAGGGGGCACCTTGCGTCTGGGAGGTATCCTGATCCGTGCGGAATTTCCGCAGGCAGCCGGCCACTCCGTGCCACCGGGCCCCGGCTATGAACCACGGACTTTCCCCAGAGAAACAAAAGTCAACAGGCCAGGTTCCTGATGTCAGTTTGCAGGAGGCACTTGGCGCTGTCAAACCAACCACACTTGCTTGAGGGGGCACCTTGCATCTGGGCGGCATACTGATCGGTGCGGAATTTCAACAGGCAGCCGGCCTCTCCGGGCCACCGGGCCCTGGCTATGAACCATGGCCTTTCGCCCGAGAATCAAAAGTCACCAGGCCAGGTTCCTGATGTCAGTTTGCTGGAGGCACTTCGCACTGTCAAACCAGCCACAGTTGCCTGTGGGGGCACCATGTATTGGGCCGGCATCCTGATCCGTGCGGAATTTGAGCAGGCAGCCGGCCTCTCCGGGCCACCGGGCCCTGGCTATGAACCATGGCCTTTCCCCAGAGAAACAAAAGTCAACAGGCCAGGTTCCGGATGTCAGTTTGCAGGAGGCACATGGCACTGTCAAACCAGCCACAGTTGCTGGAGGGGGCACCTTTCATCGGGGCGGCATCCTGATCTGTGCGGAATTTCAGCAGGCAGCCGGCCTGTCCGGGCCACCGGGCCCTGGATATGAACCGTGGCCTTTCGCTAGAGAAACAAAAGTCACCAGGCCAGGTTCCTGATGTCAGTTTGCAGGAGGCACTTGGCACTGTCAAACCAGCCACAGTTGCTTGAGGGGGCACCTTTCTTCGAGGCGGCATCCTGATCCGTGCGGAATTTGAGCAGGCAGCCGGCCTCTCCGGGCCACCGGGCCCTGGCTATGAACCATGGCCTTTCCCCAGAGAAACAAAAGTCAACAGGCCAGGTTCCTGATGTCAGTTTGCAGGAGGCACTTGGCACTGTCAAATCAGCCACACTTGCTTGAGGGGCCACCGTGCATTGGGTCGGCATCCTGACCCGTGCGGAATTTCCGCAGGCAGCCGGCCTCTCCAGGCCACCGGGCCCTGGATATCAACCACGGACTTTCCCCAGAGAAAAAAAAGTCACCAGGCCAGGTTCCTGATGTCAGTTTGCAGGAGGCACTTTGCGCTGTCAAACCAACCACACTTGCTTGAGGGGGCACCTTGCATCTGGGCGGCATCCTGATCCATGCGGAATTTCAGCAGGCAGCCGGCCACTCCGTGCCACCGGGCCCCGGCTATGAACCACGGACTTTCCCCAGAGAAACAAAAGTCAACAGGCCAGGTTCCTGATGTCAGTTTGCAGGAGGCACTTGGCGCTGTCAAACCAACCACACTTGCTTGAGGGGGCACCTTGCATCTGGGCGGAATCCTGATCCGTGCGGAATTTCAGCAGGCAGCCGGCCACTCCGGGCCACCACGCCCTGCTACAAAAAACAATGGTCTTTCCCCTGAGAAACAAAAGTCACCAGGCCAGGTTCCTGATGTCAGTTTGCAGGAGGCACTTGGCACGGTCAAACCAGCCACAGTTGCCTGTGGGGGCACCTTGCATCTCGGAGGAATCCTGATCCGTGCGGAATTTGAGCAGGCAGGCGGCCTCTCCGGGCCAGCGGGCCCTGGCTATGAACCATGGCCTTTCGCCCCAGAATCAAAAGTCACCAGGCCAGGTTCCTGATGTCAGTTTGCAGGAGGCACTTGGCACTGTCAAACCAGCCACTGTTGCCTGTGGAGCCACCGTGCATTGGGCCGGCATCCTGATCTGTGCGGAATTTCCGCAGGCAGCCGGGCTCTCCGGGCCACGGGGACCTGGCTATGAACCATGGCCTTTCGCCCGAGAATCAAAAGTCACCAGGCCAGGTTCCTGATGTCAGTTTGCAGGAGGCACTTGGCACTGTCAAACCAGCCACAGTTGCCTGTGGGTGCACCATGTATTGGGCCGGCATCCTGATCCGTGCGGAATTTGAGCAGGCAGCCGGCCTCTCCGGGCCACCGGGCCCTGGCTATGAACCATGGCCTTTCCCCAGAGAAACAAAAGTCAACAGGCCAGGTTCCTGATGTCAGTTTGCTGGAGGCACATGGCACTGTCAAACCAGCCACAGTTGCTGGAGGGGGCACCTTTCATCGGGGCGGCATCCTGATCTGTGCGGAATTTCAGCAGGCAGCCGGCCTGTCCGGGCCACCGGGCCCTGGATATGAACCATGGCCTTTCGCTAGAGAAACAAAAGTCACCAGGCCAGGTTCCTGATGTCAGTTTGCAGGAGGCACTTGGCACTGTCAAACCAACCACACTTGCTTGAGGGGGCACCTTTCATCGGGGCGGCATCCTGATCTGTGCGGAATTTCCGCAGGCAGCCGGCCTCTCCGGGCCACCGGGCCCTGGCTATGAACCATGGCCTTTCGCCCGAGAATCAAAAGTCACCAGGCCAGGTTCCTGATGTCAGTTTGCAGGAGGCACTTGGCTCTGTCAAACCAGCCACAGTTGCTTGAGGGGGCACCTTTCATCGGGGCGTCATCCTGATCCGTGCGTAATTTCAGCAGGCAGCTGTCCACTCCGGGCCACCGGGCCCTGGATATGAACCATGGCCTTTCGCCAGAGAAACAAAAGTCACCAGGCCAGGTTCCTGATGTCAGTTTGCAGGAGGCACTTGGCACTGTCAAAACAGCCACAGTTGCCTGTGGGGACACCTTGCATCTGGGCGTCATCCTGATCCGTGCAGAATTTCAGCAGGCAGCCGGCCACTCCGGGCCACCGGGCCGTGGACATGAACCATGGCCTTTCGCCAGAGAAACAAAACTCACGAGGCCCGTTTCCTGATGTCAGTTTGCAGTAGGCACTTGGCACGGTCAAACCAGCCACAGTTGCTTGAGGGGGCACCTTTCATCGGGGCGGCATCCGGATCGGAGCGAAATTTCAGCAGGCAGCCGGACACTCTGGGCCAACGGGCCCTGGCTATGAACCATGGCCTTTCCCCAGAGAAGCAGAAGTCACCCGGACAGGTTCCTGATGTCAGTTTGCAGGAGGCACTTGGCACTGTCAAACCAGCCACAGTTGCCTGTGGGGGCACCTTGCATCTGGGCGGCATCGTGATCCGTGCGGAATTTCAGCAGGCAGCCGGCCTCTCCGGGATACCGGGCCCTGGCTATGAACCATGGCCTTTAGCCAGAGAAACAAAAGTCACCAGGCCAGGTTCCTGATGTCAGTTTGCAGGAGGCACTTGGCACTGTCAAACCAGCCACAGTTGCTTGAGGGGGCACCTTTCATCGGGGCGGTATCCTTATCCGTGCGGAATTTCAGCAGGCCGCCGGCCACTCTGGGCCAACGGGCCCTGGAGAAGAAGGATGGCATTTCCCCAGAGAAACAAAAGTCACCAGGCCAGGTTCCTGATGTCATTTTGCAGGAGGCACTTGGCACTGTCAAACCAGCCACAGTTGCCTGTGGGGGCACCGTGCATTGGGTCGGCATCCTGATCCGTGCGGAATTTGAGCAGGCAGCCGGCCTCTCCGGGCCACCGGGCCCTGGCTATGAACCATGGCCTTTAGCCAGAGAAACAAAAGTCACCAGGCCAGGTTCCTGATGTCAGTTTGCAGGAGGCACACGGCACTGTCAAACCAGCCACAGTTGCTTGAGGGGGCACCTTTCATCCGGGCGGCAGCCTGATCTGTGCGGAATTTCAACAGGCAGACGGCCTCTCCTGGCCACCGGGCCCTGGATATGAACCATGGCCTTTCCCCAGAGAAACAGTAGTCACCAGGCCAGGTTCCTGATGTCAGTTTGCAGGAGGCACTTGGCACTGTCAAATCAGCCACACTTGCTGGAGGGGGCACCTTGCGTCTGGGAGGTATCCTGATCCGTGCGGAATTTCCGCAGGCAGCCGGCCACTCCGTGCCACCGGGCCCCGGCTATGAACCACGGACTTTCCCCAGAGAAACAAAAGTCAACAGGCCAGGTTCCTGATGTCAGTTTGCAGGAGGCACTTGGCGCTGTCAAACCAACCACACTTGCTTGAGGGGGCACCTTGCATCTGGGCGGCATCCTGATCCGTGCGGAATTTCAACAGGCAGCCGGCCTCTCCGGGCCACCGGGCCCTGGCTATGAACCATGGCCTTTCGCCCGAGAATCAAAAGTCACCAGGCCAGGTTCCTGATGTCAGTTTGCAGGAGGCACTTGGCTCTGTCAAACCAGCCACAGTTGCCTGTGGGGGCACCATGTATTGGGCCGGCATCCTGATCCGTGCGGAATTTGAGCAGGCAGCCGGCCTCGCCGGGCCACCGGGCCCTGGCTATGAACCATGGCCTTTCCCCAGAGAAACAAAAGTCAACAGGCCAGGTTCCTGATGTCAGTTTGCAGGAGGCACATGGCACTGTCAAACCAGCCACAGTTGCTGGAGGGGGCACCTTTCATCGGGGCGGCATCCTGATCCGTGCGGAATTTCAGCAGGCACCCGGCCTGTCCGGGCCACCGCGCCCTGGATATGAACCGTGGCCTTTCGCTAGAGAAACAAAAGTCACCAGGCCAGGTTCCTGATGTCAGTTTGCAGGAGGCACTTGGCACTGTCAAACCAGCCACAGTTGCTTGAGGGGGCACCTTTCTTCGGGGCGGCATCCTGATCCGTGCGGAATTTGAGCAGGCAGCCGGCCTCTCCGGGCCACCGGGCCCTGGCTATGAACCATGGCCTTTCCCCAGAGAAACAAAAGTCAACAGGCCAGGTTCCTGATGTCAGTTTGCAGGAGGCACTAGGCACTGTCAATTCAGCCACAGTTGCTTGAGGGGGCACCTTTCATCAGGGCGGCAGACTGATCTGTGCGGAATTTCAGCAGGTAGACGGCCTCTCCGGGCCACCGGGCCCTGGCTATGAACCATGGCCTTTCCCCAGAGAAACAGAAGTCACCAGGCCAGGTTCCTGATGTCAGTTTGCAGGAGGCACTTGGCACTGTCAAACCAGCCACAGTTGCTTGAGGGGGCACCTTTCATCTGGGCGGCATCCTGATCTGTGCGTAATTTCCTAAGGCAGCCGGCCTCTCCGGGCCACCGGGTCCTGGCTAAGAACCATGGCCTTTCCCCAGAGAAACAAAAGTCACCAGGCCAGGTTCCTGATGTCAGTTTGCAGGAGGCACTTGGCACTGTCAAACCAGCCACAGGTCCTTGAGGGGGCACCTTTCATCGGGGCGGCATCCTGATCTGTGCGGAATTTCAGCAGGCAGCCGGCCACTCCGGGCCACCGGTCCCTGGATATGAACCATGGCCTTTCGCCCGAGAATCAAAAGTCACCAGGCCAAGTTCCTGATGTCAGTTTGCAGGAGGCACTTGGCACTGTCAAACCAGCCACAGTTGCTTGAGGGGGCACCTTTCATCGGGGCGGCATCCTGATCTGTGTGGAATTTCCGCAGGCAGCCGGCCTCTCTGGGCCAGCGGGCCCTGGCTATGAACCATGGCCTTTCGCCAGAGAAACAAAAGTCAACAGGCCAGGTTCCTGATGTCAGTTTGCAGGAGGCACATGGCACTGTCAAACCAGCCACAGTTGCTTGAGGGGGCACCTTTCATCGGGGCGGCATCCTGATCGGAGCGAAATTTCCGCAGGCAGCCGGCCTCTCCGGGCCACCGGGCCCTGGCTATGAACCATGGCCTTTCGCCCGAGAATCAAAAGTCACCAGGCCAGGTTCCTGATGTCAGTTTGCAGGAGGCACTTGGCACTGTCAAACCAGCCACAGTTGCCTGTGGGGGCACCATGTATTGGGCCGGCATCCTGATCCGTGCGGAATTTGAGCAGGCAGCCGGCCTCTCCGGGCCACCGGGCCCTGGATATGAACCATGGGCTTTCCCCAGAGAAACAAAAGTCAACAGGCCAGGTTCCTGATGTCAGTTTGCAGGAGGCACATGGCACTGTCAAACCAGCCACAGTTGCTGGAGGGGGCACCTTTCATCGGGGCGGCATCCTGATCTGTGCGGAATTTCAGCAGGCAGCCGGCCTGTCCGGGCCACCGGGCCCTGGATATGAACCATGGCCTTTCGCTAGAGAAACAAAAGTCACCAGGCCAGGTTCCTGATGTCAGTTTGCAGGAGGCACTTGGCACTGTCAAACCAACCACACTTGCTTGAGGGGGCACCTTGCATCTGGGCGGCATCCTGATCCGTGCGGAATTTCAGCCGGCAGCCGGCCACTCCGTGCCACCGGGCCCCGGCTATGAACCACGGCCTTTCCCCAGAGAAACAAAAGTCGACAGGCCAGGTTTCTGATGTCAGTTTGCAGGAGGCACTTGGCACGGTCAAACCAGCCACAGTTGCCTGTGGGGGCACCTTGCGTCTCGGAGGTATCCTGATCTCTGTGGAATTTCAGCAGGCAGCCAGCCGCTCCGGGCCAACGGGCCCTGGAGAAGAGCGATGGCCTGTCCCCCGTGAAACAAATGTCACCAGGCCAGGTTCCTGATGTCAGTTTGCAGGAGGCACTTGGCACTGTCACACCAGCCACAGTTGCCTGTGGGGGCACCTTACATCTGGGAGGTATCCTGATCCGTGCGGAATTTCAGCAGGCAGCCGTCCGCTCCGGGCCACCGCCCACAGCTAGAAAAAACAATGGTCTTTCCCCTGAGAAACAAAAGTCACCAGGCCAGGTTCCTGATGTCAGTTTGCAGGAGGCACTTGGCACTGTCAAAACAGCCACAGTTGCCTCTGGGGACACCTTGCATCTGGGCGGCATCCTGATCCGTGCAGAATTTCAGCAGGCAGCCGGCCACTCCGGGCCACCGGGCCGTGGACATGAACCATGGCCTTTCGCCAGAGAAACAAAACTCACGAGGCCCGTTTCCTGATGTCAGTTTGCAGTAGGCACTTGGCACGGTCAAACCAGCCGCAGTTGCTCGAGGGGGCACCATTCATCGGGGCGGCATCCTGATCGGAGCGAAATTTCAGCAGGCAGCCGGCCACTCTGGGCCAACGGGCCCTGGCTATGAACCATGGCCTTTCCCCAGAGAAGCAGAAGTCACCCGGACAGGTTCCTGATGTCAGTCTGCAGGAGGCACTTGGCACTGTCAAACCAGCCACAGTTGCCTGTGGGGGCACCGTGCATTGGGTCGGCATCCTGATCCGTGCGGAATTTGAGCAGGCAGCCGGCCTCTCCGGGCCACCGGGCCCTGGCTATGAACCATGGCCTTTAGCCAGAGAAACAAAAGTCACCAGGCTAGGTTCCTGATGTCAGTTTGCAGGAGGCACATGGCACTGTCAAACCAGCCACAGTTGCTTGAGGGGGCGCCTTTCATCGGGGCGGCAGCCTGATCTGTGCGGAATTTCAACTGGCAGACGGCCTCTCCGGGCCACCGGGCCCTGGCTATGAACCATTGCCTTTCCCCAGAGAAACAGTAGTCACCAGGCCAGGTTCCTGATGTCAGTTTGCAGGAGGCACTTGGCACTGTCAAATCAGCCACACTTGCTTGAGGGGGCACCTTGCGTCTGGGAGGTATCCTGATCCGTGCGGAATTTCCGCAGGCAGCCGGCCACTCCGTGCCACCGGGCCCCGGCTATGAACCACGGACTTTCCCCAGAGAAACAAAAGTCAACAGGCCAGGTTCCTGATGTCAGTTTGCAGGAGGCACTTGGCGCTGTCAAACCAACCACACTTGCTTGAGGGGGCACCTTGCATCTGGGCGGCATCCTGATCCGTGCGGAATTTCAACAGGCAGCCGGCCTCTCCGGGCCACCGGGCCCTGGCTATGAACCATGGCCTTTCGCCCGAGAATCAAAAGTCACCAGGCCAGGTTCCTGATGTCAGTTTGCTGGAGGCACTTCGCACTGTCAAACCAGCCACAGTTGCCTGTGGGGGCACCATGTATTGGGCCGGCATCCTGATCCGTGCGGAATTTGAGCAGGCAGCCGGCCTCTCCGGGCCACCGGGCCCTGGCTATGAACCATGGCCTTTCCCCAGAGAAACAAAAGTCAACAGGCCAGGTTCCGGATGTCAGTTTGCAGGAGGCACATGGCACTGTCAAACCAGCCACAGTTGCTGGAGGGGGCACCTTTCATCGGGGCGGCATCCTGATCTGTGCGGAATTTCAGCAGGCAGCCGGCCTGTCCGGGCCACCGGGCCCTGGATATGAACCGTGGCCTTTCGCTAGAGAAACAAAAGTCACCAGGCCAGGTTCCTGATGTCAGTTTGCAGGAGGCACTTGGCACTGTCAAACCAGCCACAGTTGCTTGAGGGGGCACCTTTCTTCGAGGCGGCATCCTGATCCGTGCGGAATTTGAGCAGGCAGCCGGCCTCTCCGGGCCACCGGGCCCTGGCTATGAACCATGGCCTTTCCCCAGAGAAACAAAAGTCAACAGGCCAGGTTCCTGATGTCAGTTTGCAGGAGGCACTAGGCACTGTCAATTCAGCCACAGTTGCTTGAGGGGGCACCTTTCATCGGGGCGGCAGACTGATCTGTGTGGAATTTCCGCAGGCAGCCGGCCTCTCCGGGCCAGCGGGCCCCGGCTATCAACCATGGCCTTTCGCCCGAGAATCAAAAGGCACCAGGCCAAGTTCCTGATGTCAGTTTGCAGGAGGCACTTGGCACTGTTAAACCAGCCACAGTTGCCTGTGGGGGCACCATGTATTGGGCCGGCATCCTGATCCGTGCGGAATTTGAGCAGGCAGGCGGCCTCTCCGGGCCACCGGGCCCTGGCTATGAACCATGGCCTTTCCCCAGAGAAACAAAAGTCAACAGGCCAGGTTCCTGATGTCAGTTTGCAGGAGGCACATGGCACTGTCAAACCAGCCACAGTTGCTGGAGGGGGCACCATTCATCGGGGCGGCATCCTGATCTGTGCGGAATTTCAGCAGGCAGCCGGCCTGTCCGGGCCACCGGGCCCGGGATATGAACCGTGGCCTTTCGCTAGAGAAACAAAAGTCACCAGGCCAGGTTCCTGATGTCAGTTTGCAGGAGTCACTTGGCACTGTCAAACCAGCCACAGTTGCTTGAGGGGGCACCTTTCTTCGGGGCGGCATCCTGATCCGTGCGGAATTTGAGCAGGCAGCCGGCCTCTCCCGGCCACCGGGCCCTGGCTATGAACCATGGCCTTTAGCCAGAGAAACAAAAGTCACCAGGCCAGGTTCCTGATGTCAGTTGGCAGGAGGCACATGGCACTGTCAAACCCGCCACAGTTGCTTGAGGGGGCACCTTTCATCGGGGCGGCAGCCTGATCTGTGCGGAATTTCCGCAGGCAGACGGCCTCTCCGGGCCACCGTGCCCTGGCTATGAACCATGGCCTTTCCCCAGAGAAACAGAAGCCACCAGGCCAGGTTCCTGATGTCAGTTTGCAGGAGGCACTTGGCACTGTCAAATCAGCCACACTTGCTTGAGGGCGCACCTTGCATCTGGGCGGCATCCTGATCTGTGCGGAATCTCAGCAGGCAGCCTGCCACTCCGGGCCACCGGGCCCTGGATATGAACCATGGCCTTTCGCCAGAGAAACAAAAGTCGACAGGCCAGGTTCCTGATGTCAGTTTTAAGGAGGCACTTGGCACTGTCAAACCAGCCACAGTTGCTTGAGGGGGCACCTTGCATCTGGGAGGTATCCTGATCCGTGCGGAATTTCCGCAGGCAGCCGGCCTCTCCAGGCCACCGGGCCCTGGATATGAACCACGGACTTTCCCCAGAGAAAAAAAAGTCACCAGGCCAGGTTCCTGATGTCAGTTTGCAGGAGGCACTTGGCGCTGTCAAACCAACCACACTTGCTTGAGGGGGCACCTTGCATCTGGGCGGCATCCTGATCCGTGCGGAATTTCAACAGGCAGCCGGCCACTCCGGGCCAACGGGCCCTGGAGAAGAAGGATGTCATTTCCCCAGAGAAACAAAAGTCACCAGGCCAGGTTCCTGATGTCAGTTTGCAGGAGGCACTTGGCTCTCTCAAACCAGTCACAGTTGCCTGTGCGGGCACCTTGCATCTGGGCGCCATCCTCATTCGTGCGGAATTTCAGCAGGCAGCCGGCCACTCCGGGCCACCACGCCCTGCTACAAAAAACAATGGTCTTTCCCCTGAGAAACAAATGTCACCAGGCCAGGTTCCTGATGTCAGTTGGCAGGAGGCACATGGCACTGTCAAACCAGCCACAGTTGCTTGAGGGGGCACCTTTCATCGGGGCGGCAGCCTGATCTGTGCGGAATTTCCGCAGGCAGACGGCCTCTCCGGGCCACCGTGCCCTGGCTATGAACCATGGCCTTTCCCCAGAGAAACAGAAGTCACCAGGCCAGGTTCCTGATGTCAGTGTGCAGGAGGCACTTGGCACTGTCAAATCAGCCACACTTGCTTGAGGGCGCACCTTTCATCGGGGCGGCATCCTGATCCGTGCGGAATCTCAGCAGGCAGCCTGCCACTCCGGGCCACCGGGCCCTGGATATGAACCATGGCCTTTCACCAGAGAAACAAAAGTCGACAGGCCAGGTTCCTGATGTCAGTTTGAAGGAGGCACTTGGCACTGTCAAACCAGCCACAGTTGCTTGAGGGGGCACCTTGCATCTGGGAGGTATCCTGATCCGTGCGGAATTTCCGCAGGCAGCCGGCCTCTCCAGGCCACCGGGCGCTGGATATGAACCACGGACTTTCCCCAGAGAAAAAAAAGTCACCAGGCCAGGTTCCTGATGTCAGTTTGCAGGAGGCACTTGGCGCTGTCAAACCAACCACACTTGCTTGAGGGGGCACCTTGCATCTGGGCGGCATCCTGATCCGTGCGGAATTTCAACAGGCAGCCGGCCACTCCGGGCCAACGGGCCCTGGAGAAGAAGGATGTCATTTCCCCAGAGAAACAAAAGTCACCAGGCCAGGTTCCTGATGTCAGTTTGCAGGAGGCACTTGGCTCTCTCAAACCAGTCACAGTTGCCTGTGCGGGCACCTTGCATCTGGGCGCCATCCTCATCCGTGCGGAATTTCAGCAGGCAGCCGGCCACTCCGGGCCACCACGCCCTGCTACAAAAAACAATGGCCTGTCCCCTGAGAAACAAATGTCACCAGGCCAGGTTCCTGATGTCAGTTTGCAGGAGGCACTTGGCACTGTCAAACCAGCCACAGTTGCCTGTTGGGGCACCTTTCATCTGGGACGTATCCTGATCCGTGAGGGATTTCAGCAGGCAGCCGGCCACTCCGGGCCACCGGGCCCTGGATATGAACCATGGCCTTTCCCCAGAGAAACAAAACTCACCAGGCCAGGTTCCTGATGTCAGTTTGCAGGAGGCACTTGGCACTGTGAAACCAGCCACAGTTGCCTGTGGGGGCACCTTGCAGCTGGGAGGTATCCTGATCCGTGCGGAATTTCAGCGGGCACCCGGCCACTCCGGGCCACCGCGCCCTGGACACGAACGATGGTCTTTCTCCTGAGAAACAAAACTCACCAGGCCAGGATCCTGATGTCAGTTTGCAGGAAGCACTTGGCACTGTCAAACCAGCCACAGTTGCCTGTGGGGGCACCTTTCATCTGGGAGGCATCCTGATCCGTGTGGAATTTCAGCAGGCAACCGGCCACTCCGGGCCACCGGGCCCTGGACACGAACGATGGCCATTCCACAGAGAAACAAAACTCACCCGGCCAGGTTCCTGATGTCAGTTTGCAGGAGGCACTTGGCGCTGTCAAACCAGCCACAGTTGCCTGTGGGGGCACCTTGCATCTGGGAGGTATCCTGATCCGTGCGGGATTTCAGCAGGCAGCCGGCCACTCCGGGCCACCGGGCCCTGGACACGAAGGATGGCCTTTCCCCTGAGAAACAAAACTCAGCAGGCCAGGTTCCTGATGTCAGTTTGCAGGAGGCACTTGGCACTGTCAAACCAGCCACAGTTGCCTGTGGGGGCACCTTGCATCTGGGACGTATCCTGATCCGTGCGGGATTTCAGCCGGCAGCCCGCCACTCCGGTCCAACAGGCCCTGGAGACGAAGGATGGCCTTTGCCTAGAGAAACAAAACTCAACAGGCCAGGTTCCTGATGTCAGTTTGCAGGCGGCACTTGGCACTGTCAAACCAGCCACAGTTGCCTCTGGGGACACCTTGCATCTGGGCGGCATCCTGATCCGTGCAGAATTTCAGCAGGCAGCCGGCCACTCCGGGCCACCGGGACCTGGCTATCAACACTCACCTTTCCCCAGAGAAACAAAAGTCACCAGGCCAGGTTCCTGATGTCAGTTTGCAGGAGGCACTTGGCACTGACAAACCAGCCACAGTTGCCTGTGGGGGCTCCTTGCATCTCGGCGGCATCCTGGTCCGTGCGGAATTTCAGCAGGCAGCCAGCCGCTCCGGGCCAACGGGCCCTGGAGAAGAGCGATGGCCTGTCCCCCGAGAAACAAATGTCAGCAGGCCAGGTTCCTGATGTCAGTTTGCAGGAGGCACTTGGCACTGTCACACCAGCCACAGTTGCCTGTGGGGGCACCTTACATCTGGGAGGTATCCTGATCCGTGCGGAATTTCAGCAGGCAGCCGGCCACTCCGGTCCAACAGGCCCTGGAGACGAACGATGGCCATTCCACAGAGAAACAAAACTCACCAGGCCAGGTTCCTGATGTCAGTTTGAAGGAGGCACTTGGCACGGTCAAACCAGCCACAGTTGCCTGTGGGGGCACCTTGCGTGTGGGAGGAATCCTAATCGGTGAGGAATTTCAGCAGGCAGCCGGCCACTTTGGGCCACCGGGCCCTAAACACGAACGATGGCCTTTCCCCACAGAAACAGGAGACTCCAGGCCAGGTTCCTGATGTCAGGTTGCAGGAGGCGCTTGGCACTGTCAAACCAGCCACAGTTGCTTGAAGGGGCACCTTGCCTCTGGGTCGTATCCTGCTGCGTGTGGAACTTCAGCAGGCAGCCGGCCACTCCGGCCATCGAGCCGTCGCTGTGAACCAAGGCCTTTCCCCAGAGAAAAAAACCTCACGAGGTCAGGTTCCTGATGTCAGTTTGCAGGAGGCACTTGGCACTGTCAAAACAGCCACAGTTGCCTGTGGGGGCACCTTGCATCTCGGCGGCATCCGGATCCGTGCGGAATTTCAGCAGGCAGCCGGCCACTCCGGGCCACCGGGCCCTGGACATGAACGATGGCCATTCCACAGAGAAACAAAACTCACGCGGCCAGGTTCCTGATGTCAGTTTGCAGGAGGCACTTGGCACTGTCAAACCAGCCACAGTTGCCTGTGGGGGCACCTTGCGTGTGGGAGGTATCCTGATCCGTGCGGAATTTCAGCATGCAGCTGGCCACTCCGGGCCACCGGGACCTGGACATGAACCATGGCCTTTCCCCAGAGAAACAAAACTCACCAGGCCAGGTTCCTGATGTCAGTTTGCAGGTGGCACTTGGCACTGTGAAACCAGCCACAGTTGCCTGTGGGGGCACCTTGCAGCTGGGAGGTATCCTGATCCGTGCGGAATTTCAGCGGGCACCCGGCCACTCTGGGCCACCGCGCCCTGGACACGAACGATGGTCTTTCACCTGAGAAACAAAACTCACCAGGCCAGGTTCCTGATGTCAGTTTGCAGGAGGCACTTGGCACTGTCAAACCAGCCACAGTTGCCTGTGGGGGCACCTTTCATCTGGGAGGCATCCTGATCCGTGTGGAATTTCAGCAGGCAACCAGCCACTCCGGGCCACCGGGCCCTGGACACGAACGATGGCCATTCCACAGAGAAACAAAACTCACCCGGACCGGTTCCTGATGTCAATTTGCAGGAGGCACTTGGCACTGTCAAACCAGCCACAGTTGCCTGTGGGGGCACCTTGCATCTGGGACGTATCCTGATCCATGAGGGATTTCAGCAGGCAGCCGGCCACTCCGGGCCACCGGGCCCTGGACACGAACGATGGCCTTTCCCCAGAGAAACAAAACTCACCAGGCCAGGTTCCTGATGTCAGTTTGCAGGAGGCACTTGGCACTGTCAAACCAGCCACAGTTGCCTGTGGGGGCACCTTGCATCTCGGCGGCATCCGGATCCGTGCGGAATTTCAGCAGGCAACCGGCCAATCTGGGCCACCGGGACCTGGACACGAACGATGGCCATTCCACAGAGAAACAAAACTCACGCGGCCAGGTTCCTGATGTCAGTTTGCAGGAGGCACTTGGCTCTGTCAAACCAGCCACAGTTGCTTGAGGGGGCACCTTTCATCGGGGCGGCATCCTGATCCGTGCGGAATTTCAGCAGGCAGCTGTCCACTCCGGGCCACCGGGCCCTGGATATGAACCATGGCCTTTCGCCAGAGAAAAAAAAGTCACGAGGCCCGGTTCCTGATGTCAGTTTGCAGGAGGCACTCGGCATTGTCAAATCAGCCACAGGTCCTTGCGGGGGCCACTTTCATCAGGGCGGCATCCTGATCCGTGCGGAATTTCAGCAGGCAGCCGGCCATTCCGGGCCAACGGGCCCTGGCTAAGAACCATGGCCTTTGCCTAGAGAAACAAAACTCAACAGGCCAGGTTCCTGATGTCAGTTTGCAGGTGGCACTTGGCACTGTCAAACCAGCCACAGTTGCCTGTGGGGGCACCTTGCCTCTGGGAGGCATCCCGATCGGTGAGGAATTTCAGCAGGCAGCCATCCACTCCGGGCCACCGGGGCCTGGCTATCAACAATCGCCTTTCCCCAGAGAAACAAAAGTCACCAGGCCAGGTTCCTGATGTCAGTTTGCAGGAGGCACTTGGCACTGACAAACCAGCCACAGTTGCCTGTGGGGGCTCCTTGCATCTCGGCGGCATCCTGATCCGTGCGGAATTTCAGCAGGCAGCCAGCCACTTTGGGCCACCGGGCCCTAAACGCGAACGATGGCCTTTCCCCAGAGAAACAAAACTCACCAGGCCAGGTTCCTGATGTCAGTTTGCAGGAGGCACTTGGCACTGTCAAACCAGCCACAGTTGCCTGTGGGGGCACCTTGCATCTCGGCGGCATACTGATCCGCGCGGAATTTCAGCAGGCAGCCGGCCACTCCGGGCCACCGGGCCTGTCTATGAACCATGGCCTTTCCCCAGAGAAAAAAAAGGCACCAGGCCAGGTTCCTGATGTCAGTTTGCTGGAGGCACTTGGCACTGTCAAACCAGCCACAGTTGCCTGTGGGGGCACCTTGCATCTGGGACGTATCCTGATCCGTGCAGGATTTCAGTAGGCAGCCCGCCACTCCGGTCCAACAGGCCCTGGAGACGAACGATGGCCATTCCACAGAGAAACAAAAGTCACCCGGCCAGGTTCCTGATGTCAGTTTGCAGGAGGCACTTGGCACTGTCAAACCAGCCACAGCTGCCTGTGGGGGCACCTTGCATCTGGGAGGTATCCTGATCCGTGCGGAATTTCAGCAGGCACCCGGCCACTCCTGGCCACGGGGCCCTGGACACGAACGATGGCCTTTCCCCAGAGAAACAAAAGTCACCAGGCCAGATTCCTGATGTCAGTTTGCAGGCGGCACTTGGCACTGTCAAACCAGCCACAGTTGCCTGTGGGGGCACCATGTATTGGGCCGGCATCCTGATCCGTGCGGAATTTGAGCAGGCAGGCGCCCTCTCCGGGCCACCGGGCCCTGGCTATGAACCATGGCCTTTCCCCAGAGAAACAAAAGTCAACAGGCCAGGTTCCTGATGTCAGTTTGCAGGAGGCACATGGCACTGTCAAACCAGCCACAGTTGCTGGAGGGGGCACCTTTCATCGTGGCGGCATCCTGATCCGTGCGGAATTTGAGCAGGCAGCCGGCCTCTCCGGGCCACCGGGCCCTGGCTATGAACCATGGCCTTTAGCCAGAGAAACAAAAGTCACCAGGCCAGGTTCCTGATGTCAGTTGGCAGGAGGCACATGGCACTGTCAAACCAGCCACAGTTGCTTGAGGGGGCACCTTTCATCGGGGCGGCAGCCTGATCTGTGCGGAATTTCCGCAGGCAGACGGCCTATCCGGGCCACCGGGCCCTGGCTATGAACCATGGCCTTTCGCCAGAGAAACAAAAGTCGACAGGCCAGGTTCCTGATGTCATTTTGAAGGAGGCACTTGGCACTGTCAAACCAGCCACAGTTCCTTGAGGGGGCACCTTGCATCTGGGAGGTATCCTGATCCGCGCGGAATTTCAGCAGGCAGCCGGCCACTCCGGGCCACCGGGCCTGTCTATGAACCATGGCCTTTCCCCAGAGAAAAAAAAGGCACCAGGCCAGGTTCCTGATGTCAGTTTGCTGGAGGCACTTGGCACTGTCAAACCAGCCACAGTTGCCTGTGGGGGCACCTTGCATCTGGGACGTATCCTGATCCGTGCAGGATTTCAGTAGGCAGCCCGCCACTCCGGTCCAACAGGCCCTGGAGAGGAACGATGGCCATTCCACAGAGAAACAAAAGTCACCCGGCCAGGTTCCTGATGTCAGTTTGCAGGAGGCACTTGGCACTGTCAAACCAGCCACAGCTGCCTGTGGGGGCACCTTGCATCTGGGAGGTATCCTGATCCGTGCGGAATTTCAGCAGGCACCCGGCCACTCCTGGCCACAGGGCCCTGGACACGAACGATGGCCTTTCCCCAGAGAAACAAAAGTCACCAGGCCAGATTCCTGATGTCAGTTTGCAGGCGGCACTTGGCACTGTCAAACCAGCCACAGTTGCCTGTGGGGGCACCATGTATTGGGCCGGCATCCTGATCCGTGCGGAATTTGAGCAGGCAGGCGGCCTCTCCGGGCCACCGGGCCCTGGCTATGAACCATGGCCTTTCCCCAGAGAAACAAAAGTCAACAGGCCAGGTTCCTGATGTCAGTTTGCAGGAGGCACATGGCACTGTCAAACCAGCCACAGTTGCTGGAGGGGGCACCTTTCATCGTGGCGGCATCCTGATCCGTGCGGAATTTGAGCAGGCAGCCGGCCTCTCCGGGCCACCGGGCCCTGGCTATGAACCATGGCCTTTAGCCAGAGAAACAAAAGTCACCAGGCCAGGTTCCTGATGTCAGTTGGCAGGAGGCACATGGCACTGTCAAACCAGCCACAGTTGCTTGAGGGGGCACCTTTCATCGGGGCGGCAGCCTGATCTGTGCGGAATTTCCGCAGGCAGACGGCCTATCCGGGCCACCGGGCCCTGGCTATGAACCATGGCCTTTCGCCAGAGAAACAAAAGTCGACAGGCCAGGTTCCTGATGTCAGTTTGAAGGAGGCACTTGGCACTGTCAAACCAGCCACAGTTGCTTGAGGGGGCACCTTGCATCTGGGAGGTATCCTGATCCGTGCGGAATTTTTGCAGGCAGCCGGCCTCTCCAGGCCACCGGGCCCTGGATATGAACCACGGACTTTCCCCAGAGAAAAAAAAGTCACCAGGCCAGGTTCCTGATGTCAGTTTGCAGGAGGCACTTGGCGCTGTCAAACCAACCAGACTTGCTTGAGGGGGCACCTTGCATCTGGGCGGCATCCTGATCCGTGCGGAATTTCAACAGGCAGCCGGCCACTCCGGGCCAACGGGCCCTGGAGAAGAAGGATGTCATTTCCCCAGAGAAACAAAAGTCACCAGGCCAGGTTCCTGATGTCAGTTTGCAGGAGGCACTTGGCTCTCTCAAACCAGTCACAGTTGCCTGTGCGGGCACCTTGCATCTGGGCGCCATCCTCATCCGTGCAGAATTTCAGCAGGCAGCCGGCCACTCCGGGCCACCACGCCCTGCTACAAAAAACAATGGTCTTTCCCCTGAGAAACAAATGTCACCAGGCCAGGTTCCTGATGTCAGTTTGCAGGAGGCACTTGGCACTGTGAAACCAGCCACAGTTGCCTGTGGGGGCACCTTGCAGCTGGGAGGTATCCTGATCCGTGCGGAATTTCAGCGGGCACCCGGCCACTCCGGGCCACCGCGCCCTGGACACGAACGATGGTCTTTCTCCTGAGAAACAAAACTCACCAGGCCAGGATCCTGATGTCAGTTTGCAGGAAGCACTTGGCACTGTCAAACCAGCCACAGTTGCCTGTGGGGGCACCTTTCATCTGGGAGGCATCCTGATCCGTGTGGAATTTCAGCAGGCAACCGGCCACTCCGGGCCACCGGGCCCTGGACACGAACGATGGCCATTCCACAGAGAAACAAAACTCACCCGGCCAGGTTCCTGATGTCAGTTTGCAGGAGGCACTTGGCGCTGTCAAACCAGCCACAGTTGCCTGTGGGGGCACCTTGCATCTGGGAGGTATCCTGATCCGTGCGGGATTTCAGCAGGCAGACGGCCACTCCGGGCCACCGGGCCCTGGACACGAAGGATGGCCTTTCCCCTGAGAAACAAAACTCAGCAGGCCAGGTTCCTGATGTCAGTTTGCAGGAGGCACTTGGCACTGTCAAACCAGCCACAGTTGCCTGTGGGGGCACCTTGCATCTGGGATGTATCCTGATCCGTGCGGGATTTCAGCCGGCAGCCCGCCACTCCGGTCCAACAGGCCCTGGAGACGAAGGATGGCCTTTGCCTAGAGAAACAAAACTCAACAGGCCAGGTTCCTGATGTCAGTTTGCAGGCGGCACTTGGCACTGTCAAACCAGCCACAGTTGCCTGTGGGGGCACCTTGCCTCTGGGAGGCATCCCGATCGGTGAGGAATTTCAGCAGGCAGCCAGCCATTCCGGGCCACCGGGACCTGGCTATCAACACTCACCTTTCCCCAGAGAAACAAAAGTCACCAGGCCAGGTTCCTGATGTCAGTTTGCAGGAGGCACTTGGCACTGACAAACCAGCCACAGTTGCCTGTGGGGGCTCCTTGCATCTCGGCGGCATCCTGGTCCGTGCGGAATTTCAGCAGGCAGCCAGCCACTTTGGGCCACCGGGCCCTAAACGCGAACGATGGCCTTTCCCCAGAGAAACAAAACTCACCAGGCCAGGTTCCTGATGTCAGTTTGCAGGAGACACTCGGCACTGTCAAACCAGCCACAGTTGCCTGTGGGGGCACCTTGCATCTCGGCGGCATACTGATCCGCGCGGAATTTCAGCAGGCAGCCGGCCACTCCGGTCCAACAGGCCCTGGAGACGAACGATGGCCATTCCACAGAGAAACAAAACTCACCAGGCCAGGTTCCTGATGTCAGTTTGCAGGAGGCACTTGGCACGGTCAAACCAGCCACAGTTGCCTGTGGGGGCACCTTGCGTGTGGGAGGAATCCTAATCGGTGAGGAATTTCAGCAGGCAGCCGGCCACTTTGGGCCACCAGGCCCTAAACACGAACGATGGCCTTTCCCCACAGAAACAGGAGACTCCAGGCCAGGTTCCTGATGTCAGGTTGCAGGAGGCGCTTGGCACTGTCAAACCAGCCACAGTTGCTTGAAGGGGCACCTTGCCTCTGGGTCGTATCCTGCTGCGTGTGGAACTTCAGCAGGCAGCCGGCCACTCCGGCCATCGAGCCGTCGCTGTGAACCAAGGCCTTTCCCCAGAGAAAAAAACCTCACGAGGTCAGGTTCCTGATGTCAGTTTGCAGGAGGCACTTGGCACTGTCAAAACAGCCACAGTTGCCTGTGGGGGCACCTTGCATCTCGGCGGCATCCGGATCCGTGCGGAATTTCAGCAGGCAGCCGGCCACTCCGGGCCACCGGGCCCTGGACATGAACGATGGCCATTCCACAGAGAAACAAAACTCACACGGCCAGGTTCCTGATGTCAGTTTGCAGGAGGCACTTGGCACTGTCAAACCAGCCACAGTTGCCTGTGGGGGCACCTTGCGTGTGGGAGGTATCCTGATCCGTGCGGAATTTCAGCATGCAGCTGGCCACTCCGGGCCACCGGGACCTGGACATGAACCATGGCCTTTCCCCAGAGAAACAAAACTCACCAGGCCAGGTTCCTGATGTCAGTTTGCAGGTGGCACTTGGCACTGTGAAACCAGCCACAGTTGCCTGTGGGGGCACCTTGCAGCTGGGAGGTATCCTGATCCGTGCGGAATTTCAGCGGGCACCCGGCCACTCTGGGCCACCGCGCCCTGGACACGAACGATGGTCTTTCACCGGAGAAACAAAACTCACCAGGCCAGGTTCCTGATGTCAGTTTGCAGGAGGCACTTGGCACTGTCAAACCAGCCACAGTTGCCTGTGGGGGCACCTTTCATCTGGGAGGCATCCTGATCCGTGTGGAATTTCAGCAGGCAACCAGCCACTCCGGGCCACCGGGCCCTGGACACGAACGATGGCCATTCCACAGAGAAACAAAACTCACCCGGACCGGTTCCTGATGTCAATTTGCAGGAGGCACTTGGCACTGTCAAACCAGCCACAGTTGCCTGTGGGGGCACCTTGCATCTGGGACGTATCCTGATCCGTGAGGGATTTCAGCAGGCAGCCGGCCACTCCGGGCCACCGGGCCCTGGACACGAACGATGGCCTTTCCCCAGAGAAACAAAACTCACCAGGCCAGGTTCCTGATGTCAGTTTGCAGGAGGCACTTGGCACTGTCAAACCAGCCACAGTTGCCTGTGGGGGCACCTTGCATCTCGGCGGCATCCGGATCCGTGCGGAATTTCAGCAGGCAACCGGCCAATCTGGGCCACCGGGACCTGGACACGAACGATGGCCATTCCACAGAGAAACAAAACTCACGCGGCCAGGTTCCTGATGTCAGTTTGCAGGAGGCACTTGGCTCTGTCAAACCAGCCACAGTTGCTTGAGGGGGCACCTTTCATCGGGGCGGCATCCTGATCCGTGCGGAATTTCAGCAGGCAGCTGTCCACTCCGGGCCACCGGGCCCTGGATATGAACCATGGCCTTTCGCCAGAGAAAAAAAAGTCACGAGGCCCGGTTCCTGATGTCAGTTTGCAGGAGGCACTCGGCATTGTCAAATCAGCCACAGGTCCTTGCGGGGACCACTTTCATCAGGGCGGCATCCTGATCCGTGCGGAATTTCAGCAGGCAGCCGGCCATTCCGGGCCAACGGGCCCTGGCTAAGAACCATGGCCTTTGCCTAGAGAAACAAAACTCAACAGGCCAGGTTCCTGATGTCAGTTTGCAGGTGGCACTTGGCACTGTCAAACCAGCCACAGTTGCCTGTGGGGGCACCTTGCCTCTGGGAGGCATCCCGATCGGTGAGGAATTTCAGCAGGCAGCCATCCACTCCGGGCCACCGGGGCCTGGCTATCAACAATCGCCTTTCCCCAGAGAAACAAAAGTCACCAGGCCAGGTTCCTGATGTCAGTTTGCAGGAGGCACTTGGCACTGACAAACCAGCCACAGTTGCCTGTGGGGGCTCCTTGCATCTCGGCGGCATCCTGATCCGTGCGGAATTTCAGCAGGCAGCCAGCCACTTTGGGCCACCGGGCCCTAAACGCGAACGATGGCCTTTCCCCAGAGAAACAAAACTCACCAGGCCAGGTTCCTGATGTCAGTTTGCAGGAGGCACTTGGCACTGTCAAACCAGCCACAGTTGCCTGTGGGGGCACCTTGCATCTCGGCGGCATACTGATCCGCGCGGAATTTCAGCAGGCAGCCGGCCACTCCGGGCCACCGGGCCTGTCTATGAACCATGGCCTTTCCCCAGAGAAAAAAAAGGCACCAGGCCAGGTTCCTGATGTCAGTTTGCTGGAGGCACTTGGCACTGTCAAACCAGCCACAGTTGCCTGTGGGGGCACCTTGCATCTGGGACGTATCCTGATCCGTGCAGGATTTCAGTAGGCAGCCCGCCACTCCGGTCCAACAGGCCCTGGAGACGAACGATGGCCATTCCACAGAGAAACAAAAGTCACCCGGCCAGGTTCCTGATGTCAGTTTGCAGGAGGCACTTGGCACTGTCAAACCAGCCACAGCTGCCTGTGGGGGCACCTTGCATCTGGGAGGTATCCTGATCCGTGCGGAATTTGAGCAGGCAGGCGGCCTCTCCGGGCCACCGGGCCCTGGCTATGAACCATGGCCTTTCCCCAGAGAAACAAAAGTCAACAGGCCAGGTTCCTGATGTCAGTTTGCAGGAGGCACATGGCACTGTCAAACCAGCCACAGTTGCTGGAGGGGGCACCTTTCATCGTGGCGGCATCCTGATCCGTGCGGAATTTGAGCAGGCAGCCGGCCTCTCCGGGCCACCGGGCCCTGGCTATGAACCATGGCCTTTAGCCAGAGAAACAAAAGTCACCAGGCCAGGTTCCTGATGTCAGTTGGCAGGAGGCACTTGGCACTGTCAAACCAGCCACAGTTGCTTGAGGGGGCACCTTTCATCGGGGCGGCAGCCTGATCTGTGCGGAATTTCCGCAGGCAGACGGCCTATCCGGGCCACCGGGCCCTGGCTATGAACCATGGCCTTTCGCCAGAGAAACAAAAGTCGACAGGCCAGGTTCCTGATGTCAGTTTGAAGGAGGCACTTGGCACTGTCAAACCAGCCACAGTTGCTTGAGGGGGCACCTTGCATCTGGGAGGTATCCTGATCCGCGCGGAATTTCAGCAGGCAGCCGGCCACTCCGGGCCACCGGGCCTGTCTATGAACCATGGCCTTTCCCCAGAGAAAAAAAAGGCACCAGGCCAGGTTCCTGATGTCAGTTTGCTGGAGGCACTTGGCACTGTCAAACCAGCCACAGTTGCCTGTGGGGGCACCTTGCATCTGGGACGTATCCTGATCCGTGCAGGATTTCAGTAGGCAGCCCGCCACTCCGGTCCAACAGGCCCTGGAGACGAACGATGGCCATTCCACAGAGAAACAAAAGTCACCCGGCCAGGTTCCTGATGTCAGTTTGCAGGAGGCACTTGGCACTGTCAAACCAGCCACAGCTGCCTGTGGGGGCACCTTGCATCTGGGAGGTATCCTGATCCGTGCGGAATTTCAGCAGGCACCCGGCCACTCCTGGCCACGGGGCCCTGGACACGAACGATGGCCTTTCCCCAGAGAAACAAAAGTCACCAGGCCAGATTCCTGATGTCAGTTTGCAGGCGGCACTTGGCACTGTCAAACCAGCCACAGTTGCCTGTGGGGGCACCATGTATTGGGCCGGCATCCTGATCCGTGCGGAATTTGAGCAGGCAGGCGGCCTCTCCGGGCCACCGGGCCCTGGCTATGAACCATGGCCTTTCCCCAGAGAAACAAAAGTCAACAGGCCAGGTTCCTGATGTCAGTTTGCAGGAGGCACATGGCACTGTCAAACCAGCCACAGTTGCTGGAGGGGGCACCTTTCATCGTGGCGGCATCCTGATCCGTGCGGAATTTGAGCAGGCAGCCGGCCTCTCCGGGCCACCGGGCCCTGGCTATGAACCATGGCCTTTAGCCAGAGAAACAAAAGTCACCAGGCCAGGTTCCTGATGTCAGTTGGCAGGAGGCACATGGCACTGTCAAACCAGCCACAGTTGCTTGAGGGGGCACCTTTCATCGGGGCGGCAGCCTGATCTGTGCGGAATTTCCGCAGGCAGACGGCCTATCCGGGCCACCGGGCCCTGGCTATGAACCATGGCCTTTCGCCAGAGAAACAAAAGTCGACAGGCCAGGTTCCTGATGTCAGTTTGAAGGAGGCACTTGGCACTGTCAAACCAGCCACAGTTGCTTGAGGGGGCACCTTGCATCTGGGAGGTATCCTGATCCGTGCGGAATTTTTGCAGGCAGCCGGCCTCTCCAGGCCACCGGGCCCTGGATATGAACCACGGACTTTCCCCAGAGAAAAAAAAGTCACCAGGCCAGGTTCCTGATGTCAGTTTGCAGGAGGCACTTGGCGCTGTCAAACCAACCACACTTGCTTGAGGGGGCACCTTGCATCTGGGCGGCATCCTGATCCGTGCGGAATTTCAACAGGCAGCCGGCCACTCCGGGCCAACGGGCCCTGGAGAAGAAGGATGTCATTTCCCCAGAGAAACAAAAGTCACCAGGCCAGGTTCCTGATGTCAGTTTGCAGGAGGCACTTGGCTCTCTCAAACCAGTCACAGTTGCCTGTGCGGGCACCTTGCATCTGGGCGCCATCCTCATCCGTGCGGAATTTGAGCAGGCAGCCGGCCACTCCGGGCCACCACGCCCTGCTACAAAAAACAATGGTCTTTCCCCTGAGAAACAAATGTCACCAGGCCAGGTTCCTGATGTCAGTTGGCAGGAGGCACATGGCACTGTCAAACCAGCCACAGTTGCTTGAGGGGGCACCTTTCATCGGGGCGGCAGCCTGATCTGTGCGGAATTTCCGCAGGCAGACGGCCTCTCCGGGCCACCGGGCCCCGGCTATGAACCATGGCCTTTCGCCAGAGAAACAAAAGTCGACAGGCCAGGTTCCTGATGTCAGTTTGAAGGAGGCACTTGGCACTGTCAAACCAGCCACAGTTGCTTGAGGGGGCACCTTGCATCTGGGAGGTATCCTGATCCGTGCGGAATTTCCGCAGGCAGCCGGCCTCTCCAGGCCACCGGGCCCTGGATATGAACCACGGACTTTCCCCAGAGAAACAAAAGTCACCAGGCCAGGTTCCTGATGTCAGTTTGCAGGAGGCACTTGGCGCTGTCAAACCAACCACACTTGCTTGAGGGGGCACCTTGCATCTGGGCGGCATCCTGATCCGTGCGGAATTTCAACAGGCAGCCGGCCACTCCGGGCCAACGGGCCCTGGAGAAGAAGGATGTCATTTCCCCAGAGAAACAAAAGTCACCAGGCCAGGTTCCTGATGTCAGTTTGCAGGAGGCACTTGGCTCTCTCAAACCAGTCACAGTTGCCTGTGCGGGCACCTTGCATCTGGGCGCCATCCTCATCCGTGCGGAATTTGAGCAGGCAGCCGGCCACTCCGGGCCACCACGCCCTGCTACAAAAAACAATGGTCTTTCCCCTGAGAAACAAATGTCACCAGGCCAGGTTCCTGATGTCAGTTTGCAGGAGGCACTTGGCACTGTCAAACCAGACACAGTTGCCTGTTGGGGCACCTTTCATCTGGGACGTATCCTGATCCGTGAGGGATTTCAGCAGGCAGCCGGCCACTCCGGGCCACCGGGCCCTGGATATGAACCAAGGCCTTTCCCCAGAGAAACAAAACTCACCAGGCCAGGTTCCTGATGTCAGTTTGCAGGAGGCACTTGGCACTGTGAAACCAGCCACAGTTGCCTGTGGGGGCACCTTGCAGCTGGGAGTTATCCTGATCCGTGCGGAATTTCAGCGGGCACCCGGCCACTCCGGGCCACCGCGCCCTGGACACGAACGATGGTCTTTCTCCTGAGAAACAAAACTCACCCGGCCAGGTTCCTGATGTCAGTTTGCAGGAGGCACTTGGCACTGTCAAACCAGCCACAGTTGCCTGTGGGGGCACCTTGCATCTGGGACGTATCCTGATGCGTGCGGGATTTCAGCAGGCAGCCGGCCACTCCGGGCCACCGGGCCCTGGACACGAACGATGGCCTTTCCCCAGAGAAACAAAACTCACCAGGCCAGGTTCCTGATGTCAGTTTGCAGGAGGCACTTGGCACTGTCAAACCAGCCACAGTTGCCTGTGGGGGCACCTTGCATCTCGGCGGCATCCGGATCCGTGCGGAATTTCAGCAGGCAACCGGCCACTCCGGGCCACCGGGCCCTGGACACGAACGATGGCCATTCCACAGAGAAACAAAACTCAGCAGGCCAGGTTCCTGATGTCAGTTTGCAGGAGGCACTTGGCACTGTCAAACCAGCCACAGTTGCCTGTGGGGGCACCTTGCATCTGGGACGTATCCTGATCCGTGCGGGATTTCAGCAGGCAGCCCGCCACTCCGGTCCAACAGGCCCTGGAGACGAAGGATGGCCTTTGCCTAGAGAAACAAAACTCAACAGGCCAGGTTCCTGATGTCAGTTTGCAGGCGGCACTTGGCACTGTCAAACCAGCCACAGTTGCCTGTGGGGGCACCTTGCCTCTGGGAGGCATCCCGATCGGTGAGGAATTTCAGCAGGCAGCCAGCCATTCCGGGCCACCGGGACCTGGCTATCAACACTCAAATTTCCCCAGAGAAACAAAAGTCACCAGGCCAGGTTCCTGATGTCAGTTTGCAGGAGGCACTTGGCACTGACAAACCAGCCACAGTTGCCTGTGGGGGCTCCTTGCATCTCGGCGGCATCCTGGTCCGTGCGGAATTTCAGCAGGCAGCCAGCCACTTTGGGCCACCGGGCCCTAAACGCGAACGATGGCCTTTCCCCAGAGAAACAAAACTCACCAGGCCAGGTTCCTGATGTCAGTTTGCAGGAGGCACTTGGCACTGTCAAACCAGCCACAGTTGCCTGTGGGGGCACCTTCAGTCCAGGAGGCATCCTGATCGGTGCGGAATTTCACCAGGCAGCCAGCCACTCCGGGCCACTGGGCCCTGGACACGAACGATGGCCTTTCCCCAACGAAACAAAAGTCACCAGGCCAGGGTCCTGATGTCAGTTTGTAGGAGACACTCGGCACTGTCAAACCAGCCACAGTTGCCTGTGGGGGCACCTTGCATCTCGGCGGCATACTGATCCGCGCGGAATTTCAGCAGGCACCCGGCCACTCCGGTCCAACAGGCCCTGGAGACGAACGATGGCCATTCCACAGAGAAACAAAACTCACCAGGCCAGGTTCCTGATGTCAGTTTGCAGGAGGCACTTGGCACTGTCAAACCAGCCACAGCTGCCTGTGGGGGCACCTTGCATCTGGGAGGTATCCTGATCCGTGCGGAATTTCAGCAGGCACCCGGCCACTCCTGGCCACGGGGCCCTGGACACGAACGATGGCCTTTCCCCAGAGAAACAAAAGTCACCAGGCCAGGTTCCTGATGTCAGTTTGCAGGAGGCACTTGGCACTGTCAAACCAGCCACAGTTGCCTGTGGGGGCACCTTGCATCTGGGAGGTATCCTGATCCATGAGGGATTTCAGCAGGCAGCCGGCCACTCCGGGCCACCGGGACCTGGCGATCAACAATCGCCATTTCCCAGAGAAACAAAAGTCACCAGGCCAGGTTCCTGATGTCATTTTGCAGGAGGCACTTGGCACTGTCAAACCAGCCACAGTTGCCTGTTGGGGCACCTTGCCTCTGGGTCGTATCCCGCTGCGTGTGGAATTTCAGCAGGCAGCCGGCCACTCCGGGCCACCGAGCCGTCGCTATGAACCAAGGCCTTTCCCCAGCGAAACAAAACTCACCAGGCCAGGTTCCTGATGTCAGTTTGCAGGAGGCACATGGCACTGTCAAAACAGCCACAGTTGCCTGTGGTGGCACCTTGCATCTGGGACGTATCCTGATCCGTGCGGGATTTCAGCAGGCAGCCCGCCACTCCGGTCCAACAGGCCCTGGAGACGAAGGATGGCCTTTGCCTAGAGAAACAAAAGTCAACAGGCCAGGTTCCTGATGTCAGTTTGCAGGTGGCACTTGGCACTGTCAAACCAGCCACAGTTGCCTGTGGGGGCACCTTGCGTGTGGGAGGAATCCTAATCGGTGAGGAATTTCAGCAGGCAGCCGGCCACTTTGGGCCACCGCGCCCTAAACACGAACGATGGCCTTTCCCCAGAGAAACAGGAGACTCCAGGCCAGGTTCCTGATGTCAGGTTGCAGGAGGCGCTTGGCACTGTCAAACCAGCCACAGTTGCTTGAAGGGGCACCTTGCCTCTGGGTCGTATCCTGCTGCGTGTGGAACTTCAGCAGGCAGCCGGCCACTCCGGCCATCGAGCCGTCGCTGTGAACCAAGGCCTTTCCCCAGAGAAAAAAACCTCACGAGGTCAGGTTCCTGATGTCAGTTTGCAGGAGGCACTTGGCACTGTCAAAACAGCCACAGTTGCCTGTGGGGGCACCTTGCATCTCGGCGGCATCCGGATCCGTGCGGAATTTCAGCAGGCAGCCGGCCACTCCGGGCCACCGGGCCCTGGACATGAACGATGGCCATTCCACAGAGAAACAAAACTCACGCGGCCAGGTTCCTGAAGTCAGTTTGCAGGAGGCACTTGGCACTGTCAAACCAGCCACAGTTGCCTGTGGGGGCACCTTGCGTGTGGGAGGTATCCTGATCCGTGCGGAATTTCAGCATGCAGCTGGCCACTCCGGGCCACCGGGACCTGGACATGAACCATGGCCTTTCCCCAGAGAAACAAAACTCACCAGGCCAGGTTCCTGATGTCAGTTTGCAGGAGGCACTTGGCACTGTGAAACCAGCCACAGTTGCCTGTGGGGGCACCTTGCAGCTGGGAGGTATCCTGATCCGTGCGGAATTTCAGCGGGCACCCGGCCACTCGGGGCCACCGCGCCCTGGACACGAACGATGGTCTTTCACCTGAGAAACAAAACTCACCAGGCCAGGTTCCTGATGTCAGTTTGCAGGAGGCACTTGGCACTGTCAAACCAGCCACAGTTGCCTGTGGGGGCACCTTTCATCTGGGAGGCATCCTGATCCGTGTGGAATTTCAGCAGGCAACCAGCCACTCCGGGCCACCGGGCCCTGGACACGAACGATGGCCATTCCACAGAGAAACAAAACTCACCCGGACCGGTTCCTGATGTCAGTTTGCAGGAGGCACTTGGCACTGTCAAACCAGCCACAGTTGCCTGTGGGGGCACCTTGCATCTGGGACGTATCCTGATCCGTGCAGGATTTCAGTAGGCAGCCCGCCACTCCGGTCCAACAGGCCCTGGAGACGAACGATGGCCATTCCACAGAGAAACAAAAGTCACCCGGCCAGGTTCCTGATGTCAGTTTGCAGGAGGCACTTGGCACTGTCAAACCAGCCACAGTTGCCTGTGGGGGCACCTTGCCTCTGGGAGGTATCCCGATCGGTGAGGAATTTCAGCAGGCAGCCAGCCATTCCGGGCCACCGGGACCTGGCTATCAACACTCACCTTTCCCCAGAGAAACAAAAGTCACCAGGCCAGGTTCCTGATGTCAGTTTGCAGGAGGCACTTGGCACTGACAAACCAGCCACAGTTGCCTGTGGGGGCTCCTTGCATCTCGGCGGCATCCTGGTCCGTGCGGAATTTCAGCAGGCAGCCAGCCACTTTGGGCCACCGGGCCCTAAACGCGAACGATGGCCTTTCACCAGAGAAACAAAACTCACCAGGCCAGGTTCCTGATGTCAGTTTGCAGGAGGCACTTGGCACTGTCAAACCAGCCACAGTTGCCTGTGGGGGCACCTTCAGTCCGGGAGGCATCCTGATCGGTGCGGAATTTCACCAGGCAGCCAGCCACTCCGGGCCACTGGGCCCTGGACACGAACGATGGCCTTTCCCCAACGAAACAAAAGTCACCAGGCCAGGGTCCTGATGTCAGTTTGCAGGAGACACTTGGCACTGTCAAACCAGCCACAGTTGCCTGTGGGGGCACCTTGCATCTCGGCGGCATACTGATCCGCGCGGAATTTCAGCAGGCAGCCGGCCACTCCGGTCCAACAGGCCCTGGAGAGGAACGATGGCCATTCCACAGAGAAACAAAACTCACCAGGCCAGGTTCCTGATGTCAGTTTGCAGGAGGCACTTGGCACTGTCAAACCAGCCACAGCTGCCTGTGGGGGCACCTTGCATCTGGGAGGTATCCTGATCCGTGCGGAATTTCAGCAGGCACCCGGCCACTCCTGGCCACGGGGCCCTGGACACGAACGATGGCCTTTCCCCAGAGAAACAAAAGTCACCAGGCCAGGTTCCTGATGTCAGTTTGCAGGAGGCACTTGGCACTGTCAAACCAGCCACAGTTGCCTGTGGGGGCACCTTGCATCTGGGAGGTATCCTGATCCATGAGGGATTTCAGCAGGCAGCCGGCCACTCCGGGCCACCGGGACCTGGCGATCAACAATCGCCATTCCCCAGAGAAACAAAAGTCACCAGGCCAGGTTCCTGATGTGATTTTGCAGGAGGCACTTGGCACTGTCAAACCAGCCACAGTTGCCTGTTGGGGCACCTTGCCTCTGGGTCGTATCCCGCTGCGTGTGGAATTTCAGCAGGCAACCGGCCACTCCGGGCCACCGAGCCGTCGCTATGAACCAAGGCCTTTCCCCAGCGAAACAAAACTCACCAGGCCAGGTTCCTGATGTCAGTTTGCAGGAGGCACATGGCACTGTCAAAACAGCCACAGTTGCCTGTGGGGGCACCTTGCATCTGGAACGTTTCCTGATCCGTGCGGGATTTCAGCAGGCAGCCCGCCACTCCGGTCCAACAGGCCCTGGAGACGAAGGATGGCCTTTGCCTAGAGAAACAAAAGTCAACAGGCCAGGTTCCTGATGTCAGTTTGCAGGTGGCACTTGGCACTGTCAAACCAGCCACAGTTGCCTGTGGGGGCACCTTGCGTGTGGGAGGAATCCTAATCGGTGAGGAATTTCAGCAGGCAGCCGGCCACTTTGGGCCACCGGGCCCTAAACACGAACGATGGCCTTTCCCCAGAGAAACAGGAGACTCCAGGCCAGGTTCCTGATGTCAGGTTGCAGGAGGCGCTTGGCACTGTCAAACCAGCCACAGTTGCTTGAAGGGGCACCTTGCCTCTGGGTCGTATCCTGCTGCGTGTGGAACTTCAGCAGGCAGCCGGCCACTCCGGCCATCGAGCCGTCGCTGTGAACCAAGGCCTTTCCCCAGAGAAAAAAACCTCACGAGGTCAGGTTCCTGATGTCAGTTTGCAGGAGGCACTTGGCACTGTCAAAACAGCCACAGTTGCCTGTGGGGGCACCTTGCATCTCGGCGGCATCCGGATCCGTGCGGAATTTCAGCAGGCAGCCGGCCACTCCGGGCCACCGGGCCCTGGACATGAACGATGGCCATTCCACAGAGAAACAAAACTCACGCGGCCAGGTTCCTGATGTCAGTTTGCAGGAGGCACTTGGCACTGTCAAACCAGCCACAGTTGCCTGTGGGGGCACCTTGCGTGTGGGAGGTATCCTGATCCGTGCGGAATTTCAGCATGCAGCTGGCCACTCCGGGCCACCGGGACCTGGACATGAACCATGGCCTTTCCCCAGAGAAACAAAACTCACCAGGCCAGGTTCCTGATGTCAGTTTGCAGGAGGCACTTGGCACTGTGAAACCAGCCACAGTTGCCTGTGGGGGCACCTTGCAGCTGGGAGGTATCCTGATCCGTGCGGAATTTCAGCGGGCACCCGGCCACTCTGGGCCACCGCGCCCTGGACACGAACGATGGTCTTTCACCTGAGAAACAAAACTCACCAGGCCAGGTTCCTGATGTCAGTTTGCAGGAGGCACTTGGCACTGTCAAACCAGCCACAGTTGCCTGTGGGGGCACCTTTCATCTGGGAGGCATCCTGATCCGTGTGGAATTTCAGCAGGCAACCAGCCACTCCGGGCCACCGGGCCCTGGACACGAACGATGGCCATTCCACAGAGAAACAAAACTCACCCGGACCGGTTCCTGATGTCAGTTTGCAGGAGGCACTTGGCACTGTCAAACCAGCCACAGTTGCCTGTGGGGGCACCTTGCATCTGGGACGTATCCTGATCCGTGCAGGATTTCAGTAGGCAGCCCGCCACTCCGGTCCAACAGGCCCTGGAGACGAACGATGGCCATTCCACAGAGAAACAAAAGTCACCCGGCCAGGTTCCTGATGTCAGTTTGCAGGAGGCACTTGGCACTGTCAAACCAGCCACAGTTGCCTGTGGGGGCACCTTGCCTCTGGGAGGTATCCCGATCGGTGAGGAATTTCAGCAGGCAGCCAGCCATTCCGGGCCACCGGGACCTGGCTATCAACACTCACCTTTCCCCAGAGAAACAAAAGTCACCAGGCCAGGTTCCTGATGTCAGTTTGCAGGAGGCACTTGGCACTGACAAACCAGCCACAGTTGCCTGTGGGGGCTCCTTGCATCTCGGCGGCATCCTGGTCCGTGCGGAATTTCAGCAGGCAGCCAGCCACTTTGGGCCACCGGGCCCTAAACGCGAACGATGGCCTTTCACCAGAGAAACAAAACTCACCAGGCCAGGTTCCTGATGTCAGTTTGCAGGAGGCACTTGGCACTGTCAAACCAGCCACAGTTGCCTGTGGGGGCACCTTCAGTCCGGGAGGCATCCTGATCGGTGCGGAATTTCACCAGGCAGCCAGCCACTCCGGGCCACTGGGCCCTGGACACGAACGATGGCCTTTCCCCAACGAAACAAAAGTCACCAGGCCAGGGTCCTGATGTCAGTTTGCAGGAGACACTTGGCACTGTCAAACCAGCCACAGTTGCCTGTGGGGGCACCTTGCATCTCGGCGGCATACTGATCCGCGCGGAATTTCAGCAGGCAGCCGGCCACTCCGGTCCAACAGGCCCTGGAGAGGAACGATGGCCATTCCACAGAGAAACAAAACTCACCAGGCCAGGTTCCTGATGTCAGTTTGCAGGAGGCACTTGGCACTGTCAAACCAGCCACAGCTGCCTGTGGGGGCACCTTGCATCTGGGAGGTATCCTGATCCGTGCGGAATTTCAGCAGGCACCCGGCCACTCCTGGCCACGGGGCCCTGGACACGAACGATGGCCTTTCCCCAGAGAAACAAAAGTCACCAGGCCAGGTTCCTGATGTCAGTTTGCAGGAGGCACTTGGCACTGTCAAACCAGCCACAGTTGCCTGTGGGGGCACCTTGCATCTGGGAGGTATCCTGATCCATGAGGGATTTCAGCAGGCAGCCGGCCACTCCGGGCCACCGGGACCTGGCGATCAACAATCGCCATTCCCCAGAGAAACAAAAGTCACCAGGCCAGGTTCCTGATGTCATTTTGCAGGAGGCACTTGGCACTGTCAAACCAGCCACAGTTGCCTGTTGGGGCACCTTGCCTCTGGGTCGTATCCCGCTGCGTGTGGAATTTCAGCAGGCAACCGGCCACTCCGGGCCACCGAGCCGTCGCTATGAACCAAGGCCTTTCCCCAGCGAAACAAAACTCACCAGGCCAGGTTCCTGATGTCAGTTTGCAGGAGGCACATGGCACTGTCAAAACAGCCACAGTTGCCTGTGGGGGCACCTTGCATCTGGAACGTTTCCTGATCCGTGCGGGATTTCAGCAGGCAGCCCGCCACTCCGGTCCAACAGGCCCTGGAGACGAAGGATGGCCTTTGCCTAGAGAAACAAAACTCAACAGGCCAGGTTCCTGATGTCAGTTTGCAGGTGGCACTTGGCACTGTCAAACCAGCCACAGTTGCCTGTGGGGGCACCTTGCGTGTGGGAGGAATCCTAATCGGTGAGGAATTTCAGCAGGCAGCCGGCCACTTTGGGCCACCGGGCCCTAAACACGAACGATGGCCTTTCCCCAGAGAAACAGGAGACTCCAGGCCAGGTTCCTGATGTCAGGTTGCAGGAGGCGCTTGGCACTGTCAAACCAGCCACAGTTGCTTGAAGGGGCACCTTGCCTCTGGGTCGTATCCTGCTGCGTGTGGAACTTCAGCAGGCAGCCGGCCACTCCGGCCATCGAGCCGTCGCTGTGAACCAAGGCCTTTCCCCAGAGAAAAAAAACTCACGAGGTCAGGTTCCTGATGTCAGTTTGCAGGAGGCACTTGGCACTGTCAAAACAGCCACAGTTGCCTGTGGGGGCACCTTGCATCTCGGCGGCATCCGGATCCGTGCGGAATTTCAGCAGGCAGCCGGCCACTCCGGGCCACCGGGCCCTGGACATGAACGATGGCCATTCCACAGAGAAACAAAACTCACGCGGCCAGGTTCCTGATGTCAGTTTGCAGGAGGCACTTGGCACTGTCAAACCAGCCACAGTTGCCTGTGGGGGCACCTTGCGTGTGGGAGGTATCCTGATCCGTGCGGAATTTCAGCATGCAGCTGGCCACTCCGGGCCACCGGGACCTGGACATGAACCATGGCCTTTCCCCAGAGAAACAAAACTCACCAGGCCAGGTTCCGGATGTCAGTTTGCAGGAGGCACTTGGCACTGTGAAACCAGCCACAGTTGCCTGTGGGGGCACCTTTCATCTGGGAGGCATCCTGATCCGTGTGGAATTTCAGCAGGCAACCAGCCACTCCGGGCCACCGGGCCCTGGACACGAACGATGGCCATTCCACAGAGAAACAAAACTCACCCGGACCGGTTCCTGATGTCAGTTTGCAGGAGGCACTTGGCACTGTCAAACCAGCCACAGTTGCCTGTGGGGGCACCTTGCATCTGGGACGTATCCTGATGCGTGCGGGATTTCAGCAGGCAGCTGGCCACTCCGGGACAACGGGCCCCGGCTATGTACTACGGCCTCTCCCCCGAGAAACAAAAGTCACCAGGCCAGATTCCTGATGTCAATTTGCAGGAGGCACTTGGCTCTGTCAAACCAGCCACAGTTGCTTGAGGGGGCACCTTTCATCGGGGCGGCATCCTGATCCGTGCGGAATTTCAGCAGGCAGCTGTCCACTCCGGGCCACCGGGCCCTGGATATGAACCATGGCCTTTCGCCAGAGAAAAAAAAGTCACGAGGCCCGGTTCCTGATGTCAGTTTGCAGGAGGCACTCGGCACTGTCAAATCAGCCACAGGTCCTTGAGGGGGCCACTTTCATCAGGGCGGCATCCTGATCCGTGCGGAATTTCAGCAGGCAGCCGGCCATTCCGGGCCAACGGGCCCTGGCTAAGAACCATGGCCTTTGCCTAGAGAAACAAAACTCAACAGGCCAGGTTCCTGATGTCAGTTTGCAGGTGGCACTTGGCACTGTCAAACCAGCCACAGTTGCCTGTGGGGGCACCTTGCCTCTGGGAGGCATCCCGATCGGTGAGGAATTTCAGCAGGCAGCCATCCATTCCGGGCCACCGGGGCCTGGCTATCAACAATCGCCTTTCCCCAGAGAAACAAAAGTCACCAGGCCAGGTTCCTGATGTCAGTTTGCAGGAGGCACTTGGCACTGACAAACCAGCCACAGTTGCCTGTGGGGGCTCCTTGCATCTCGGCGGCATCCTGATCCGTGCGGAATTTCAGCAGGCAGCCAGCCACTTTGGGCCACCGGGCCCTAAACGCGAACGATGGCCTTTCCCCAGAGAAACAAAACTCACCAGGCCAGGTTCCTGATGTCAGTTTGCAGGAGGCACTTGGCACTGTCAAACCAGACACAGTTGCCTGTGGGTGCACCTTGCATCTCGGCGGCATACTGATCCGCGCGGAATTTCAGCAGGCAGCCGGCCACTCCGGGCCACCGGGCCTGTCTATGAACCATGGCCTTTCCCCGGAGAAAAAAAAGGCACCAGGCCAGGTTCCTGATGTCAGTTTGCTGGAGGCACTTGGCACTGTCAAACCAGCCACAGTTGCCTGTGGGGGCACCTTGCATCTGGGAGGTATCCTGATCCGTGAGGGATTTCAGCAGGCAGCCGGCCACTCCGGGCCACCGGGCCGTGGACATGAACCATGGCCTTTCCCCAGTGAATCAAAACTCACCAGGCCAGGTTCCTGATGTCAGTTTGCAGGTGGCAGTTGGCACTGTCAAACCAGCCACACTTGCTTGAGGGGGCACCTTGCATCTGGGAGGTATCCTGATCCGTGAGGGATTTCAGCAGGCAGCCGGCCACTCCGGGCCACCGGGACCTGGCGATCAACAATCGCCATTCCCCAGAGAAACAAAAGTCACCAGGCCAGGTTCCTGATGTCAGTTTGTAGGAGGCACTTGGCACTGTCAAACCAGCCACAGTTGCCTGTTGGGGCACCTTGCCTCTGGGTCGTATCCCGCTGCGTGTGGAATTTCAGCAGGCAGCCGGCCACTCCGGGCCACCGGGCCCTGGCTATGAACCATGGCCTTTCGCCAGAGAAACAAAAGTCAACAGGCCAGGTTCCTGATGTCAGTTTGCAGGAGGCACATGGCACTGTCAAACCAGCCACAGTTGCTTGAGGGGGCACCTTTCATCGGGGCGGCATCCTGATCTGTGCGGAATTTCCGCAGGCAGACGGCCTCTCCGGGCCACCGGGGCCTGGCTATGAACCATGGCCTTTAGCCAGAGAAACAAAAGTCACCAGGCCAGGTTCGTGATGTCAGATTGCAGGAGGCGCTTGGCACTGTCAAATCAGACACAGTTGCTTGAGGGCGCACCTTGCATCTGGGCGGCATCCCGATCGGTGAGGAATTTCAACAGGCAGCCAGCCATTCCGGGCCACCGGGACCTGGCTATCAACAATCGCCTTTCCCCAGAGAAACAAAAGTCACCAGGCCAGGTTCCTGATATCAGTTTGCAGGAGGCACTTGGCACTGTCAAACCAGCCAGAGTTGCCTGTGGTGGTACCTTCGGTCCGGGAGGCATCCTAATCGGTGAGGAATTTCAGCAGGCAGCCGGCCACTCCGGGCCACCGCGCCCTGGACACGAAGGATGGCCTTTCCCCAGAGAAACAAAACTCACCAGGCCAGGTTCCTGATGTCAGTTGGCAAGAGGCGGTTGGCACTGTCAAACCAGCCACAGTTGCCTGTGGGGGCACCTTGCGTGTGGGAGGAATCCTAATCGGTGAGGAATTTCAGCAGGCAGCCAGCCACTTTGGGCCACCGGGCCCTAAACACGAACGATGGCCTTTCCCCAGAGAAACAGGAGACTCCAGGCCAGGTTCCTGATGTCAGGTTGCAGGAGGCGCTTGGCACTGTCAAACCAGCCACAGTCGCTTGAAGGGGCACCTTGCCTCTGGGTCGTATCCTGCTGCGTGTGGAACTTCAGCAGGCAGCCGGCCACTCCAGCCATCGAGCCGTCGCTGTGAACCAAGGCCTTTCCCCAGAGAAAAAAAACTCACGAGGTCAGGTTCCTGATGTCAGTTTGCAGGAGGCACTTGGCACTGTCAAAACAGCCAGAGTTGCCTGTGGGGGCACCTTGCATCTCGGCGGAATCCGGATCCGTGCGGAATTTCAGCAGGCAGCCGGCCACTCCGGGCCACCGGGCCCTGGACATGAACGATGGCCATTCCACAGAGAAACAAAACTCACGCGGCCAGGTTCCTGATGTCAGTTTGCAGGAGGCACTTGGCACTGTCAAACCAGCCACAGTTGCCTGTGGGGGCACCTTGCGTGTGGGAGGTATCCTGATCCGTGCGGAATTTCAGCAGGCAGCCGGCCACTCCGGGCCACCGGGACCGGGCTATCAACAATCGCCTTTCCCCAGAGAAACAAAAGTCACCAGGCCAGGTTCCTGATGTCAGTTGGCAGGAGGCACTTGGCACCGTCAAACCAGCCACAGTTGCCTGTGGTGGTACCTTCGGTCTGGGAGGCATCCTGATCCGTGCGGAATTTCAGCAGGCAGCCGGCCACACCGGGCTACCGGGCCCTGGCTACGAACGATTGCCTTTCCCCAGAGAAACAAAACTCACCAGGCCAGGTTCCTGATGTCAGTTTGCAGGAGGCACTTGGCACTGTCAAACCAGCCACAGTTGCCTGTGGGGGCACCTTGCGTGTGGGAGGTATCCTGATCCGTGCGGAATTTCAGCAAGCAGCCGACCACTTCGTGCCACTGGGCCCTGGCTATGAACCATGGCTTTTCCCCAGAGAAACAAAAGTCACCAGGCCAGGTTCCTGATGTCAGTTTGCAGGAGGCACTTGGCACTGTCAAACCAGCCACAGTTGCCTGTTGGGGCACCTTGCCTCTGGGTGGTATCCTGCTGCGTGTGGAACTTCAGCAGGCAGACGGCCACTCCGGCCATCGAGCCGTCGCTGTGAACCAAGGCCTTTCCCCAGAGAAAAAAAACTCACGAGGTCAGGTTCCTGATGTCAGTTTGCAGGAGGCACTTGGCACTGTCAAAACAGCCAGAGTTGCCTGTGGTGGTACCTTCGGTCTGGGAGGCATCCTGATCCGTGCGGAATTTCAGCAGGCAGCCGGTCACTCTCGGCCACCGGGCCCTGGACAGGAACCATCCCCTTTCCCCAGAGAAACAAAAGTCACCAGGCCAGGTTCCTGTTGTCAGTTTGCAGGAGGCACTTGGCACTGTCAAACCAGCCACAGTTGCCTGTGGGGGCGCCTTGCGTGTGGGAGGTATCCTGATCCGTGCGGAATTTCAGCAGGCAGCCGGCCACTCCGGGCCACCGGGACCGGGCTATCAACAATCGCCTTTCCCCAGAGAAACAAAAGTCACCAGGCCAGGTTCCTGATGTCAGTTTGCAGGAGGCACTTGGCACTGTCAAACCAGCCACAGTTGCCTGTGGGGGCACCTTGCGTGTGGGAGGTATCCTGATCCGTGCGGAATTTCAGCAAGCAGCCGACCACTTCGTGCCACTGGGCCCTGGCTATGAACCATGGCTTTTCCCCAGAGAAACAAAAGTCACCAGGCCAGGTTCCTGATGTCAGTTTGCAGGAGGCACTTGGCACTGTCAAACCAGCCACAGTTGCCTGTTGGGGCACCTTGCCTCTGGGTCGTATCCTGCAGCGTGTGGAATTTGAGCAGGCAGCCGGCCTCTCCAGGCCACCGGGCCCTGGATATGAACCACGGACTTTCCCCAGAGAAAAAAAAGTCACCAGGCTAGGTTCCTGATGTCAATTTGCAGGAGGCACTTGGCGCTGTCAAACCAACCACACTTGCTTGAGGGGGCACCTTGCATCTGGGCGGCATCCTGATCCGTGCGGAATTTCAACAGGCAGACGGCCACTTCGGGCCAACGGGCCCTGGAGAAGAAGGATGTCATTTCCCCAGAGAAACAAAAGTCACCAGGCCAGGTTCCTGATGTCAGTTTGAAGGAGGCACTTGGCTCTGTCAAACCAGTCACAGTTGCCTGTGGGGGCACCGTGCATCTCGGAGGTATCCTGATCCGTGCCGAATTTCAGCAGGCAGCCGGCCTCTCCGGGCCACCGCGCCCTGGACACGAAGGATGGCCTTTCCCCAGAGAAACAAAACTCACCAGGCCAGGTTCCTGATGTCAGTTTGCAGGAGGCACATGGCACTGTCAAACCAGCCACAGTTGCTTGAGGGGGCACCTTTCATCGGGGCGGCATCCTGATCTGTGCGGAATTTCCGCAGGCAGAGGGCCTCTCCGGGCCACCGGGGCCTGGCTATGAACCATGGCCTTTAGCCAGAGAAACAAAAGTCACCAGGCCAGGTTCGTGATGTCAGATTGCAGGAGGCACTTGGCACTGTCAAATCAGACACAGTTGCCTGTGGGGGCACCTTGCATCTCGGCAGCATCCGGATCCGTGCGGAATTTCAGCAGGCAGCCGGCCACTCCGGGCCATCGGGCCCTGGACACGAACGATGGCCTTTCCCCAGAGAAACAAAAGTCACCAGGCCAGGTTCCTGATGTCAGTTTGCAGGAGGCACTTGGCACTGTCAAACCAGCCACAGTTTCCTGTGGGGGCACCTTGCATCTGGGAGGTATCCTGCTCTGTGAGGGATTTCAGCAGGCAGCCGGCCACTCCGGGCCACCGGGACCTGGCGATCAACAATCGCCATTCCCCAGAGAAACAAAAGTCACCAGGCCAGGTTCCTGATGTCAGTTTGTAGGAGGCACTTGGCACTGTCAAACCAGCCACAGTTGGCTGTTGGGGCACCTTGCCTCTGGGTCGTATCCCGCTGCGTGTGGAATTTCAGCAGGCAGCCGGCCACTCCGGGCCACCGGGCCCTGGATATGAACCATGGCCTTTCGCCAGAGAAACAAAAGTCAACAGGCCAGGTTCCTGATGTCAGTTTGCAGGAGGCACATGGCACTGTCAAACCAGCCACAGTTGCTTGAGGGGGCACCTTTCATCGGGGCGGCATCCTGATCTGTGCGGAATTTCCGCAGGCAGACGGCCTCTCCGGGCCAGAGGGGCCTGGCTATGAACCATGGCCTTTAGCCAGAGAAACAAAAGTCAACAGGCCAGGTTCCTGATGTCAGTTTGCAGGAGGCACTTGGCACTGTCAAACCAGCCACAGTTGCTTGAAGGGGCACATTGCCTCTGGCCGGCATACTGATTCGTGCGGAATTTCAGCAGGCAGCCGGCCACTCCGGGCCACCGGGCCCTGGCTATGAACCATAGCCTTTCCCCAGAGAAAAAAAAGTCACCAGGCCAGGTTCCTGATGTCTGTTTGCAGGACGCACTTGGCGCTGTAAAACCAACCACACTTGCTTGAGGGGGCACCTTGCATCTGGGCGGCATACTGATCCGTGCGGAATTTGAGCAGGCAGCCGGCCACTCCGAGCCAACGGGCCCTGGAGAAGAAGGATGGCATTTCCCCAGAGAAACAAAAGTCACCAGGCCAGGTTCCTCATGTCAGTTTGCAGGAGGCACTTGGCTCTGTCTAACCAGTCACAGTTGCTTGAGGGGGCACCTTGCATCTGGGCGGCATCCTGATCTGTGCGGAATTTCAACAGGCAGACGGCCTCTCCGGGCCACCGGGCCCTGGCTATGAACCACGGACTTTCCCCAGAGAAACAAAAGTCACCAGGCCAGGTTCCTCATGTCAGTTTGAAGGAGGCACTTGGCTCTGTCAAACCAGTCACAGTTGCCTGTGAGGGCACCTTGCATCTGGGCGCCATCCTCATCCGTGCGGAATTTCAGCAGGCAGCCGGCCACTCCGTGCCACCGCGCCCTGCTACAAAAAACAATGGTCTTTCCCCTGAGAAACAAAAGGCACCAGGCCAGGTTCCTGATGTCAGTTTGCAGGAGGCACTTGGCACTGTCAAACCAGCCAGAGTTGCTTGAGGGGGCACCATGCATTGGGCCAGCATCCTGATCCGTGCGGAATTTCAGCAGGCAGCCGGCCTCTCCGGGCCACCGGGGCCTGGCTATGAACCACGGACTTTCCCCAGAGAAAAAAAAGTCACCAGGCTAGGTTCCTGATGTCAATTTGCAGGAGGCACTTGGCGCTGTCAAACCAACCACACTTGCTTGAGGGCGCACCTTGCATCTGGGCGGCATCCTGATCCGTGCGGAATTTCAACAGGCAGCCGGCCACTTCGGGCCAACGGGCCCTGGAGAAGAAGGATGTCATTTCCCCAGAGAAACAAAAGTCACCAGGCCAGGTTCCTGATGTCAGTTTGAAGGAGGCACTTGGCTCTGTCAAACCAGTCACAGTTGCCTGTGGGGGCACCGTGCATCTCGGAGGTATCCTGATCCGTGCCGAATTTCAGCAGGCAGCCGGCCTCTCCGGGCCAACGGGCCCCGGCTATGAACCATGGCCTTTCGCCCGAGAATCAAAAGTCACCAGGCCAGGTTCCTGATGTCAGTTTGCAGGAGGCACTTGGCACTGTCAAACCAGCCAGAGTTGCCTGTGGGGGCACCGTGCATTGGGCCGGCATCCTGATCCGTGCGGAATTTGAGCAGGCAGCCGGCCTCTCCGGGCCACCGGGCCCTGGCTATGAACCATGGCCTTTAGCCAGAGAAACAAAAGTCAACAGGCCAGGTTCCTGATGTCAGACTGCAGGAGGCACTTGGCACTGTCAAATCAGACACAGTTGCTTGAGGGGGCACCTTGCATCTGGGCGGCATCCTGATCCGTGCGGAATCTCAGCAGGCAGCCTGCCACTCCGGGCCACCGGGCCCTGTCTAAGTACTATGGCCTTTCCCCAGAGAAACAAAAGTCACCAGGCCAGGTTCCTGATGTCAGTTTGCAGGAGGCACTTTGCGCTGTCAAATCAGCCACACTTGCTTGAGGGGGCACTTTGCGTCTTGGTGGTATCCTCATCCGTGCGGAATTTCCGCAGGCAGCCGGCCTCTCCAGGCCACCGGGCCCTGGATATGAACCACGGACTTTCCCCAGAGAAACAAAAGTCACCAGGCCAGGTTCCTGATGTCAGTTTGCAGGAGGCACTTGGCACTGTAAAACCAGCCACAGTTGCCTATGGGGGCCCCTTGCATCTGGGATGTATCCTGATCCGTGCGGGATTTCAGCAGGCAGCCCGCCACTCCAGTCCAACAGGCCCTGGAGACGAAGGATGGCCTTTCCCCAGAGAAACAAAAGTCACCAGGCCAGGTTCCTGATGTCAATTTGCAGGAGGCCCTTGGCACTGTCAAACCAGCCATAGTTGCCTGTGGGGGCACCTTTCATCTGGGAGGCATCCCAATCGGTGAGGAATTTCTGCAGGCTGCCCGCCACTCCGGGCCACCGGGACCGGGCTATCAACAATCGCCTTTCCCCAGAGAAACAAAAGTCACCAGGCCAGGTTCCTGATGTCAGTTTGCAGGAGGCACTTGGCACTGTCAAACCAGCCACAGTTGCCTGTGGTGGTACCTTCGGTCTGGGAGGCATCCTGATCCGTGCCGAATTTCAGCAGGCAGCCCGCCATTCCAGGCCACCGGGTCCTGGATATGAACCATATTTCAGTAGATAAACAAAACTCACCAGGCCAGGTTCCTGATGTCAGTTTGCAGGAGGCACTTGGCACTGTCAAACCAGCCACAGTTGCCTGTGGTGGTACCTTCGGTCCGGGAGGCATCCTAATCGGTGAGGGATTTCAGCAGGCAGCCGGCCACTCCGGGCCACCGGGCCCTGGACACGAAGGATGGCCTTTCCCCTGAGAAACAAAAGTCACCAGGCCAGGTTCCTGATGTCAGTTTGCAGGAGGCACTTGGCACTGTCAAAACAGCCAGAGTTGCCTGTTGGGGCACCTTTCATCTGGGACGTATCCTGATCCGTGAGGGATTTCAGCAGGCAGCCGGCCACTCCGGGCCACCGGGCCCTGGCTCTGAACCATGGCCTTTCCCCAGAGAAACAAAACTCACCAGGCCGGGTTCCTGATGTCAGTTTGCAGGAGGCACTTGGCACTGTCAAAACAGCCAGAGTTGCCTGTGGGGGCACCTTGCATCTCAGCGGCATCCGGAGCCGTGCGGAATTTCAGCAGGCAGCCGGCCACTCCGGGCCACCGGGCCCTGGACACGAACGATGGCCTTTCCCCAGAGAAACAAAAGTCACCAGGCCAGGTTCCTGATGTCAGTTTGCAGGAGGCACTTGGCACTGTCAAACCAGCCACAGTTGCCTGTGGGGGCACCTTGCCTCTGAGTCGTACCCTGCCCCGTGCGGAATTTCAGCATGCAGCTGGCCACTCGGGGCCACCGGGCCCTGGACATGAACCATGGCCTTTCCCCAGAGAAACAAAACTCACCAGGCCAGGTTCCTGATGTCAGTTTGCAGGAGGCACTTGGCACTGTCAAACCAGCCACAGTTGCCTGTTGGGGCACCTTTCATCTGGGACGTATCCTGATCCGTGAGGGATTTCAGCAGGCAGCCGGCCACTCCGGGCCACCGGGCCCTGGACACGAACGATGGCCATTCCACAGAGAAACAAAACTCACCCGGCCAGGTTCCTGATGTCAGTTTGCAGGAAGCACTTGGCACTGTCAAACTAGCCACAGTTGCCTGTGGGGGCACCTTGCATCTGGGACGTATCCTGATCCGTGAGAGTTTTCAGCAGGCAGCCGGCCACTCCGGGCCACCGGGCCCTGGACACGAACGATGGCCTTTCCCCAGAGAAACAAAAGTCACCAGGCCAGGTTCCTGATGTCAGTTTGTAGGAGGCACTTGGCACTGTCAAACCAGCCACAGTTGCCTGTGGGGGCACCTTGCATCTCGGCGGCATCCGGATCCGTGCGGAATTTCAGCAGGCAACCGGCCACTCCGGGCCACCGGGCCCTGGACACGAACGATGGCCATTCCACAGAGAAACAAAACTCACCAGGCCAGGTTCCTGATGTCAGTTTGCAGGAGGCACTTGGCACTGTCAAACTAGCCACAGTTGCCTGTGGGGGCACCTTGCATCTGGGACGTATCCTGATCCGTGCGGAATTTCAGCAGGCACCCGGCCACTCCGGGCCACCGCGCCCTGGACACGAACGATGGTCTTTCACCTGAGAAACAAAACTCACCAGGCCAGGTTCCTGATGTCAGTTTGTAGGAGGCACTTGGCACTGTCAAACCAGCCACAGTTGCCTGTTGGGGCACCTTGCCTCTGGGTCGTATCCCGCTGCGTGTGGAATTTCAGCAGGCAGCCGGCCACTCCGGGCCACCGGGCCCTGGCTATGAACCATGGCCTTTCGCCAGAGAAACAAAAGTCAACAGGCCAGGTTCCTGATGTCAGTTTGCAGGAGGCACATGGCACTGTCAAACCAGCCACAGTTGCTTGAGGGGGCACCTTTCATCGGGGCGGCATCCTGATCTGTGCGGAATTTCCGCAGGCAGACGGCCTCTCCGGGCCACCGGGGCCTGGCTATGAACCATGGCCTTTAGCCAGAGAAACAAAAGTCACCAGGCCAGGTTCGTGATGTCAGATTGCAGGAGGCGCTTGGCACTGTCAAATCAGACACAGTTGCTTGAGGGCGCACCTTGCATCTGGGCGGCATCCCGATCGGTGAGGAATTTCAACAGGCAGCCAGCCATTCCGGGCCACCGGGACCTGGCTATCAACAATCGCCTTTCCCCAGAGAAACAAAAGTCACCAGGCCAGGTTCCTGATATCAGTTTGCAGGAGGCACTTGGCACTGTCAAACCAGCCAGAGTTGCCTGTGGTGGTACCTTCGGTCCGGGAGGCATCCTAATCGGTGAGGAATTTCAGCAGGCAGCCGGCCACTCCGGGCCACCGCGCCCTGGACACGAAGGATGGCCTTTCCCCAGAGAAACAAAACTCACCAGGCCAGGTTCCTGATGTCAGTTGGCAAGAGGCGGTTGGCACTGTCAAACCAGCCACAGTTGCCTGTGGGGGCACCTTGCGTGTGGGAGGAATCCTAATCGGTGAGGAATTTCAGCAGGCAGCCAGCCACTTTGGGCCACCGGGCCCTAAACACGAACGATGGCCTTTCCCCAGAGAAACAGGAGACTCCAGGCCAGGTTCCTGATGTCAGGTTGCAGGAGGCGCTTGGCACTGTCAAACCAGCCACAGTCGCTTGAAGGGGCACCTTGCCTCTGGGTCGTATCCTGCTGCGTGTGGAACTTCAGCAGGCAGCCGGCCACTCCAGCCATCGAGCCGTCGCTGTGAACCAAGGCCTTTCCCCAGAGAAAAAAAACTCACGAGGTCAGGTTCCTGATGTCAGTTTGCAGGAGGCACTTGGCACTGTCAAAACAGCCAGAGTTGCCTGTGGGGGCACCTTGCATCTCGGCGGAATCCGGATCCGTGCGGAATTTCAGCAGGCAGCCGGCCACTCCGGGCCACCGGGCCCTGGACATGAACGATGGCCATTCCACAGAGAAACAAAACTCACGCGGCCAGGTTCCTGATGTCAGTTTGCAGGAGGCACTTGGCACTGTCAAACCAGCCACAGTTGCCTGTGGGGGCACCTTGCGTGTGGGAGGTATCCTGATCCGTGCGGAATTTCAGCAGGCAGCCGGCCACTCCGGGCCACCGGGACCGGGCTATCAACAATCGCCTTTCCCCAGAGAAACAAAAGTCACCAGGCCAGGTTCCTGATGTCAGTTGGCAGGAGGCACTTGGCACCGTCAAACCAGCCACAGTTGCCTGTGGTGGTACCTTCGGTCTGGGAGGCATCCTGATCCGTGCGGAATTTCAGCAGGCAGCCGGCCACACCGGGCTACCGGGCCCTGGCTACGAACGATTGCCTTTCCCCAGAGAAACAAAACTCACCAGGCCAGGTTCCTGATGTCAGTTTGCAGGAGGCACTTGGCACTGTCAAACCAGCCACAGTTGCCTGTGGGGGCACCTTGCGTGTGGGAGGTATCCTGATCCGTGCGGAATTTCAGCAAGCAGCCGACCACTTCGTGCCACTGGGCCCTGGCTATGAACCATGGCTTTTCCCCAGAGAAACAAAAGTCACCAGGCCAGGTTCCTGATGTCAGTTTGCAGGAGGCACTTGGCACTGTCAAACCAGCCACAGTTGCCTGTTGGGGCACCTTGCCTCTGGGTGGTATCCTGCTGCGTGTGGAACTTCAGCAGGCAGACGGCCACTCCGGCCATCGAGCCGTCGCTGTGAACCAAGGCCTTTCCCCAGAGAAAAAAAACTCACGAGGTCAGGTTCCTGATGTCAGTTTGCAGGAGGCACTTGGCACTGTCAAAACAGCCAGAGTTGCCTGTGGTGGTACCTTCGGTCTGGGAGGCATCCTGATCCGTGCGGAATTTCAGCAGGCAGCCGGTCACTCTCGGCCACCGGGCCCTGGACAGGAACCATCCCCTTTCCCCAGAGAAACAAAAGTCACCAGGCCAGGTTCCTGTTGTCAGTTTGCAGGAGGCACTTGGCACTGTCAAACCAGCCACAGTTGCCTGTGGGGGCGCCTTGCGTGTGGGAGGTATCCTGATCCGTGCGGAATTTCAGCAGGCAGCCGGCCACTCCGGGCCACCGGGACCGGGCTATCAACAATCGCCTTTCCCCAGAGAAACAAAAGTCACCAGGCCAGGTTCCTGATGTCAGTTTGCAGGAGGCACTTGGCACTGTCAAACCAGCCACAGTTGCCTGTGGGGGCACCTTGCGTGTGGGAGGTATCCTGATCCGTGCGGAATTTCAGCAAGCAGCCGACCACTTCGTGCCACTGGGCCCTGGCTATGAACCATGGCTTTTCCCCAGAGAAACAAAAGTCACCAGGCCAGGTTCCTGATGTCAGTTTGCAGGAGGCACTTGGCACTGTCAAACCAGCCACAGTTGCCTGTTGGGGCACCTTGCCTCTGGGTCGTATCCTGCAGCGTGTGGAATTTGAGCAGGCAGCCGGCCTCTCCAGGCCACCGGGCCCTGGATATGAACCACGGACTTTCCCCAGAGAAAAAAAAGTCACCAGGCTAGGTTCCTGATGTCAATTTGCAGGAGGCACTTGGCGCTGTCAAACCAACCACACTTGCTTGAGGGGGCACCTTGCATCTGGGCGGCATCCTGATCCGTGCGGAATTTCAACAGGCAGACGGCCACTTCGGGCCAACGGGCCCTGGAGAAGAAGGATGTCATTTCCCCAGAGAAACAAAAGTCACCAGGCCAGGTTCCTGATGTCAGTTTGAAGGAGGCACTTGGCTCTGTCAAACCAGTCACAGTTGCCTGTGGGGGCACCGTGCATCTCGGAGGTATCCTGATCCGTGCCGAATTTCAGCAGGCAGCCGGCCTCTCCGGGCCACCGCGCCCTGGACACGAAGGATGGCCTTTCCCCAGAGAAACAAAACTCACCAGGCCAGGTTCCTGATGTCAGTTTGCAGGAGGCACATGGCACTGTCAAACCAGCCACAGTTGCTTGAGGGGGCACCTTTCATCGGGGCGGCATCCTGATCTGTGCGGAATTTCCGCAGGCAGAGGGCCTCTCCGGGCCACCGGGGCCTGGCTATGAACCATGGCCTTTAGCCAGAGAAACAAAAGTCACCAGGCCAGGTTCGTGATGTCAGATTGCAGGAGGCACTTGGCACTGTCAAATCAGACACAGTTGCCTGTGGGGGCACCTTGCATCTCGGCAGCATCCGGATCCGTGCGGAATTTCAGCAGGCAGCCGGCCACTCCGGGCCATCGGGCCCTGGACACGAACGATGGCCTTTCCCCAGAGAAACAAAAGTCACCAGGCCAGGTTCCTGATGTCAGTTTGCAGGAGGCACTTGGCACTGTCAAACCAGCCACAGTTTCCTGTGGGGGCACCTTGCATCTGGGAGGTATCCTGCTCTGTGAGGGATTTCAGCAGGCAGCCGGCCACTCCGGGCCACCGGGACCTGGCGATCAACAATCGCCATTCCCCAGAGAAACAAAAGTCACCAGGCCAGGTTCCTGATGTCAGTTTGTAGGAGGCACTTGGCACTGTCAAACCAGCCACAGTTGGCTGTTGGGGCACCTTGCCTCTGGGTCGTATCCCGCTGCGTGTGGAATTTCAGCAGGCAGCCGGCCACTCCGGGCCACCGGGCCCTGGATATGAACCATGGCCTTTCGCCAGAGAAACAAAAGTCAACAGGCCAGGTTCCTGATGTCAGTTTGCAGGAGGCACATGGCACTGTCAAACCAGCCACAGTTGCTTGAGGGGGCACCTTTCATCGGGGCGGCATCCTGATCTGTGCGGAATTTCCGCAGGCAGACGGCCTCTCCGGGCCAGAGGGGCCTGGCTATGAACCATGGCCTTTAGCCAGAGAAACAAAAGTCAACAGGCCAGGTTCCTGATGTCAGTTTGCAGGAGGCACTTGGCACTGTCAAACCAGCCACAGTTGCTTGAAGGGGCACATTGCCTCTGGCCGGCATACTGATTCGTGCGGAATTTCAGCAGGCAGCCGGCCACTCCGGGCCACCGGGCCCTGGCTATGAACCATAGCCTTTCCCCAGAGAAAAAAAAGTCACCAGGCCAGGTTCCTGATGTCTGTTTGCAGGACGCACTTGGCGCTGTAAAACCAACCACACTTGCTTGAGGGGGCACCTTGCATCTGGGCGGCATACTGATCCGTGCGGAATTTGAGCAGGCAGCCGGCCACTCCGAGCCAACGGGCCCTGGAGAAGAAGGATGGCATTTCCCCAGAGAAACAAAAGTCACCAGGCCAGGTTCCTCATGTCAGTTTGCAGGAGGCACTTGGCTCTGTCTAACCAGTCACAGTTGCTTGAGGGGGCACCTTGCATCTGGGCGGCATCCTGATCTGTGCGGAATTTCAACAGGCAGACGGCCTCTCCGGGCCACCGGGCCCTGGCTATGAACCACGGACTTTCCCCAGAGAAACAAAAGTCACCAGGCCAGGTTCCTCATGTCAGTTTGAAGGAGGCACTTGGCTCTGTCAAACCAGTCACAGTTGCCTGTGAGGGCACCTTGCATCTGGGCGCCATCCTCATCCGTGCGGAATTTCAGCAGGCAGCCGGCCACTCCGTGCCACCGCGCCCTGCTACAAAAAACAATGGTCTTTCCCCTGAGAAACAAAAGGCACCAGGCCAGGTTCCTGATGTCAGTTTGCAGGAGGCACTTGGCACTGTCAAACCAGCCAGAGTTGCTTGAGGGGGCACCATGCATTGGGCCAGCATCCTGATCCGTGCGGAATTTCAGCAGGCAGCCGGCCTCTCCGGGCCACCGGGGCCTGGCTATGAACCACGGACTTTCCCCAGAGAAAAAAAAGTCACCAGGCTAGGTTCCTGATGTCAATTTGCAGGAGGCACTTGGCGCTGTCAAACCAACCACACTTGCTTGAGGGCGCACCTTGCATCTGGGCGGCATCCTGATCCGTGCGGAATTTCAACAGGCAGCCGGCCACTTCGGGCCAACGGGCCCTGGAGAAGAAGGATGTCATTTCCCCAGAGAAACAAAAGTCACCAGGCCAGGTTCCTGATGTCAGTTTGAAGGAGGCACTTGGCTCTGTCAAACCAGTCACAGTTGCCTGTGGGGGCACCGTGCATCTCGGAGGTATCCTGATCCGTGCCGAATTTCAGCAGGCAGCCGGCCTCTCCGGGCCAACGGGCCCCGGCTATGAACCATGGCCTTTCGCCCGAGAATCAAAAGTCACCAGGCCAGGTTCCTGATGTCAGTTTGCAGGAGGCACTTGGCACTGTCAAACCAGCCAGAGTTGCCTGTGGGGGCACCGTGCATTGGGCCGGCATCCTGATCCGTGCGGAATTTGAGCAGGCAGCCGGCCTCTCCGGGCCACCGGGCCCTGGCTATGAACCATGGCCTTTAGCCAGAGAAACAAAAGTCAACAGGCCAGGTTCCTGATGTCAGACTGCAGGAGGCACTTGGCACTGTCAAATCAGACACAGTTGCTTGAGGGGGCACCTTGCATCTGGGCGGCATCCTGATCCGTGCGGAATCTCAGCAGGCAGCCTGCCACTCCGGGCCACCGGGCCCTGTCTAAGTACTATGGCCTTTCCCCAGAGAAACAAAAGTCACCAGGCCAGGTTCCTGATGTCAGTTTGCAGGAGGCACTTTGCGCTGTCAAATCAGCCACACTTGCTTGAGGGGGCACTTTGCGTCTTGGTGGTATCCTCATCCGTGCGGAATTTCCGCAGGCAGCCGGCCTCTCCAGGCCACCGGGCCCTGGATATGAACCACGGACTTTCCCCAGAGAAACAAAAGTCACCAGGCCAGGTTCCTGATGTCAGTTTGCAGGAGGCACTTGGCACTGTAAAACCAGCCACAGTTGCCTATGGGGGCCCCTTGCATCTGGGATGTATCCTGATCCGTGCGGGATTTCAGCAGGCAGCCCGCCACTCCAGTCCAACAGGCCCTGGAGACGAAGGATGGCCTTTCCCCAGAGAAACAAAAGTCACCAGGCCAGGTTCCTGATGTCAATTTGCAGGAGGCCCTTGGCACTGTCAAACCAGCCATAGTTGCCTGTGGGGGCACCTTTCATCTGGGAGGCATCCCAATCGGTGAGGAATTTCTGCAGGCTGCCCGCCACTCCGGGCCACCGGGACCGGGCTATCAACAATCGCCTTTCCCCAGAGAAACAAAAGTCACCAGGCCAGGTTCCTGATGTCAGTTTGCAGGAGGCACTTGGCACTGTCAAACCAGCCACAGTTGCCTGTGGTGGTACCTTCGGTCTGGGAGGCATCCTGATCCGTGCCGAATTTCAGCAGGCAGCCCGCCATTCCAGGCCACCGGGTCCTGGATATGAACCATATTTCAGTAGATAAACAAAACTCACCAGGCCAGGTTCCTGATGTCAGTTTGCAGGAGGCACTTGGCACTGTCAAACCAGCCACAGTTGCCTGTGGTGGTACCTTCGGTCCGGGAGGCATCCTAATCGGTGAGGGATTTCAGCAGGCAGCCGGCCACTCCGGGCCACCGGGCCCTGGACACGAAGGATGGCCTTTCCCCTGAGAAACAAAAGTCACCAGGCCAGGTTCCTGATGTCAGTTTGCAGGAGGCACTTGGCACTGTCAAAACAGCCAGAGTTGCCTGTTGGGGCACCTTTCATCTGGGACGTATCCTGATCCGTGAGGGATTTCAGCAGGCAGCCGGCCACTCCGGGCCACCGGGCCCTGGCTCTGAACCATGGCCTTTCCCCAGAGAAACAAAACTCACCAGGCCGGGTTCCTGATGTCAGTTTGCAGGAGGCACTTGGCACTGTCAAAACAGCCAGAGTTGCCTGTGGGGGCACCTTGCATCTCAGCGGCATCCGGAGCCGTGCGGAATTTCAGCAGGCAGCCGGCCACTCCGGGCCACCGGGCCCTGGACACGAACGATGGCCTTTCCCCAGAGAAACAAAAGTCACCAGGCCAGGTTCCTGATGTCAGTTTGCAGGAGGCACTTGGCACTGTCAAACCAGCCACAGTTGCCTGTGGGGGCACCTTGCCTCTGAGTCGTACCCTGCCCCGTGCGGAATTTCAGCATGCAGCTGGCCACTCGGGGCCACCGGGCCCTGGACATGAACCATGGCCTTTCCCCAGAGAAACAAAACTCACCAGGCCAGGTTCCTGATGTCAGTTTGCAGGAGGCACTTGGCACTGTCAAACCAGCCACAGTTGCCTGTTGGGGCACCTTTCATCTGGGACGTATCCTGATCCGTGAGGGATTTCAGCAGGCAGCCGGCCACTCCGGGCCACCGGGCCCTGGACACGAACGATGGCCATTCCACAGAGAAACAAAACTCACCCGGCCAGGTTCCTGATGTCAGTTTGCAGGAAGCACTTGGCACTGTCAAACTAGCCACAGTTGCCTGTGGGGGCACCTTGCATCTGGGACGTATCCTGATCCGTGAGAGTTTTCAGCAGGCAGCCGGCCACTCCGGGCCACCGGGCCCTGGACACGAACGATGGCCTTTCCCCAGAGAAACAAAAGTCACCAGGCCAGGTTCCTGATGTCAGTTTGTAGGAGGCACTTGGCACTGTCAAACCAGCCACAGTTGCCTGTGGGGGCACCTTGCATCTCGGCGGCATCCGGATCCGTGCGGAATTTCAGCAGGCAGCCGGCCATTCCAGGCCACCGGGTCCTGGATATGAACCATATTTCAGTAGATAAACAAATCTCACCAGGCCAGGTTCCTGATGTCAGTTTGCAGGTGGCACTTGGCACTGTCAAACCAGCCACAGTTGCCTGTGGTGGTACCTTCGGTCCGGGAGGCATCCTAATCGGTGAGGAATTTCAGCAGGCAGCCGGCCACTCCGGGCCACCGGGCCCTGGACACGAAGGATGGCCTTTCCCCTGAGAAACAAAACTCACCAGGCCAGGTTCCGGATGTCAGTTTGCAAGAGGCACTTGGCACTGTCAAACCAGCCACCGTTGCCTGTGGTGGTACCTTGGGTCCGGGAGGCATCCTAATCGGTGAGGAATTTCAGCAAGCAGCCGGCCACTTTGGGCCACCGGGCCCTGGACACGAACGATGGCCTTTCCCCAGAGAAACAAAAGTCACCAGGCCAGGTTCCTGATGTCAGTTTGCAGGAGGCACTTGGCACTGTCAAACCAGCCACAGTTGCCTGTGGGGGCACCTTGCCTCTGGGTCGTATCCTGCCCCGTGCGGAATTTCAGCATGCAGCTGGCCACTCGGGGCCACCGGGCCGTGGACATGAACCATGGCCTTTCCCCAGAGAAACAAAACTCACCAGGCCAGGTTCCTGATGTCAGTTTGCAGGAGGCACTTGGCACTGTCAAACCAGCCACAGTTGCCTGTTGGGGCACCTTTCATCTGGGACGTATCCTGATCCGTGAGGGATTTCAGCAGGCAGCCGGCCACTCCGGGCCACCGGGCCCTGGCTATGAACCATGGCCTTTCCCCAGAGAAACAAAACTCACCAGGCCAGGTTCCTGATGTCAGTTTGCAGGAGGCACTTGGCACTGTCAAAACAGCCAGAGTTGCCTGTGGGGGCAACTTGCATCTCAGCGGCATCCGGAGCCGTGCGGAATTTCAGCAGGCAGCCGGCCACTCCGGGCCACCGGGCCCTGGACACGAACGATGTCCTTTCCCCAGAGAAACAAAAGTCACCAGGCCAGGTTCCTGATGTCAGTTTGCAGGAGGCACTTGGCACTGTCAAACCAGCCACAGTTGCCTGTGGGGGCACCTTGCATCTAGGACGTATCCTGATCCGTGCGGAATTTCAGCAGGCAGCTGTCCACTCCGGGCCACCGGGCCCTGGATATGAACCATGGCCTTTCGCCAGAGAAAAAAAAGTCACGAGGCCCGGTTCCTGATGTCAGTTTGCAGGAGGCACTCGGCACTGTCAAATCAGCCACAGGTCCTTGAGGGGGCCACTTTCATCAGGGCGGCATCCTGATCCGTGCGGAATTTCAGCAGGCCGCCGGCCATTCCGGGCCAACGGGCCCTGGCTAAGAACCATGGCCTTTGCCTAGAGAAACAAAACTCAACAGGCCAGGTTCCTGATGTCAGTTTGCAGGTGGCACTTGGCACTGTCAAACCAGCCACAGTTGCCTGTGGGGGCACCTTGCCTCTGGGAGGCATCCCGATCGGTGAGGAATTTCAGCAGGCAGCCATCCATTCCGGGCCACCGGGGCCTGGCTATCAACAATCGCCTTTCCCCAGAGAAACAAAAGTCACCAGGCCAGGTTCCTGATGTCAGTTTGCAGGAGGCACTTGGCACTGACAAACCAGCCACAGTTGCCTGTGGGGGCTCCTTGCATCTCGGCGGCATCCTGATCCGTGCGGAATTTCAGCAGGCAGCCAGCCACTTTGGGCCACCGGGCCCTAAACGCGAACGATGGCCTTTCCCCAGAGAAACAAAACTCACCAGGCCAGGTTCCTGATGTCAGTTTGCAGGAGGCACTTGGCACTGTCAAACCAGCCACAGTTGCCTGTGGGGGCACCTTGCATCTCGGCGGCATACTGATCCGCGCGGAATTTCAGCAGGCAGCCGGCCACTCCGTGCCACCGCGCCCTGCTACAAAAAACAATGGTCTTTCCCCTGAGAAACAAAAGTCACCAGGCCAGGTTCCTGATGTCAGTTTGCAGGAGGCACTTGGCACTGTCAAACCAGCCAGAGTTGCTTGAGGGGGCACCATGCATTGGGCCAGCATCCTGATCCGTGCGGAATTTGAGCAGGCAGCCGGCCTCTCCGGGCCACCGGGGCCTGGCTATGAACCATGGCCTTTAGCCAGAGAAACAAAAGTCACCAGGCCAGGTTCGTGATGTCAGATTGCAGGAGGCACTTGGCACTGTCAAATCAGACACAGTTGCTTGAGGGCGCACCTTGCATATGGGCGGCATCCTGATCCGTGCGGAATTTCCGCAGGCAGCCGGCCTCTCCAGGCCACCGGGCCCTGGATATGAACCACGGACTTTCCCCAGAGAAAAAAAAGTCACCAGGCTAGGTTCCTGATGTCAATTTGCAGGAGGCACTTGGCGCTGTCAAACCAACCACACTTGCTTGAGGGGGCACCTTGCATCTGGGCGGCATCCTGATCCGTGCGGAATTTCAACAGGCAGCCGGCCACTTCGGGCCAACGGGCCCTGGAGAAGAAGGATGTCATTTCCCCAGAGAAACAAAAGTCACCAGGCCAGGTTCCTGATGTCAGTTTGAAGGAGGCACTTGGCTCTGTCAAACCAGTCACAGTTGCCTGTGGGGGCACCGTGCATCTCGGAGGTATCCTGATCCGTGCCGAATTTCAGCAGGCAGCCGGCCTCTCCGGGCCAACGGGCCCCGGCTATGAACCATGGCCTTTCGCCCGAGAATCAAAAGTCACCAGGCCAGGTTCCTGATGTCAGTTTGCAGGAGGCACTTGGCACTGTCAAACCAGCCAGAGTTGCCTGTGGGGGCACCGTGCATTGGGCCGGCATCCTGATCCGTGCGGAATTTGAGCAGGCAGCCGGCCTCTCCGGGCCACCGGGCCCTGGCTATGAACCATGGCCTTTAGCCAGAGAAACAAAAGTCAACAGGCCAGGTTCCTGATGTCAGACTGCAGGAGGCACTTGGCACTGTCAAATCAGACACAGTTGCTTGAGGGGGCACCTTGCATCTGGGCGGCATCCTGATCCGTGCCGAATTTCAGCAGGCAGCCCGCCATTCCAGGCCACCGGGTCCTGGATATGAACCATATTTCAGTAGATAAACAAAACTCACCAGGCCAGGTTCCTGATGTCAGTTTGCAGGAGGCACTTGGCACTGTCAAACCAGCCACAGTTGCCTGTGGTGGTACCTTCGGTCCGGGAGGCATCCTAATCGGTGAGGGATTTCAGCAGGCAGCCGGCCACTCCGGGCCACCGGGCCCTGGACACGAAGGATGGCCTTTCCCCTGAGAAACAAAAGTCACCAGGCCAGGTTCCTGATGTCAGTTTGCAGGTGGCACTTGGCACAGTCAAACCAGCCACAGTTGCCTGTGGTGGTACCTTCGGTCCGGAAGGCATCCTAATCGGTGAGGAATTTCAGCAGGCAGCTGGCCACTCGGGGCCACCGGGCCGTGGACATGAACCATGGCCTTTCCCCAGAGAAACAAAACTCACCAGGCCAGGTTCCTGATGTCAGTTTGCAGGAGGCACTTGGCACTGTCAAAACAGCCAGAGTTGCCTGTTGGGGCACCTTTCATCTGGGACGTATCCTGATCCGTGAGGGATTTCAGCAGGCAGCCGGCCACTCCGGGCCACCGGGCCCTGGCTCTGAACCATGGCCTTTCCCCAGAGAAACAAAACTCACCAGGCCGGGTTCCTGATGTCAGTTTGCAGGAGGCACTTGGCACTGTCAAAACAGCCACCGTTGCCTGTGGGGGCACCTTGCATCTCAGCGGCATCCGGAGCCGTGCGGAATTTCAGCAGGCAGCCGGCCACTCCGGGCCACCGGGCCCTGGACACGAACGATGGCCTTTCCCCAGAGAAACAAAAGTCACCAGGCCAGGTTCCTGATGTCAGTTTGCAGGAGGCACTTGGCACTGTCAAACCAGCCACAGTTGCCTGTGGGGGCACCTTGCCTCTGAGTCGTACCCTGCCCCGTGCGGAATTTCAGCATGCAGCTGGCCACTCGGGGCCACCGGGCCCTGGACATGAACCATGGCCTTTCCCCAGAGAAACAAAACTCACCAGGCCAGGTTCCTGATGTCAGTTTGCAGGAGGCACTTGGCACTGTCAAACCAGCCACAGTTGCCTGTTGGGGCACCTTTCATCTGGGACGTATCCTGATCCGTGAGGGATTTCAGCAGGCAGCCGGCCACTCCGGGCCACCGGGCCCTGGACACGAACGATGGCCATTCCACAGAGAAACAAAACTCACCCGGCCAGGTTCCTGATGTCAGTTTGCAGGAAGCACTTGGCACTGTCAAACTAGCCACAGTTGCCTGTGGGGGCACCTTGCATCTGGGAAGTATCCTGATCCGTGAGAGTTTTCAGCAGGCAGCCGGCCACTCCGGGCCACCGGGCCCTGGACACGAACGATGGCCTTTCCCCAGAGAAACAAAAGTCACCAGGCCAGGTTCCTGATGTCAGTTTGTAGGAGGCACTTGGCACTGTCAAACCAGCCACAGTTGCCTGTGGGGGCACCTTGCATCGCGGCGGCATCCGGATCCGTGCGGAATTTCAGCAGGCAACCGGCCACTCCGGGCCACCGGGCCCTGGACACGAACGATGGCCATTCCACAGAGAAACAAAACTCACCAGGCCAGGTTCCTGATGTCAGTTTGCAGGAGGCACTTGGCACTGTCAAACTAGCCACAGTTGCCTGTGGGGGCACCTTGCATCTGGGACGTATCCTGATCCGTGCGGAATTTCAGCAGGCACCCGGCCACTCCGGGCCACCGCGCCCTGGACACGAACGATGGTCTTTCACCTGAGAAACAAAACTCACCAGGCCAGGTTCCTGATGTCAGTTTGCAGGAGGCACTTGGCACTGTGAAACCAGCCACAGTTGCCTGTGGGGGCACCTTGCGTGTGGGAGGTATCCTGATCCGTGCGGAATTTCAGCATGCAGCTGGCCACTCCGGGCCACCGGGCCGTGGACATGAACCATGGCCTTTCCCCAGTGAAACAAAACTCACCAGGCCAGGTTCCTGATGTCAGTTTGCAAGAGGCACTTGGCACTGTCAAACCAGCCAGAGTTGCCTGGGGGGGCTCCTTGCATCTCGGCGGCATCCTGATCCGTGCGGAATTTCAGCAGGCAGCCAGCCACTTTTGGCCACCGGGCCCTAAACACGAACGATGGCCTTTCCCCAGAGAAACAAAACTCACCAGGCCAGGTTCCTGATGTCAGTTTGCAGGTGGCACTTGGCACTGTCAAACCAGCCACAGTTGCCTGTGGGGGCACCTTTCATCTGGGAGGCATCCCAATCGGTGAGGAATTTCTGCAGGCAGCCCACCACTCCGGGCCACCGGGACCTGGCTATCAACAATTGCCTTTCCCCAGAGAAACAAAAGTCACCAGGCCAGGTTCCTGATGTCAGTTTGCAGGAGGCACTTGGCACTGTCAAACCAGCCACAGTTGCCTGTGGTGGTACCTTCGGTCTGGGAGGCATCCTGATCCGTGCGGAATTTCAGCAGGCAGCCGGCCATTCCAGGCCACCGGGTCCTGGATATGAACCATATTTCAGTAGATAAACAAAAGTCACCAGGCCAGGTTCCTGATGTCAGTTTGCAGGTGGCACTTGGCACAGTCAAACCAGCCACAGTTGCCTGTGGTGGTACCTTCGGTCCGGGAGGCATCCTAATCGGTGAGGAATTTCAGCAGGCAGCCGGCCACTCCGGGCCACCGGGCCCTGGACACGAAGGATGGCCTTTCCCCTGAGAAACAAAACTCACCAGGCCAGGTTCCGGATGTCAGTTTGCAAGAGGCACTTGGCACTGTCAAACCAGCCACCGTTGCCTGTGGTGGTACCTTGGGTCCGGGAGGCATCCTAATCGGTGAGGAATTTCAGCAAGCAGCCGGCCACTTTGGGCCACCGGGCCCTGGACACGAACGATGGCCTTTCCCCAGAGAAACAAAAGTCACCAGGCCAGGTTCCTGATGTCAGTTTGCAGGAGGCACTTGGCACTGTCAAACCAGCCACAGTTGCCTGTGGGGGCACCTTGCCTCTGGGTCGTATCCTGCCCCGTGCGGAATTTCAGCATGCAGCTGGCCACTCGGGGCCACCGGGCCGTGGACATGAACCATGGCCTTTCCCCAGAGAAACAAAACTCACCAGGCCAGGTTCCTGATGTCAGTTTGCAGGAGGCACTTGGCACTGTCAAACCAGCCACAGTTGCCTGTTGGGGCACCTTTCATCTGGGACGTATCCTGATCCGTGAGGGATTTCAGCAGGCAGCCGGCCACTCCGGGCCACCGGGCCCTGGCTATGAACCATGGCCTTTCCCCAGAGAAACAAAACTCACCAGGCCAGGTTCCTGATGTCAGTTTGCAGGAGGCACTTGGCACTGTCAAAACAGCCAGAGTTGCCTGTGGGGGCAACTTGCATCTCAGCGGCATCCGGAGCCGTGCGGAATTTCAGCAGGCAGCCGGCCACTCCGGGCCACCGGGCCCTGGACACGAACGATGTCCTTTCCCCAGAGAAACAAAAGTCACCAGGCCAGGTTCCTGATGTCAGTTTGCAGGAGGCACTTGGCACTGTCAAACCAGCCACAGTTGCCTGTGGGGGCACCTTGCATCTAGGACGTATCCTGATCCGTGCGGAATTTCAGCAGGCAGCTGTCCACTCCGGGCCACCGGGCCCTGGATATGAACCATGGCCTTTCGCCAGAGAAAAAAAAGTCACGAGGCCCGGTTCCTGATGTCAGTTTGCAGGAGGCACTCGGCACTGTCAAATCAGCCACAGGTCCTTGAGGGGGCCACTTTCATCAGGGCGGCATCCTGATCCGTGCGGAATTTCAGCAGGCCGCCGGCCATTCCGGGCCAACGGGCCCTGGCTAAGAACCATGGCCTTTGCCTAGAGAAACAAAACTCAACAGGCCAGGTTCCTGATGTCAGTTTGCAGGTGGCACTTGGCACTGTCAAACCAGCCACAGTTGCCTGTGGGGGCACCTTGCCTCTGGGAGGCATCCCGATCGGTGAGGAATTTCAGCAGGCAGCCATCCATTCCGGGCCACCGGGGCCTGGCTATCAACAATCGCCTTTCCCCAGAGAAACAAAAGTCACCAGGCCAGGTTCCTGATGTCAGTTTGCAGGAGGCACTTGGCACTGACAAACCAGCCACAGTTGCCTGTGGGGGCTCCTTGCATCTCGGCGGCATCCTGATCCGTGCGGAATTTCAGCAGGCAGCCAGCCACTTTGGGCCACCGGGCCCTAAACGCGAACGATGGCCTTTCCCCAGAGAAACAAAACTCACCAGGCCAGGTTCCTGATGTCAGTTTGCAGGAGGCACTTGGCACTGTCAAACCAGCCACAGTTGCCTGTGGGGGCACCTTGCATCTCGGCGGCATACTGATCCGCGCGGAATTTCAGCAGGCAGCCGGCCACTCCGTGCCACCGCGCCCTGCTACAAAAAACAATGGTCTTTCCCCTGAGAAACAAAAGTCACCAGGCCAGGTTCCTGATGTCAGTTTGCAGGAGGCACTTGGCACTGTCAAACCAGCCAGAGTTGCTTGAGGGGGCACCATGCATTGGGCCAGCATCCTGATCCGTGCGGAATTTGAGCAGGCAGCCGGCCTCTCCGGGCCACCGGGGCCTGGCTATGAACCATGGCCTTTAGCCAGAGAAACAAAAGTCACCAGGCCAGGTTCGTGATGTCAGATTGCAGGAGGCACTTGGCACTGTCAAATCAGACACAGTTGCTTGAGGGCGCACCTTGCATATGGGCGGCATCCTGATCCGTGCGGAATTTCCGCAGGCAGCCGGCCTCTCCAGGCCACCGGGCCCTGGATATGAACCACGGACTTTCCCCAGAGAAAAAAAAGTCACCAGGCTAGGTTCCTGATGTCAATTTGCAGGAGGCACTTGGCGCTGTCAAACCAACCACACTTGCTTGAGGGGGCACCTTGCATCTGGGCGGCATCCTGATCCGTGCGGAATTTCAACAGGCAGCCGGCCACTTCGGGCCAACGGGCCCTGGAGAAGAAGGATGTCATTTCCCCAGAGAAACAAAAGTCACCAGGCCAGGTTCCTGATGTCAGTTTGAAGGAGGCACTTGGCTCTGTCAAACCAGTCACAGTTGCCTGTGGGGGCACCGTGCATCTCGGAGGTATCCTGATCCGTGCCGAATTTCAGCAGGCAGCCGGCCTCTCCGGGCCAACGGGCCCCGGCTATGAACCATGGCCTTTCGCCCGAGAATCAAAAGTCACCAGGCCAGGTTCCTGATGTCAGTTTGCAGGAGGCACTTGGCACTGTCAAACCAGCCAGAGTTGCCTGTGGGGGCACCGTGCATTGGGCCGGCATCCTGATCCGTGCGGAATTTGAGCAGGCAGCCGGCCTCTCCGGGCCACCGGGCCCTGGCTATGAACCATGGCCTTTAGCCAGAGAAACAAAAGTCAACAGGCCAGGTTCCTGATGTCAGACTGCAGGAGGCACTTGGCACTGTCAAATCAGACACAGTTGCTTGAGGGGGCACCTTGCATCTGGGCGGCATCCTGATCCGTGCCGAATTTCAGCAGGCAGCCCGCCATTCCAGGCCACCGGGTCCTGGATATGAACCATATTTCAGTAGATAAACAAAACTCACCAGGCCAGGTTCCTGATGTCAGTTTGCAGGAGGCACTTGGCACTGTCAAACCAGCCACAGTTGCCTGTGGTGGTACCTTCGGTCCGGGAGGCATCCTAATCGGTGAGGGATTTCAGCAGGCAGCCGGCCACTCCGGGCCACCGGGCCCTGGACACGAAGGATGGCCTTTCCCCTGAGAAACAAAAGTCACCAGGCCAGGTTCCTGATGTCAGTTTGCAGGTGGCACTTGGCACAGTCAAACCAGCCACAGTTGCCTGTGGTGGTACCTTCGGTCCGGAAGGCATCCTAATCGGTGAGGAATTTCAGCAGGCAGCTGGCCACTCGGGGCCACCGGGCCGTGGACATGAACCATGGCCTTTCCCCAGAGAAACAAAACTCACCAGGCCAGGTTCCTGATGTCAGTTTGCAGGAGGCACTTGGCACTGTCAAAACAGCCAGAGTTGCCTGTTGGGGCACCTTTCATCTGGGACGTATCCTGATCCGTGAGGGATTTCAGCAGGCAGCCGGCCACTCCGGGCCACCGGGCCCTGGCTCTGAACCATGGCCTTTCCCCAGAGAAACAAAACTCACCAGGCCGGGTTCCTGATGTCAGTTTGCAGGAGGCACTTGGCACTGTCAAAACAGCCAGAGTTGCCTGTGGGGGCACCTTGCATCTCAGCGGCATCCGGAGCCGTGCGGAATTTCAGCAGGCAGCCGGCCACTCCGGGCCACCGGGCCCTGGACACGAACGATGGCCTTTCCCCAGAGAAACAAAAGTCACCAGGCCAGGTTCCTGATGTCAGTTTGCAGGAGGCACTTGGCACTGTCAAACCAGCCACAGTTGCCTGTGGGGGCACCTTGCCTCTGAGTCGTACCCTGCCCCGTGCGGAATTTCAGCATGCAGCTGGCCACTCGGGGCCACCGGGCCCTGGACATGAACCATGGCCTTTCCCCAGAGAAACAAAACTCACCAGGCCAGGTTCCTGATGTCAGTTTGCAGGAGGCACTTGGCACTGTCAAACCAGCCACAGTTGCCTGTTGGGGCACCTTTCATCTGGGACGTATCCTGATCCGTGAGGGATTTCAGCAGGCAGCCGGCCACTCCGGGCCACCGGGCCCTGGACACGAACGATGGCCATTCCACAGAGAAACAAAACTCACCCGGCCAGGTTCCTGATGTCAGTTTGCAGGAAGCACTTGGCACTGTCAAACTAGCCACAGTTGCCTGTGGGGGCACCTTGCATCTGGGACGTATCCTGATCCGTGAGAGTTTTCAGCAGGCAGCCGGCCACTCCGGGCCACCGGGCCCTGGACACGAACGATGGCCTTTCCCCAGAGAAACAAAAGTCACCAGGCCAGGTTCCTGATGTCAGTTTGTAGGAGGCACTTGGCACTGTCAAACCAGCCACAGTTGCCTGTGGGGGCACCTTGCATCTCGGCGGCATCCGGATCCGTGCGGAATTTCAGCAGGCAACCGGCCACTCCGGGCCACCGGGCCCTGGACACGAACGATGGCCATTCCACAGAGAAACAAAACTCACCAGGCCAGGTTCCTGATGTCAGTTTGCAGGAGGCACTTGGCACTGTCAAACTAGCCACAGTTGCCTGTGGGGGCACCTTGCATCTGGGACGTATCCTGATCCGTGCGGAATTTCAGCAGGCACCCGGCCACTCCGGGCCACCGCGCCCTGGACACGAACGATGGTCTTTCACCTGAGAAACAAAACTCACCAGGCCAGGTTCCTGATGTCAGTTTGCAGGAGGCACTTGGCACTGTGAAACCAGCCACAGTTGCCTGTGGGGGCACCTTGCGTGTGGGAGGTATCCTGATCCGTGCGGAATTTCAGCATGCAGCTGGCCACTCCGGGCCACCGGGCCGTGGACATGAACCATGGCCTTTCCCCAGTGAAACAAAACTCACCAGGCCAGGTTCCTGATGTCAGTTTGCAAGAGGCACTTGGCACTGTCAAACCAGCCAGAGTTGCCTGGGGGGGCTCCTTGCATCTCGGCGGCATCCTGATCCTTGCGGAATTTCAGCAGGCAGCCAGCCACTTTTGGCCACCGGGCCCTAAACACGAACGATGGCCTTTCCCCAGAGAAACAAAACTCACCAGGCCAGGTTCCTGATGTCAGTTTGCAGGTGGCACTTGGCACTGTCAAACCAGCCACAGTTGCCTGTGGGGGCACCTTTCATCTGGGAGGCATCCCAATCGGTGAGGAATTTCTGCAGGCAGCCCACCACTCCGGGCCACCGGGACCTGGCTATCAACAATTGCCTTTCCCCAGAGAAACAAAAGTCACCAGGCCAGGTTCCTGATGTCAGTTTGCAGGAGGCACTTGGCACTGTCAAACCAGCCACAGTTGCCTGTGGTGGTACCTTCGGTCTGGGAGGCATCCTGATCCGTGCGGAATTTCAGCAGGCAGCCGGCCATTCCAGGCCACCGGGTCCTGGATATGAACCATATTTCAGTAGATAAACAAATCTCACCAGGCCAGGTTCCTGATGTCAGTTTGCAGGTGGCACTTGGCACTGTCAAACCAGCCACAGTTGCCTGTGGTGGTACCTTCGGTCCGGGAGGCATCCTAATCGGTGAGGAATTTCAGCAGGCAGCCGGCCACTCCGGGCCACCGGGCCCTGGACACGAAGGATGGCCTTTCCCCTGAGAAACAAAACTCACCAGGCCAGGTTCCGGATGTCAGTTTGCAAGAGGCACTTGGCACTGTCAAACCAGCCACCGTTGCCTGTGGTGGTACCTTGGGTCCGGGAGGCATCCTAATCGGTGAGGAATTTCAGCAAGCAGCCGGCCACTTTGGGCCACCGGGCCCTGGACACGAACGATGGCCTTTCCCCAGAGAAACAAAAGTCACCAGGCCAGGTTCCTGATGTCAGTTTGCAGGAGGCACTTGGCACTGTCAAACCAGCCACAGTTGCCTGTGGGGGCACCTTGCCTCTGGGTCGTATCCTGCCCCGTGCGGAATTTCAGCATGCAGCTGGCCACTCGGGGCCACCGGGCCGTGGACATGAACCATGGCCTTTCCCCAGAGAAACAAAACTCACCAGGCCAGGTTCCTGATGTCAGTTTGCAGGAGGCACTTGGCACTGTCAAACCAGCCACAGTTGCCTGTTGGGGCACCTTTCATCTGGGACGTATCCTGATCCGTGAGGGATTTCAGCAGGCAGCCGGCCACTCCGGGCCACCGGGCCCTGGCTATGAACCATGGCCTTTCCCCAGAGAAACAAAACTCACCAGGCCAGGTTCCTGATGTCAGTTTGCAGGAGGCACTTGGCACTGTCAAAGCAGCCAGAGTTGCCTGTGGGGGCAACTTGCATCTCAGCGGCATCCGGAGCCGTGCGGAATTTCAGCAGGCAGCCGGCCACTCCGGGCCACCGGGCCCTGGACACGAACGATGTCCTTTCCCCAGAGAAACAAAAGTCACCAGGCCAGGTTCCTGATGTCAGTTTGCAGGAGGCACTTGGCACTGTCAAACCAGCCACAGTTGCCTGTGGGGGCACCTTGCATCTAGGACGTATCCTGATCCGTGCGGAATTTCAGCAGGCAGCTGTCCACTCCGGGCCACCGGGCCCTGGATATGAACCATGGCCTTTCGCCAGAGAAAAAAAAGTCACGAGGCCCGGTTCCTGATGTCAGTTTGCAGGAGGCACTCGGCACTGTCAAATCAGCCACAGGTCCTTGAGGGGGCCACTTTCATCAGGGCGGCATCCTGATCCGTGCGGAATTTCAGCAGGCCGCCGGCCATTCCGGGCCAACGGGCCCTGGCTAAGAACCATGGCCTTTGCCTAGAGAAACAAAACTCAACAGGCCAGGTTCCTGATGTCAGTTTGCAGGTGGCACTTGGCACTGTCAAACCAGCCACAGTTGCCTGTGGGGGCACCTTGCCTCTGGGAGGCATCCCGATCGGTGAGGAATTTCAGCAGGCAGCCATCCATTCCGGGCCACCGGGGCCTGGCTATCAACAATCGCCTTTCCCCAGAGAAACAAAAGTCACCAGGCCAGGTTCCTGATGTCAGTTTGCAGGAGGCACTTGGCACTGACAAACCAGCCACAGTTGCCTGTGGGGGCTCCTTGCATCTCGGCGGCATCCTGATCCGTGCGGAATTTCAGCAGGCAGCCAGCCACTTTGGGCCACCGGGCCCTAAACGCGAACGATGGCCTTTCCCCAGAGAAACAAAACTCACCAGGCCAGGTTCCTGATGTCAGTTTGCAGGAGGCACTTGGCACTGTCAAACCAGCCACAGTTGCCTGTGGGGGCACCTTGCATCTCGGCGGCATCCTGATCCGTGCGGAATTTCAGCAGGCAGCCAGCCACTTTGGGCCACCGGGCCCTAAACGCGAACGATGGCCTTTCCCCAGAGAAACAAAACTCACCAGGCCAGGTTCCTGATGTCAGTTTGCAGGAGGCACTTGGCACTGTCAAACCAGCCACAGTTGCTTGAGGGGGCACCATGCATTGGGCCAGCATCCTGATCCGTGCGGAATTTGAGCAGGCAGCCGGCCTCTCCGGGCCACCGGGGCCTGGCTATGAACCATGGCCTTTAGCCAGAGAAACAAAAGTCACCAGGCCAGGTTCGTGATGTCAGATTGCAGGAGGCACTTGGCACTGTCAAATCAGACACAGTTGCTTGAGGGCGCACCTTGCATATGGGCGGCATCCTGATCCGTGCGGAATTTCCGCAGGCAGCCGGCCTCTCCAGGCCACCGGGCCCTGGATATGAACCACGGACTTTCCCCAGAGAAAAAAAAGTCACCAGGCTAGGTTCCTGATGTCAATTTGCAGGAGGCACTTGGCGCTGTCAAACCAACCACACTTGCTTGAGGGGGCACCTTGCATCTGGGCGGCATCCTGATCCGTGCGGAATTTCAACAGGCAGCCGGCCACTTCGGGCCAACGGGCCCTGGAGAAGAAGGATGTCATTTCCCCAGAGAAACAAAAGTCACCAGGCCAGGTTCCTGATGTCAGTTTGAAGGAGGCACTTGGCTCTGTCAAACCAGTCACAGTTGCCTGTGGGGGCACCGTGCATCTCGGAGGTATCCTGATCCGTGCCGAATTTCAGCAGGCAGCCGGCCTCTCCGGGCCAACGGGCCCCGGCTATGAACCATGGCCTTTCGCCCGAGAATCAAAAGTCACCAGGCCAGGTTCCTGATGTCAGTTTGCAGGAGGCACTTGGCACTGTCAAACCAGCCAGAGTTGCCTGTGGGGGCACCGTGCATTGGGCCGGCATCCTGATCCGTGCGGAATTTGAGCAGGCAGCCGGCCTCTCCGGGCCACCGGGCCCTGGCTATGAACCATGGCCTTTAGCCAGAGAAACAAAAGTCAACAGGCCAGGTTCCTGATGTCAGACTGCAGGAGGCACTTGGCACTGTCAAATCAGACACAGTTGCTTGAGGGGGCACCTTGCATCTGGGCGGCATCCTGATCCGTGCGGAATCTCAGCAGGCAGCCTGCCACTCCGGGCCACCGGGCCCTGTCTAAGTACTATGGCCTTTCCCCAGAGAAACAAAAGTCACCAGGCCAGGTTCCTGATGTCAGTTTGCAGGAGGCACTTTGCGCTGTCAAATCAGCCACACTTGCTTGATGGGGCACTTTGCGTCTTGGTGGTATCCTCATCCGTGCGGAATTTCCGCAGGCAGCCGGCCTCTCCAGGCCACCGGGCCCTGGATATGAACCACGGACTTTCCCCAGAGAAACAAAAGTCACCAGGCCAGGTTCCTGATGTCAGTTTGCAGGAGGCACTTGGCACTGTAAAACCAGCCACAGTTGCCTATGGGGGCCCCTTGCATCTGGGATGTATCCTGATCCGTGCGGGATTTCAGCAGGCAGCCCGCCACTCCAGTCCAACAGGCCCTGGAGACGAAGGATGGCCTTTCCCCAGAGAAACAAAAGTCACCAGGCCAGGTTCCTGATGTCAATTTGCAGGAGGCCCTTGGCACTGTCAAACCAGCCACAGTTGCCTGTGGGGGCACCTTGCCTCTGGGAGGCATCCCGATCGGTGAGGAATTTCAGCAGGCAGCCATCCATTCCGGGCCACCGGGGCCTGGCTATCAACAATCGCCTTTCCCCAGAGAAACAAAAGTCACCAGGCCAGGTTCCTGATGTCAGTTTGCAGGTGGCACTTGGCACAGTCAAACCAGCCACAGTTGCCTGTGGTGGTACCTTCGGTCCGGAAGGCATCCTAATCGGTGAGGAATTTCAGCAGGCAGCTGGCCACTCGGGGCCACCGGGCCGTGGACATGAACCATGGCCTTTCCCCAGAGAAACAAAACTCACCAGGCCAGGTTCCTGATGTCAGTTTGCAGGAGGCACTTGGCACTGTCAAAACAGCCAGAGTTGCCTGTTGGGGCACCTTTCATCTGGGACGTATCCTGATCCGTGAGGGATTTCAGCAGGCAGCCGGCCACTCCGGGCCACCGGGCCCTGGCTCTGAACCATGGCCTTTCCCCAGAGAAACAAAACTCACCAGGCCGGGTTCCTGATGTCAGTTTGCAGGAGGCACTTGGCACTGTCAAAACAGCCAGAGTTGCCTGTGGGGGCACCTTGCATCTCAGCGGCATCCGGAGCCGTGCGGAATTTCAGCAGGCAGCCGGCCACTCCGGGCCACCGGGCCCTGGACACGAACGATGGCCTTTCCCCAGAGAAACAAAAGTCACCAGGCCAGGTTCCTGATGTCAGTTTGCAGGAGGCACTTGGCACTGTCAAACCAGCCACAGTTGCCTGTGGGGGCACCTTGCCTCTGAGTCGTACCCTGCCCCGTGCGGAATTTCAGCATGCAGCTGGCCACTCGGGGCCACCGGGCCCTGGACATGAACCATGACCTTTCCCCAGAGAAACAAAACTCACCAGGCCAGGTTCCTGATGTCAGTTTGCAGGAGGCACTTGGCACTGTCAAACCAGCCACAGTTGCCTGTTGGGGCACCTTTCATCTGGGACGTATCCTGATCCGTGAGGGATTTCAGCAGGCAGCCGGCCACTCCGGGCCACCGGGCCCTGGACACGAACGATGGCCATTCCACAGAGAAACAAAACTCACCCGGCCAGGTTCCTGATGTCAGTTTGCAGGAAGCACTTGGCACTGTCAAACTAGCCACAGTTGCCTGTGGGGGCACCTTGCATCTGGGACGTATCCTGATCCGTGAGAGTTTTCAGCAGGCAGCCGGCCACTCCGGGCCAACGGGCCCTGGACACGAACGATGGCCTTTCCCCAGAGAAACAAAAGTCACCAGGCCAGGTTCCTGATGTCAGTTTGTAGGAGGCACTTGGCACTGTCAAACCAGCCACAGTTGCCTGTGGGGGCACCTTGCCTCTGGGAGGCATCCCGATCGGTGAGGAATTTCAGCAGGCAGCCATCCATTCCGGGCCACCGGGGCCTGGCTATCAACAATCGCCTTTCCCCAGAGAAACAAAAGTCACCAGGCCAGGTTCCTGATGTCAGTTTGCAGGTGGCACTTGGCACAGTCAAACCAGCCACAGTTGCCTGTGGTGGTACCTTCGGTCCGGAAGGCATCCTAATCGGTGAGGAATTTCAGCAGGCAGCTGGCCACTCGGGGCCACCGGGCCGTGGACATGAACCATGGCCTTTCCCCAGAGAAACAAAACTCACCAGGCCAGGTTCCTGATGTCAGTTTGCAGGAGGCACTTGGCACTGTCAAAACAGCCAGAGTTGCCTGTTGGGGCACCTTTCATCTGGGACGTATCCTGATCCGTGAGGGATTTCAGCAGGCAGCCGGCCACTCCGGGCCACCGGGGCCTGGCTATGAACCATGGCCTTTCGCCAGAGAAACAAAAGTCACCAGGCCAGGTTCGTGATGTCAGATTGCAGGAGGCACTTGGCACTGTCAAATCAGACACAGTTGCTTGAGGGCGCACCTTGCATATGGGCGGCATCCTGATCCGTGCGGAATTTCCGCAGGCAGCCGGCCTCTCCAGGCCACCGGGCCCTGGATATGAACCACGGACTTTCCCCAGAGAAAAAAAGTCACCAGGCTAGGTTCCTGATGTCAATTTGCAGGCGGCACTTGGCGCTGTCAAACCAACCACACTTGCTTGAGGGGGCACCTTGCATCTGGGCGGCATCCTGATCCGTGCGGAATTTCAACAGGCAGCCGGCCACTTCGGGCCAACGGGCCCTGGAGAAGAAGGATGTCATTTCCCCAGAGAAACAAAAGTCACCAGGCCAGGTTCCTGATGTCAGTTTGAAGGAGGCACTTGGCTCTGTCAAACCAGTCACAGTTGCCTGTGGGGGCACCGTGCATCTCGGAGGTATCCTGATCCGTGCCGAATTTCAGCAGGCAGCCGGCCTCTCCAGGCCACCGGGCCCTGGATATGAACCACGGACTTTCCCCAGAGAAACAAAAGTCACCAGGCCAGGTTCCTGATGTCAGTTTGCAGGAGGCACTTGGCACTGTAAAACCAGCCACAGTTGCCTATGGGGGCCCCTTGCATCTGGGATGTATCCTGATCCGTGCGGGATTTCAGCAGGCAGCCCGCCACTCCAGTCCATCAGGCCCTGGAGACGAAGGATGGCCTTTCCCCAGAGAAACAAAAGTCACCAGGCCAGGTTCCTGATGTCAATTTGCAGGAGGCCCTTGGCACTGTCAAACCAGCCACAGTTGCCTGTGGGGGCACCTTGCCTCTGGGAGGCATCCCGATCGGTGAGGAATTTCAGCAGGCAGCCATCCATTCCGGGCCACCGGGGCCTGGCTATCAACAATCGCCTTTCCCCAGAGAAACAAAAGTCACCAGGCCAGGTTCCTGATGTCAGTTTGCAGGAGGCACTTGGCACTGTAAAACCAGCCACAGTTGCCTATGGGGGCCCCTTGCATCTGGGATGTATCCTGATCCGTGCGGGATTTCAGCAGGCAGCCCGCCACTCCAGTCCATCAGGCCCTGGAGACGAAGGATGGCCTTTCCCCAGAGAAACAAAAGTCACCAGGCCAGGTTCCTGATGTCAATTTGCAGGAGGCCCTTGGCACTGTCAAACCAGCCACAGTTGCCTGTGGGGGCACCTTGCCTCTGGGAGGCATCCCGATCGGTGAGGAATTTCAGCAGGCAGCCATCCATTCCGGGCCACCGGGGCCTGGCTATCAACAATCGCCTTTCCCCAGAGAAACAAAAGTCACCAGGCCAGGTTCCTGATGTCAGTTTGCAGGAGGCACTTGGCACTGACAAACCAGCCACAGTTGCCTGTGGGGGCTCCTTGCATCTCGGCGGCATCCTGATCCGTGCGGAATTTCAGCAGGCAGCCAGCCACTTTGGGCCACCGGGCCCTAAACGCGAACAATGGCCTTTCCCCAGAGAAACAAAACTCACCAGGCCAGGTTCCTGATGTCAGTTTTCAGGAGGCACTTGGCACTGTCAAACCAGCCACAGTTGCCTGTGGGGGCACCTTGCATCTCGGCGGCATACTGATCCGCGCGGAATTTCAGCAGGCAGCCGGCCACTCCGTGCCACCGCGCCCTGCTACAAAAAACAATGGTCTTTCCCCTGAGAAACAAAAGGCACCAGGCCAGGTTCCTGATGTCAGTTTGCAGGAGGCACTTGGCACTGTCAAACCAGCCAGAGTTGCTTGAGGGGGCACCATGCATTGGGCCAGCATCCTGATCCGTGCGGAATTTGAGCAGGCAGCCGGCCTCTCCGGGCCACCGGGGCCTGGCTATGAACCATGGCCTTTAGCCAGAGAAACAAAAGTCACCAGGCCAGGTTCGTGATGTCAGATTGCAGGAGGCACTTGGCACTGTCAAATCAGACACAGTTGCTTGAGGGCGCACCTTGCATATGGGCGGCATCCTGATCCGTGCGGAATTTCCGCAGGCAGCCGGCCTCTCCAGGCCACCGGGCCCTGGATATGAACCACGGACTTTCCCCAGAGAAAAAAAGTCACCAGGCTAGGTTCCTGATGTCAATTTGCAGGAGGCACTTGGCGCTGTCAAACCAACCACACTTGCTTGAGGGGGCACCTTGCATCTGGGCGGCATCCTGATCCGTGCGGAATTTCAACAGGCAGCCGGCCACTTCGGGCCAACGGGCCCTGGAGAAGAAGGATGTCATTTCCCCAGAGAAACAAAAGTCACCAGGCCAGGTTCCTGATGTCAGTTTGAAGGAGGCACTTGGCTCTGTCAAACCAGTCACAGTTGCCTGTGGGGGCACCGTGCATCTCGGAGGTATCCTGATCCGTGCCGAATTTCAGCAGGCAGCCGGCCTCTCCGGGCCAACGGGCCCCGGCTATGAACCATGGCCTTTCGCCCGAGAATCAAAAGTCACCAGGCCAGGTTCCTGATGTCAGTTTGCAGGAGGCACTTGGCACTGTCAAACCAGCCAGAGTTGCCTGTGGGGGCACCGTGCATTGGGCCGGCATCCTGATCCGTGCGGAATTTGAGCAGGCAGCCGGCCTCTCCGGGCCACCGGGCCCTGGCTATGAACCATGGCCTTTAGCCAGAGAAACAAAAGTCAACAGGCCAGGTTCCTGATGTCAGACTGCAGGAGGCACTTGGCACTGTCAAATCAGACACAGTTGCTTGAGGGGGCACCTTGCATCTGGGCGGCATCCTGATCCGTGCGGAATCTCAGCAGGCAGCCTGCCACTCCGGGCCACCGGGCCCTGTCTAAGTACTATGGCCTTTCCCCAGAGAAACAAAAGTCACCAGGCCAGGTTCCTGATGTCAGTTTGCAGGAGGCACTTTGCGCTGTCAAATCAGCCACACTTGCTTGAGGGGGCACTTTGCGTCTTGGTGGTATCCTCATCCGTGCGGAATTTCCGCAGGCAGCCGGCCTCTCCAGGCCACCGGGCCCTGGATATGAACCACGGACTTTCCCCAGAGAAACAAAAGTCACCAGGCCAGGTTCCTGATGTCAGTTTGCAGGAGGCACTTGGCACTGTAAAACCAGCCACAGTTGCCTATGGGGGCCCCTTGCATCTGGGATGTATCCTGATCCGTGCGGGATTTCAGCAGGCAGCCCGCCACTCCAGTCCAACAGGCCCTGGAGACGAAGGATGGCCTTTCCCCAGAGAAACAAAAGTCACCAGGCCAGGTTCCTGATGTCAATTTGCAGGAGGCCCTTGGCACTGTCAAACCAGCCACAGTTGCCTGTGGGGGCACCTTTCATCTGGGAGGCATCCCAATCGGTGAGGAATTTCTGCAGGCTGCCCGCCACTCCGGGCCACCGGGACCGGGCTATCAACAATCGCCTTTCCCCAGAGAAACAAAAGTCACCAGGCCAGGTTCCTGATGTCAGTTTGCAGGAGGCACTTGGCACTGTCAAACCAGCCACAGTTGCCTGTGGTGGTACCTTCGGTCTGGGAGGCATCCTGATCCGTGCCGAATTTCAGCAGGCAGCCCGCCATTCCAGGCCACCGGGTCCTGGATATGAACCATATTTCAGTAGATAAACAAAACTCACCAGGCCAGGTTCCTGATGTCAGTTTGCAGGAGGCACTTGGCACTGTCAAACCAGCCACAGTTGCCTGTGGTGGTACCTTCGGTCCGGGAGGCATCCTAATCGGTGAGGGATTTCAGCAGGCAGCCGGCCACTCCGGGCCACCGGGCCCTGGACACGAAGGATGGCCTTTCCCCTGAGAAACAAAAGTCACCAGGCCAGTTTCCTGATGTCAGTTTGCAGGTGGCACTTGGCACAGTCAAACCAGCCACAGTTGCCTGTGGTGGTACCTTCGGTCCGGAAGGCATCCTAATCGGTGAGGAATTTCAGCAGGCAGCTGGCCACTCGGGGCCACCGGGCCGTGGACATGAACCATGGCCTTTCCCCAGAGAAACAAAACTCACCAGGCCAGGTTCCTGATGTCAGTTTGCAGGAGGCACTTGGCACTGTCAAAACAGCCAGAGTTGCCTGTTGGGGCACCTTTCATCTGGGACGTATCCTGATCCGTGAGGGATTTCAGCAGGCAGCCGGCCACTCCGGGCCACCGGGCCCTGGCTCTGAACCATGGCCTTTCCCCAGAGAAACAAAACTCACCAGGCCGGGTTCCTGATGTCAGTTTGCAGGAGGCACTTGGCACTGTCAAAACAGCCAGAGTTGCCTGTGGGGGCACCTTGCATCTCAGCGGCATCCGGAGCCGTGCGGAATTTCAGCAGGCAGCCGGCCACTCCGGGCCACCGGGCCCTGGACACGAACGATGGCCTTTCCCCAGAGAAACAAAAGTCACCAGGCCAGGTTCCTGATGTCAGTTTGCAGGAGGCACTTGGCACTGTCAAACCAGCCACAGTTGCCTGTGGGGGCACCTTGCCTCTGAGTCGTACCCTGCCCCGTGCGGAATTTCAGCATGCAGCTGGCCACTCGGGGCCACCGGGCCCTGGACATGAACCATGGCCTTTCCCCAGAGAAACAAAACTCACCAGGCCAGGTTCCTGATGTCAGTTTGCAGGAGGCACTTGGCACTGTCAAACCAGCCACAGTTGCCTTTTGGGGCACCTTTCATCTGGGACGTATCCTGATCCGTGAGGGATTTCAGCAGGCAGCCGGCCACTCCGGGCCACCGGGCCCTGGACACGAACGATGGCCATTCCACAGAGAAACAAAACTCACCCGGCCAGGTTCCTGATGTCAGTTTGCAGGAAGCACTTGGCACTGTCAAACTAGCCACAGTTGCCTGTGGGGGCACCTTGCATCTGGGACGTATCCTGATCCGTGAGAGTTTTCAGCAGGCAGCCGGCCACTCCGGGCCACCGGGCCCTGGACACGAACGATGGCCTTTCCCCAGAGAAACAAAAGTCACCAGGCCAGGTTCCTGATGTCAGTTTGCAAGAGGCACTTGGCACTGTCAAACCAGCCACAGTTGCCTGTGGGGGCACCTTGCATCTGGGATGTATCCTGATCCGTGCGGGATTTCAGCAGGCAGCCCGCCACTCCAGTCCAACAGGCCCTGGAGACGAAGGATGGCCTTTCCCCAGAGAAACAAAAGTCACCAGGCCAGGTTCCTGATGTCAATTTGCAGGAGGCCCTTGGCACTGTCAAACCAGCCACAGTTGCCTGTGGGGGCACCTTTCATCTGGGAGGCATCCCAATCGGTGAGGAATTTCTGCAGGCTGCCCGCCACTCCGGGCCACCGGGACCGGGCTATCAACAATCGCCTTTCCCCAGAGAAACAAAAGTCACCAGGCCAGGTTCCTGATGTCAGTTTGCAGGAGGCACTTGGCACTGTCAAACCAGCCACAGTTGCCTGTGGTGGTACCTTCGGTCTGGGAGGCATCCTGATCCGTGCCGAATTTCAGCAGGCAGCCCGCCATTCCAGGCCACCGGGTCCTGGATATGAACCATATTTCAGTAGATAAACAAAACTCACCAGGCCAGGTTCCTGATGTCAGTTTGCAGGAGGCACTTGGCACTGTCAAACCAGCCACAGTTGCCTGTGGTGGTACCTTCGGTCCGGGAGGCATCCTAATCGGTGAGGGATTTCAGCAGGCAGCCGGCCACTCCGGGCCACCGGGCCCTGGACACGAAGGATGGCCTTTCCCCTGAGAAACAAAAGTCACCAGGCCAGGTTCCTGATGTCAGTTTGCAGGTGGCACTTGGCACAGTCAAACCAGCCACAGTTGCCTGTGGTGGTACCTTCGGTCCGGAAGGCATCCTAATCGGTGAGGAATTTCAGCAGGCAGCTGGCCACTCGGGGCCACCGGGCCGTGGACATGAACCATGGCCTTTCCCCAGAGAAACAAAACTCACCAGGCCAGGTTCCTGATGTCAGTTTGCAGGAGGCACTTGGCACTGTCAAAACAGCCAGAGTTGCCTGTTGGGGCACCTTTCATCTGGGACGTATCCTGATCCGTGAGGGATTTCAGCAGGCAGCCGGCCACTCCGGGCCACCGGGCCCTGGCTCTGAACCATGGCCTTTCCCCAGAGAAACAAAACTCACCAGGCCGGGTTCCTGATGTCAGTTTGCAGGAGGCACTTGGCACTGTCAAAACAGCCAGAGTTGCCTGTGGGGGCACCTTGCATCTCAGCGGCATCCGGAGCCGTGCGGAATTTCAGCAGGCAGCCGGCCACTCCGGGCCACCGGGCCCTGGACACGAACGATGGCCTTTCCCCAGAGAAACAAAAGTCACCAGGCCAGGTTCCTGATGTCAGTTTGCAGGAGGCACTTGGCACTGTCAAACCAGCCACAGTTGCCTGTGGGGGCAACTTGCCTCTGAGTCGTACCCTGCCCCGTGCGGAATTTCAGCATGCAGCTGGCCACTCGGGGCCACCGGGCCCTGGACATGAACCATGGCCTTTCCCCAGAGAAACAAAACTCACCAGGCCAGGTTCCTGATGTCAGTTTGCAGGAGGCACTTGGCACTGTCAAACCAGCCACAGTTGCCTGTTGGGGCACCTTTCATCTGGGACGTATCCTGATCCGTGAGGGATTTCAGCAGGCAGCCGGCCACTCCGGGCCACCGGGCCCTGGACACGAACGATGGCCATTCCACAGAGAAACAAAACTCACCCGGCCAGGTTCCTGATGTCAGTTTGCAGGAAGCACTTGGCACTGTCAAACTAGCCACAGTTGCCTGTGGGGGCACCTTGCATCTGGGACGTATCCTGATCCGTGAGAGTTTTCAGCAGGCAGCCGGCCACTCCGGGCCACCGGGCCCTGGACACGAACGATGGCCATTCCCCAGAGAAACAAAAGTCACCAGGCCAGGTTCCTGATGTCAGTTTGCAAGAGGCACTTGGCACTGTCAAACCAGCCACAGTTGCCTGTGGGGGCACCTTGCATCTCGGCGGCATCCGGATCCGTGCGGAATTTCAGCAGGCAACCGGCCACTCCGGGCCACCGGGCCCTGGACACGAACGATGGCCATTCCACAGAGAAACAAAACTCACCAGGCCAGGTTCCTGATGTCAGTTTGCAGGAGGCACTTGGCACTGTCAAACCAGCCACAGTTGCCTGTGGGGGCAACTTGCCTCTGAGTCGTACCCTGCCCCGTGCGGAATTTCAGCATGCAGCTGGCCACTCGGGGCCACCGGGCCCTGGACATGAACCATGGCCTTTCCCCAGAGAAACAAAACTCACCAGGCCAGGTTCCTGATGTCAGTTTGCAGGAGGCACTTGGCACTGTCAAACCAGCCACAGTTGCCTGTTGGGGCACCTTTCATCTGGGACGTATCCTGATCCGTGAGGGATTTCAGCAGGCAGCCGGCCACTCCGGGCCACCGGGCCCTGGACACGAACGATGGCCATTCCACAGAGAAACAAAACTCACCCGGCCAGGTTCCTGATGTCAGTTTGCAGGAAGCACTTGGCACTGTCAAACTAGCCACAGTTGCCTGTGGGGGCACCTTGCATCTGGGACGTATCCTGATCCGTGCGGAATTTGAGCAGGCAGCCGGCCACTCCGGGCCACCGGGCCCTGGACACGAACGATGGCCTTTCCCCAGAGAAACAAAAGTCACCAGGCCAGGTTCCTGATGTCAGTTTGCAAGAGGCACTTGGCACTGTCAAACCAGCCACAGTTGCCTGTGGGGGCACCTTGCATCTCGGCGGCATCCGGATCCGTGCGGAATTTCAGCAGGCAACCGGCCACTCCGGGCCACCGGGCCCTGGACACGAACGATGGCCATTCCACAGAGAAACAAAACTCACCAGGCCAGGTTCCTGATGTCAGTTTGCAGGAGGCACTTGGCACTGTCAAACTAGCCACAGTTGCCTGTGGGGGCACCTTGCATCTGGGACGTATCCTGATCCGTGCGGAATTTCAGCAGGCACCCGGCCACTCCGGGCCACCGCGCCCTGGACACGAACGATGGTCTTTCACCTGAGAAACAAAACTCACCAGGCCAGGTTCCTGATGTCAGTTTGCAGGAGGCACTTGGCACTGTGAAACCAGCCACAGTTGCCTGTGGGGGCACCTTGCGTGTGGGAGGTATCCTGATCCGTGCGGAATTTCAGCATGCAGCTGGCCACTCCGGGCCACCGGGCCGTGGACATGAACCATGGCCTTTCCCCAGTGAAACAAAACTCACCAGGCCAGGTTCCTGATGACAGTTTGCAGGTGGCACTTGGCACTGTCAAACCAGCCACAGTTGCCTGTGGTGGTACCTTCAATCCGGGAGGCATCCTAATCGGTGAGGAATTTCAGCAGGCAGCCGGCCACTCCGGGCCACCGGGCCCTGGACACGAAGGATGGCCTTTCCCCTGAGAAACAAAACTCACCAGGCCAGGTTCCTGATGTCAGTTTGCAAGAGGCACTTGGCACTGTCAAACCAGCCAGAGTTGCCTGGGGGGGCTCCTTGCATCTCGGCGGCATCCTGATCCGTGCGGAATTTCAGCAGGCAGCCAGCCACTTTTGGCCACCGGGCCCTAAACACGAACGATGGCCTTTCCCCAGAGAAACAAAACTCACCAGTCCAGGTTCCTGATGTCAGTTTGCAGGTGGCACTTGGCACTGTCAAACCAGCCACAGTTGCCTGTGGGGGCACCTTTCATCTGGGAGGCATCCCAATCGGTGAGGAATTTCTGCAGGCAGCCCACCACTCCGGGCCACCGGGACCTGGCTATCAACAATTGCCTTTCCCCAGAGAAACAAAAGTCACCAGGCCAGGTTCCTGATGTCAGTTTGCAGGAGGCACTTGGCACTGTCAAACCAGCCACAGTTGCCTGTGGTGGTACCTTCGGTCTGGGAGGCATCCTGATCCGTGCGGAATTTCAGCAGGCAGCCGGCCATTCCAGGCCACCGGGTCCTGGATATGAACCATATTTCAGTAGATAAACAAATCTCACCAGGCCAGGTTCCTGATGTCAGTTTGCAGGTGGCACTTGGCACTGTCAAACCAGCCACAGTTGCCTGTGGTGGTACCTTCGGTCCGGGAGGCATCCTAATCGGTGAGGAATTTCAGCAGGCAGCCGGCCACTCCGGGCCACCGGGCCCTGGACACGAAGGATGGCCTTTCCCCTGAGAAACAAAACTCACCAGGCCAGGTTCCGGATGTCAGTTTGCAAGAGGCACTTGGCACTGTCAAACCAGCCACCGTTGCCTGTGGTGGTACCTTCGGTCCGGGAGGCATCCTAATCGGTGAGGAATTTCAGCAAGCAGCCGGCCACTTTGGGCCACCGGGCCCTGGACACGAACGATGGCCTTTCCCCAGAGAAACAAAAGTCACCAGGCCAGGTTCCTGATGTCAGTTTGCAGGAGGCACTTGGCACTGTCAAACCAGCCACAGTTGCCTGTGGGGGCACCTTGCCTCTGGGTCGTATCCTGCCCCGTGCGGAATTTCAGCATGCAGTTGGCCACTCGGGGCCACCGGGCCGTGGACATGAACCATGGCCTTTCCCCAGAGAAACAAAACTCACCAGGCCAGGTTCCTGATGTCAGTTTGCAGGAGGCACTTGGCACTGTCAAACCAGCCACAGTTGCCTGTTGGGGCACCTTTCATCTGGGACGTATCCTGATCCGTGAGGGATTTCAGCAGGCAGCCGGCCACTCCGGGCCACCGGGCCCTGGCTATGAACCATGGCCTTTCCCCAGAGAAACAAAACTCACCAGGCCAGGTTCCTGATGTCAGTTTGCAGGAGGCACTTGGCACTGTCAAAACAGCCAGAGTTGCCTGTGGGGGCAACTTGCATCTCAGCGGCATCCGGAGCCGTGCGGAATTTCAGCAGGCAACCGGCCACTCCGGGCCACCGGGCCCTGGACACGAACGATGGCCATTCCACAGAGAAACAAAACTCACCAGGCCAGGTTCCTGATGTCAGTTTGCAGGAGGCACTTGGCACTGTCAAACTAGCCACAGTTGCCTGTGGGGGCACCTTGCATCTGGGACGTATCCTGATCCGTGCGGAATTTCAGCAGGCACCCGGCCACTCCGGGCCACCGCGCCCTGGACACGAACGATGGTCTTTCACCTGAGAAACAAAACTCACCAGGCCAGGTTCCTGATGTCAGTTTGCAGGAGGCACTTGGCACTGTGAAACCAGCCACAGTTGCCTGTGGGGGCACCTTGCGTGTGGGAGGTATCCTGATCCGTGCGGAATTTCAGCATGCAGCTGGCCACTCCGGGCCACCGGGCCGTGGACATGAACCATGGCCTTTCCCCAGTGAAACAAAACTCACCAGGCCAGGTTCCTGATGACAGTTTGCAGGTGGCACTTGGCACTGTCAAACCAGCCACAGTTGCCTGTGGTGGTACCTTCAATCCGGGAGGCATCCTAATCGGTGAGGAATTTCAGCAGGCAGCCGGCCACTCCGGGCCACCGGGCCCTGGACACGAAGGATGGCCTTTCCCCTGAGAAACAAAACTCACCAGGCCAGGTTCCTGATGTCAGTTTGCAAGAGGCACTTGGCACTGTCAAACCAGCCAGAGTTGCCTGGGGGGGCTCCTTGCATCTCGGCGGCATCCTGATCCGTGCGGAATTTCAGCAGGCAGCCAGCCACTTTTGGCCACCGGGCCCTAAACACGAACGATGGCCTTTCCCCAGAGAAACAAAACTCACCAGTCCAGGTTCCTGATGTCAGTTTGCAGGTGGCACTTGGCACTGTCAAACCAGCCACAGTTGCCTGTGGGGGCACCTTTCATCTGGGAGGCATCCCAATCGGTGAGGAATTTCTGCAGGCAGCCCACCACTCCGGGCCACCGGGACCTGGCTATCAACAATTGCCTTTCCCCAGAGAAACAAAAGTCACCAGGCCAGGTTCCTGATGTCAGTTTGCAGGAGGCACTTGGCACTGTCAAACCAGCCACAGTTGCCTGTGGTGGTACCTTCGGTCTGGGAGGCATCCTGATCCGTGCGGAATTTCAGCAGGCAGCCGGCCATTCCAGGCCACCGGGTCCTGGATATGAACCATATTTCAGTAGATAAACAAATCTCACCAGGCCAGGTTCCTGATGTCAGTTTGCAGGTGGCACTTGGCACTGTCAAACCAGCCACAGTTGCCTGTGGTGGTACCTTCGGTCCGGGAGGCATCCTAATCGGTGAGGAATTTCAGCAGGCAGCCGGCCACTCCGGGCCACCGGGCCCTGGACACGAAGGATGGCCTTTCCCCTGAGAAACAAAACTCACCAGGCCAGGTTCCGGATGTCAGTTTGCAAGAGGCACTTGGCACTGTCAAACCAGCCACCGTTGCCTGTGGTGGTACCTTCGGTCCGGGAGGCATCCTAATCGGTGAGGAATTTCAGCAAGCAGCCGGCCACTTTGGGCCACCGGGCCCTGGACACGAACGATGGCCTTTCCCCAGAGAAACAAAAGTCACCAGGCCAGGTTCCTGATGTCAGTTTGCAGGAGGCACTTGGCACTGTCAAACCAGCCACAGTTGCCTGTGGGGGCACCTTGCCTCTGGGTCGTATCCTGCCCCGTGCGGAATTTCAGCATGCAGTTGGCCACTCGGGGCCACCGGGCCGTGGACATGAACCATGGCCTTTCCCCAGAGAAACAAAACTCACCAGGCCAGGTTCCTGATGTCAGTTTGCAGGAGGCACTTGGCACTGTCAAACCAGCCACAGTTGCCTGTTGGGGCACCTTTCATCTGGGACGTATCCTGATCCGTGAGGGATTTCAGCAGGCAGCCGGCCACTCCGGGCCACCGGGCCCTGGCTATGAACCATGGCCTTTCCCCAGAGAAACAAAACTCACCAGGCCAGGTTCCTGATGTCAGTTTGCAGGAGGCACTTGGCACTGTCAAAACAGCCAGAGTTGCCTGTGGGGGCAACTTGCATCTCAGCGGCATCCGGAGCCGTGCGGAATTTCAGCAGGCAGCCGGCCACTCCGGGCCACCGGGCCCTGGACACGAACGATGTCCTTTCCCCAGAGAAACAAAAGTCACCAGGCCAGGTTCCTGATGTCAGTTTGCAGGAGGCACTTGGCACTGTCAAACCAGCCACAGTTGCCTGTGGGGGCACCTTGCATCTAGGACGTATCCTGATCCGTGCGGAATTTCAGCAGGCAGCTGTCCACTCCGGGCCACCGGGCCCTGGATATGAACCATGGCCTTTCGCCAGAGAAAAAAAAGTCACGAGGCCCGGTTCCTGATGTCAGTTTGCAGGAGGCACTCGGCACTGTCAAATCAGCCACAGTTGCCTGTGGGGGCACCGTGCCTCTGGGAGGCATCCCGATCGGTGAGGAATTTCAGCAGGCAGCCATCCATTCCGGGCCAACGGGCCCTGGCTAAGAACCATGGCCTTTGCCTAGAGAAACAAAACTCAACAGGCCAGGTTCCTGATGTCAGTTTGCAGGTGGCACTTGGCACTGTCAAACCAGCCACAGTTGCCTGTGGGGGCACCTTGCCTCTGGGAGGCATCCCGATCGGTGAGGAATTTCAGCAGGCAGCCATCCATTCCGGGCCACCGGGGCCTGGCTATCAACAATCGCCTTTCCCCAGAGAAACAAAAGTCACCAGGCCAGGTTCCTGATGTCAGTTTGCAGGAGGCACTTGGCACTGACAAACCAGCCACAGTTGCCTGTGGGGGCTCCTTGCATCTCGGCGGCATCCTGATCCGTGCGGAATTTCAGCAGGCAGCCAGCCACTTTGGGCCACCGGGCCCTAAACGCGAACGATGGCCTTTCCCCAGAGAAACAAAAGTCACCAGGCCAGGTTCCTGATGTCAGTTTGCAGGAGGCACTTGGCACTGTCAAACCAGCCACAGTTGCCTGTGGTGGTACCTTCGGTCTGGGAGGCATCCTGATCCGTGCGGAATTTCAGCAGGCAGCCGGCCATTCCAGGCCACCGGGTCCTGGATATGAACCATATTTCAGTAGATAAACAAATCTCACCAGGCCAGGTTCCTGATGTCAGTTTGCAGGTGGCACTTGGCACTGTCAAACCAGCCACAGTTGCCTGTGGTGGTACCTTCGGTCCGGGAGGCATCCTAATCGGTGAGGAATTTCAGCAGGCAGCCGGCCACTCCGGGCCACCGGGCCCTGGACACGAAGGATGGCCTTTCCCCTGAGAAACAAAACTCACCAGGCCAGGTTCCGGATGTCAGTTTGCAAGAGGCACTTGGCACTGTCAAACCAGCCACCGTTGCCTGTGGTGGTACCTTCGGTCCGGGAGGCATCCTAATCGGTGAGGAATTTCAGCAAGCAGCCGGCCACTTTGGGCCACCGGGCCCTGGACACGAACGATGGCCTTTCCCCAGAGAAACAAAAGTCACCAGGCCAGGTTCCTGATGTCAGTTTGCAGGAGGCACTTGGCACTGTCAAACCAGCCACAGTTGCCTGTGGGGGCACCTTGCCTCTGGGTCGTATCCTGCCCCGTGCGGAATTTCAGCATGCAGCTGGCCACTCGGGGCCACCGGGCCGTGGACATGAACCATGGCCTTTCCCCAGAGAAACAAAACTCACCAGGCCAGGTTCCTGATGTCAGTTTGCAGGAGGCACTTGGCACTGTCAAACCAGCCACAGTTGCCTGTTGGGGCACCTTTCATCTGGGACGTATCCTGATCCGTGAGGGATTTCAGCAGGCAGCCGGCCACTCCGGGCCACCGGGCCCTGGCTATGAACCATGGCCTTTCCCCAGAGAAACAAAACTCACCAGGCCAGGTTCCTGATGTCAGTTTGCAGGAGGCACTTGGCACTGTCAAAACAGCCAGAGTTGCCTGTGGGGGCAACTTGCATCTCAGCGGCATCCGGAGCCGTGCGGAATTTCAGCAGGCAGCCGGCCACTCCGGGCCACCGGGCCCTGGACACGAACGATGTCCTTTCCCCAGAGAAACAAAAGTCACCAGGCCAGGTTCCTGATGTCAGTTTGCAGGAGGCACTTGGCACTGTCAAACCAGCCACAGTTGCCTGTGGGGGCACCTTGCATCTAGGACGTATCCTGATCCGTGCGGAATTTCAGCAGGCAGCTGTCCACTCCGGGCCACCGGGCCCTGGATATGAACCATGGCCTTTCGCCAGAGAAAAAAAAGTCACGAGGCCCGGTTCCTGATGTCAGTTTGCAGGAGGCACTCGGCACTGTCAAATCAGCCACAGTTGCCTGTGGGGGCACCGTGCCTCTGGGAGGCATCCCGATCGGTGAGGAATTTCAGCAGGCAGCCATCCATTCCGGGCCAACGGGCCCTGGCTAAGAACCATGGCCTTTGCCTAGAGAAACAAAACTCAACAGGCCAGGTTCCTGATGTCAGTTTGCAGGTGGCACTTGGCACTGTCAAACCAGCCACAGTTGCCTGTGGGGGCACCTTGCCTCTGGGAGGCATCCCGATCGGTGAGGAATTTCAGCAGGCAGCCATCCATTCCGGGCCACCGGGGCCTGGCTATCAACAATCGCCTTTCCCCAGAGAAACAAAAGTCACCAGGCCAGGTTCCTGATGTCAGTTTGCAGGAGGCACTTGGCACTGACAAACCAGCCACAGTTGCCTGTGGGGGCTCCTTGCATCTCGGCGGCATCCTGATCCGTGCGGAATTTCAGCAGGCAGCCAGCCACTTTGGGCCACCGGGCCCTAAACGCGAACGATGGCCTTTCCCCAGAGAAACAAAACTCACCAGGCCAGGTTCCTGATGTCAGTTTGCAGGAGGCACTTGGCACTGTCAAACCAGCCACAGTTGCCTGTGGGGGCACCTTGCATCTCGGCGGCATACTGATCCGCGCGGAATTTCAGCAGGCAGCCGGCCACTCCGGGCCACCGGGCCTGTCTATGAACCATGGCCTTTCCCCGGAGAAAAAAAAGACACCAGGCCAGGTTCCTGATGTCAGTTTGCTGGAGGCACTTGGCACTGTCAAACCAGCCACAGTTGCCTGTGGGGGCACCTTGCATCTGGGACGTATCCTGATCCGTGCAGGATTTCAGTAGGCAGCCCGCCACTCCGGTCCAACAGGCCCTGGAGACGAACGATGGCCATTCCACAGAGAAACAAAAGTCACCCGGCCAGGTTCCTGATGTCAGTTTGCAGGAGGCACTTGGCACTGTCAAACCAGCCACAGCTGCCTGTGGGGGCACCTTGCATCTGGGAGGTATCCTGATCCGTGCGGAATTTCAGCAGGCACCCGGCCACTCCTGGCCACGGGGGCCTGGACACGAACGATGGCCTTTCCCCAGAGAAACAAAAGTCACCAGGCCAGATTCCTGATGTCAGTTTGCAGGAGGCACTTGGCACTGTCAAACCAGCCACAGTTTCCTGTGGGGGCACCTTGCATCTGGGAGGTATCCTGCTCTGTGCGGAATTTCAGCAGGCACATGGCCACTCCGGGCCACCGGGCCGTGGACATGAACCATGGCCTTTCCCCAGTGAATCAAAACTCACCAGGCCAGGTTCCTGATGTCAGTTTGCAGGTGGCAGTTGGCACTGTCAAACCAGCCACAGTTGCTTGAGGGGGCACCTTGCATCTGGGAGGTATCCTGATCCGTGAGGGATTTCAGCAGGCAGCCGGCCACTCCGGGCCACCGGGACCTGGCGATCAACAATCGCCATTCCCCAGAGAAACAAAAGTCACCAGGCCAGGTTCCTGATGTCAGTTTGTAGGAGGCACTTGGCACTGTCATACCAGCCACAGTTGCCTGTTGGGGCACCTTGCCTCTGGGTCGTATCCCGCTGCGTGTGGAATTTCAGCAGGCAGCCGGCCACTCCGGGCCACCGGGCCCTGGCTATGAACCATGGCCTTTCGCCAGAGAAACAAAAGTCAACAGGCCAGGTTCCTGATGTCAGTTTGCAGGAGGCACATGGCGCTGTCAAACCAGCCACAGTTGCTTGAGGGGGCACCTTTCATCGGGGCGGCATCCTGATCTGTGCGGAATTTCCGCAGGCAGACGGCCTCTCCGGGCCACCGGGGCCTGGCTATGAACCATGGCCTTTAGCCAGAGAAACAAAAGTCACCAGGCCAGGTTCGTGATGTCAGATTGCAGGAGGCACTTGGCACTGTCAAATCAGACACAGTTGCTTGAGGGCGCACCTTGCATCTGGGCGGCATCCCGATCGGTGAGGAATTTCAACAGGCAGCCAGCCATTCCGGGCCACCGGGACCTGGCTATCAACAATCGCCTTTCCCCAGAGAAACAAAAGTCACCAGGCCAGGTTCCTGATATCAGTTTGCAGGAGGCACTTGGCACTGTCAAACCAGCCAGAGTTGCCTGTGGTGGTACCTTCGGTCCGGGAGGCATCCTAATCGGTGAGGAATTTCAGCAGGCAGCCGGCCACTCCGGGCCACCGCGCCCTGGACACGAAGGATGGCCTTTCCCCAGAGAAACAAAACTCACCAGGCCAGGTTCCTGATGTCAGTTTGCAAGAGGCAGTTGGCACTGTCAAACCAGCCACAGTTGCCTGTGGGGGCACCTTGCGTGTGGGAGGAATCCTAATCGGTGAGGAATTTCAGCAGGCAGCCAGCCACTTTGGGCCACCGGGCCCTAAACACGAACGATGGCCTTTCCCCAGAGAAACAGGAGACTCCAGGCCAGGTTCCTGATGTCAGGTTGCAGGAGGCGCTTGGCACTGTCAAACCAGCCACAGTCGCTTGAAGGGGCACCTTGCCTCTGGGTCGTATCCTGCAGCGTGTGGAATTTCAGCAGGCAGCCAGCCACTCCGGGCCACCGAGCCGTCGCTATGAACCAAGGCCTTTCCCCAGATAAACAAAAGTCACCCGGCCAGGTTCCTGATGTCAGTTTGCAGGAGGCACATGGCACTGTCAAACCAGCCACAGTTGCCTGGGGGGCACCTTGCATCTCGGCGGCATCCGGATCCGTGCGGAATTTCAGCAGGCAGCCGGCCACTCCGTGCCATCGGGCCCTGGACACAAACGATGGCCTTTCCCCAGAGAAACAAAAGTCACCAGGCCAGGTTCCTGATGTCAGTTTGCAGGAGGCACTTGGCACTGTCAAACCAGCCACAGTTGCCTGTGGGGGCACCTTGCATCTCGGCAGCATCCGGATCCGTGCGGAATTTCAGCAGGCAGCCGGCCACTCCGGGCCATCGGGCCCTGGACACGAACGATGGCCTTTCCCCAGAGAAACAAAAGTCACCAGGCCAGGTTCCTGATGTCAGTTTGCAGGAGGCACTTGGCACTGTCAAACCAGCCACAGTTTCCTGTGGGGGCACCTTGCGTCTGGGAGGTATCCTGCTCTGTGAGGGATTTCAGCAGGCAGCCGGCCACTCCGGGCCACCGGGACCTGGCGATCAACATTCGCCATTCCCCAGAGAAACAAAAGTCACCAGGCCAGGTTCCTGATGTCAGTTTGTAGGAGGCACTTGGCACTGTCAAACCAGCCACAGTTGCCTGTTGGGGCACCTTGCCTCTAGGTCGTATCCCGCTGCGTGTGGAATTTCAGCAGGCAGCCGGCCACTCCGGGCCACCGGGCCCTGGCTATGAACCATGGCCTTTCGCCAGAGAAACAAAAGTCAACAGGCCAGGTTCCTGATGTCAGTTTGCAGGAGGCACATGGCACTGTCAAACCAGCCACAGTTGCTTGAGGGGGCACCTTTCATCGGGGCGGCATCCTGATCTGTGCGGAATTTCCGCAGGCAGACGGCCTCTCCGGGCCACAGGGGCCTGGCTATGAACCATGGCCTTTAGCCAGAGAAACAAAAGTCACCAGGCCAGGTTCCTGATGTCAGTTTGCAGGAGGCACTTGGCACTGTCAAACCAGCCACAGTTGCTTGAAGGGGCACATTGCCTCTGGCCGGCATACTGATTCGTGCGGAATTTCAGCAGGCAGCCGGCCACTCCGGGCCACCGGGCCCTGGCTATGAACCATAGCCTTTCCCCAGAGAAAAAAAAGTCACCAGGCCAGGTTCCTGATGTCTGTTTGCAGGACGCACTTGGCGCTGTAAAACCAACCACACTTGCTTGAGGGGGCACCTTGCATCTGGGCGGCATACTGATCCGTGCGGAATTTGAGCAGGCAGCCGGCCACTCCGAGCCAACGGGCCCTGGAGAAGAAGGATGGCATTTCCCCAGAGAAACAAAAGTCACCAGGCCAGGTTCCTCATGTCAGTTTGCAGGAGGCACTTGGCTCTGTCTAACCAGTCACAGTTGCTTGAGGGGGCACGTTGAATCTGGGCGGCATCTTGATCTGTGCGGAATTTCAACAGGCAGACGGCCTCTCCGGGCCACCGGGCCCTGGCTATGAACCACGGACTTTCCCCAGAGAAACAAAAGGCACCAGGCCAGGTTCCTGATGTCAGTTTGAAGGAGGCACTTGGCTCTGTCAAACCAGTCACAGTTGCCTGTGAGGGCACCTTGCATCTGGGCGCCATCCTCATCCGTGCGGAATTTCAGCAGGCAGCCGGCCACTCCGGGCCACCGCGCCCTGCTACAAAAAACAATGGTCTTTCCCCTGAGAAACAAAAGGCACCAGGCCAGGTTCCTGATGTCAGTTTGCAGGAGGCACTTGGCACTGTCAAACCAGCCAGAGTTGCTCGAGGGGGCACCATGCATTGGGCCAGCATCCTGATCCGTGCGGAATTTGAGCAGGCAGCCGGCCTCTCCGGGCCACCGGGGCCTGGCTATGAACCATGGCCTTTAGCCAGAGAAACAAAAGTCACCAGGCCAGGTTCGTGATGTCAGATTGCAGGAGGCACTTGGCACTGTCAAATCAGACACAGTTGCTTGGGGGCGCACCTTGCATCTCGGCGGCATACTGATCCGTGCGGAATTTCAGCAGGCAGCCGGCCTCTCCAGGCCACCGGGCCCTGGATATGAACCACGGACTTTCCCCAGAGAAAAAAAAGTCACCAGGCTAGGTTCCTGATGTCAATTTGCAGGAGGCACTTGGCGCTGTCAAACCAACCACACTTGCTTGAGGGGGCACCTTGCATCTGGGCGGCATCCTGATCCGTGCGGAATTTCAACAGGCAGCCGGCCACTTCGGGCCAACGGGCCCTGGAGAAGAAGGATGTCATTTCCCCAGAGAAACAAAAGTCACCAGGCCAGGTTCCTGATGTCAGTTTGAAGGAGGCACTTGGCTGTGTCAAACCAGTCACAGTTGCCTGTGGGGGCACCGTGCATCTCGGAGGTATCCTGATCCGTGCCGAATTTCAGCAGGCAGCCGGCCTCTCCGGGCCAACGGGCCCCGGCTATGAACCATGGCCTTTCGCCCGAGAATCAAAAGTCACCAGGCCAGGTTCCTGATGTCAGTTTGCAGGAGGCACTTGGCACTGTCAAACCAGCCAGAGTTGCCTGTGGGGGCACCGTGCATTGGGCCGGCATCCTGATCCGTGCGGAATTCGAGCAGGCAGCGGGCCTCTCCGGGCCACCGGGCCCTGGCTATGAACCATGGCCTTTAGCCAGAGAAACAAAAGTCAACAGGCCAGGTTCCTGATGTCAGACTGCAGGAGGCACTTGGCACTGTCAAATCAGACACAGTTGCTTGAGGGGGCACCTTGCATCTGGGCGGCATCCTGATCCGTGCGGAATCTCAGCAGGCAGCCTGCCACTCCGGGCCACCGGGCCCTGTCTAAGTACTATGGCCTTTCCCCAGAGAAACAAAAGTCACCAGGCCAGGTTCCTGATGTCAGTTTGCAGGAGGCACTTTGCGCTGTCAAATCAGCCACACTTGCTTGAGGGGGCACTTTGCGTCTTGGTGGTATCCTCATCCGTGCGGAATTTCCGTTGGCAGCCGGCCTCTCCAGGCCACCGGGCCCTGGATATGAACCACGGACTTTCCCCAGAGAAACAAAAGTCACCAGGCCAGGTTCCTGATGTCAGTTTGCAGGAGGCACTTGGCACTGTAAAACCAGCCACAGTTGCCTATGGGGGCCCCTTGCATCTGGGATGTATCCTGATCCGGGCGGGATTTCAGCAGGCAGCCCGCCACTCCAGTCCAACAGGCCCTGGAGACGAAGGATGGCCTTTCCCCAGAGAAACAAAAGTCACCAGGCCAGGTTCCTGATGTCAGTTTGCAGGAGGCACTTGGCACTGTCAAACGAGCCACAGTTGCCTGTGGGGGCACCTTGCCTCTGAGTCGTACCCTGCCCCGTGCGGAATTTCAGCATGCAGCTGGCCACTCGGGGCCACCGGGCCGTGGACATGAACCATGGCCTTTCCCCAGAGAAACAAAAGTCACCAGGCCAGGTTCCTGATGTCAGTTTGCAGGAGGCACTTGGCACTGTCAAACCAGCCACAGTTGCCTGTTGGGGCACCTTTCATCTGGGACGTATCCTGATCCGTGAGGGATTTCAGCAGGCAGCCGGCCACTCCGGGCCACCGGGCCCTGGACACGAACGATGGCCATTCCACAGAGAAACAAAACTCACCCGGCCAGGTTCCTGATGTCAGTTTGCAGGAAGCACTTGGCACTGTCAAACTAGCCACAGTTGCCTGTGGGGGCACCTTGCATCTGGGACGTATCCTGATCCGTGAGAGTTTTCAGCAGGCAGCCGGCCACTCCGGGCCACCGGGCCCTGGACACGAACGATGGCCTTTCCCCAGAGAAACAAAAGTCACCAGGCCAGGTTCCTGATGTCAGTTTGCAAGAGGCACTTGGCACTGTCAAACCAGCCACAGTTGCCTGTGGGGGCACCTTGCATCTCGGCGGCATCCGGATCCGTGCGGAATTTCAGCAGGCAACCGGCCACTCCGGGCCACCGGGCCCTGGACACGAACGATGGCCATTCCACAGAGAAACAAAACTCACCAGGCCAGGTTCCTGATGTCAGTTTGCAGGAGGCACTTGGCACTGTCAAACTAGCCACAGTTGCCTGTGGGGGCACCTTGCATCTGGGACGTATCCTGATCCGTGCGGAATTTCAGCAGGCACGCGGCCACTCCGGGCCACCGCGCCCTGGACACGAACGATGGTCTTTCACCTGAGAAACAAAACTCACCAGGCCAGGTTCCTGATGTCAGTTTGCAGGAGGCACTTGGCACTGTGAAACCAGCCACAGTTGCCTGTGGGGGCACCTTGCGTGTGGGAGGAATCCTGATCCGTGCGGAATTTCAGCATGCAGCTGGCCACTCCGGGCCACCGGGCCGTGGACATGAACCATGGCCTTTCCCCAGAGAAACAAAACTCACCAGGCCAGGTTCCTGATGTCAGTTTGCAAGAGGCACTTGGCACTGTCAAACCAGCCAGAGTTGCCTGGGGGGGCTCCTTGCATCTCGGCGGCATCCTGATCCGTGCGGAATTTCAGCAGGCAGCCAGCCACTTTTGGCCACCGGGCCCTAAACACGAACGATGGCCTTTACCCTAAGAAACAAAACTCAACTGGCCAGGTTCCAGATTTCAGTTTGCAGGAGGCACTTGGCACTGTCAAACCAGCCACTGTTGCCTGTGGGGGCACCTTTCATCTGGGAGGCATCCCGATCGGTGTGGAATTTCAGCAGGCAGCTAGCCACTCCGGGCCACGGGGACCTTGCTTTCAACAATCGCCTTTCCCCAGAGAAACAAAACTCACCAGGCCAGGTTCCTGATGTCAGTTTGCAGGAGGCACTTGGCACTGTCAAACCAGCCACAGTTGCCTGTGGGGGCACCTTGCATCTGGGACGTATCCGGATCCGTGCGGGATTTCAGCAGGCAGCCAGCCACTCCGGGCCACCGGGCCCTGGACATGAACGATGGCCTTTCCCCAGAGAAACAAAACTCACCAGGCCTGGTTCCTGATGTCCGTTTGCAGTAGGCCCTTGGCACTGTCAAACCAGCCACAGCTGCCTGTGGTGGTACCTTCGGTCCGGGAGGCATCCTGATCCGTGCGGAATTTCAGCAGGCAGCCGCCACTCCAGGCCACCGGGCCCTGCTCAAGAACGATGGCCTTTACCCTAAGAAACAAAACGCAACAGGCCAGGTTCCTGATGTCAGTTTGCAGGTGGCACTTGGCACTGTCAAACCAGCCACAGTTGCCTGTGGGGGCACCTTTCATCTGGGAGGCATCCTGATCCGTGCGGAATTTCAGCAGACAGCCGGCCATTCCAGGCCACCGGGTCCTGTATATGAACCATATTTCAGTAGATAAACTAAACTCACCAGGCCAGGTTCCTGATGTCAGTTTGCAGGTGGCACTTGACACTGTCAAACCAGCCACAGTTGCCTGTGGTGGTACCTTCGGTCCGGGAGGCATCCTAATTGGTGAGGAATTTCAGCAGGCAGCCGGCCACTCTGGGCCACCGGGCCCTGGACACGAAGGATGGCCTTTCCCCAGAGAAACAAAACTCACCAGACCAGGTTCCTGATGTCAGTTTGCAGGAGGCACTTGGCACTGTCAAACCAGCCACAGTTGCCTGTGGGGGCACCTTGCCTCTGGGTCGTATCCTGCTCCGTGCGGAATTTCAGCAGGCAGCCGGCCACTCCGGGCCACCGGGCCCTGGACACGAACGATGGCCATTCCACAGAGAAACAAAACTCACCCGGCCAGGTTCCTGATGTCAGTTTGCAGGAGGCACTTGGCACTGTCAAACCAGCCACAGTTGCCTGTGTGGGCACCTTGCATCTGGGAGGTATCCTGATCCGTGCGGAATTTCAGCAGGCACCCGGCCACTCCGGGCCACCGCGCCCTGGACACGAACGATGGTCTTTCACCTGTGAAACAAAACACACCAGGCCAGGTTCCTGATGTCAGTTTGCAGGAGGCACTTGGCACTGTCAAACCAGCCACAGTTGCCTGTGGGGGCACCTTGCGTGTGGGAGGAATCCTGATCCGTGCGGAATTTCAGCAGGCACCCGGCCACTCCTGGTCACGGGGCCCTGGACACGAATGATGGCCTTTCCCCAGAGAAACAAAACTCACCAGGCCAGGTTCCTGATGTCAGTTTGCAGGAGGCACTTGGCACTGTCAAACCAGCCACAGTTGCCTGTGGGGGCACCTTACATCTGCGACGTATCCTGATCCATGCGGAATTTCAGCATGCAGCTGGCCACTCCGGGCCACCGTGCCGTGGACACGAACGATGGCCTTTCCCCTGAGAAACAAAACTCACCAGGCCAGGTTCCTGATGTCAGTTTGCAAGAGGCACTTGGCACTGTCAAACCAGCCACAGTTGCCTGTGGGGGCACCTTTCATCTGGGAGGCATCCCGATCGGTGAGGAATTTCAGCAGGCAGCCGGCCACTCCGGGCTACCGGGCCCTGGCTACGAACGATTGCCTTTGCCCAGAGAAACAAAACTCACCAGGCCAGGTTCCTGATGTCAGTTTGCAGGAGGCACTTGGCACTGTCAAACCAGCCACAGTTGCCTGTGGGGGCACCTTGCATCTGGGAGGTATCCTGATCCGTGCGGAATTTCAGCATGCAGCTGGCCAATCCGGGCCACCGGGCCGTGGACACAAACGATGGCCTTTCCCCTGAGAAACAAAACTCACCAGGCCAGGTTCCTGATGTCAGTTTGCAGGAGGCACTTGGCACTGTCAAACCAGCCACAGTTGCCTGTGGGGGCACCTTGCGTGTGGGAGGTATCCTGATCCGTGCGGAATTTCAGCATGCAGCTGGCCACTCCGGGCCACCGGGCCGTGGACACGAACGATGGCCTTTCCCCTGAGAAACAAAACTCACCAGGCCAGGTTCCTGATGTCAGTTTGCAGGAGGCACTTGGCACTGTCAAACCAGCCACAGTTGCCTGTGGGGGCACCTTGCGTGTGGGAGGTATCCTGATCCGTGCGGAATTTCAGCAGGCACCCGGCCACTCCTGGCCACGGGGCCCTGGACACGAACGATGGCCTTTCCCCAGAGAAACAAAACTCACCAGGCCAGGTTCCTGATGTCAGTTTGCAGGAGGCACTTGGCACTGTCAAACCAGCCACAGTTGCCTGTGGGGGCACCTTGCGTGTGGTTCGTATCCTGCTCCGTGCGGAATTTCAGCAGGCAGCCGGCCACTCCGGGCCACCGGGCCCTGGACACGAACGATGGCCATTCCACGGAGAAACAAAACTCACCCGGCCAGGCTCCTGATGTCAGTTTGCAGGAGGCACTTGGCACTGTCAAACCAGCCACAGTTGCCTGTGGGGGCACCTTGCGTGTGGGAGGTATCCTGATCCGTGCGGAATTTCAGCATGCAGCTGGCCACTCCGGGCCACCGGGCCGTGGACACGAACGATGGCCTTTCCCCTGAGAAACAAAACTCACCAGGCCAGGTTCCTGATGTCAGTTTGCAGGAGGCACTTGGCACTGTCAAACCAGCCACAGTTGCCTGTGGGGGCACCTTGCGTGTGGGAGGTATCCTGATCCGTGCGGAATTTCAGCATGCAGCTGGCCACTCCGGGCCACCGGGCCGTGGACACGAACGATGGCCTTTCCCCTGAGAAACAAAACTCACCAGGCCAGGTTCCTGATGTCAGTTTGCAAGAGGCGCTTGGCACTGTCAAACCAGACACAGTTGCCTGTGGGGGCACCTTTCATCTGGGAGGCATCCCGATCGGTGAGGAATTTCAGCAGGCAGCCGGCCACTCCGGGCTACCGGGCCCTGGCTACGAACGATTGCCTTTCCCCAGTGAAACAAAACTCACCAGGCCAGGTTCCTGATGTCAGTTTGCAGGAGGCACTTGGCACTGTCAAACCAGCCACAGTTGCCTGTGGGGGCACCTTGCGTGTGGGAGGTATCCTGATGCGTGCGGAATTTCAGCCTGCAGCTAGCCACTCCAGGCCACCGGGCCGTGAACACGAACGATGGCCTTTCCCCTGAGAAACAAAACTCACCAGGCCAGGTTCCTGATGTCAGTTTGCAAGAGGCACTTGGCACTGTCAAACCAGCCACAGTTGCCTGTGGGGGCACCTTGCCTCTGGGTCGTATCCTGCTCCGAGCGGAATTTCAGCAGGCAGCCGGCCACTCCGGGCCACCGGGCCCAGGACACGAACGATGGCCATTCCATAGAGAAACAAAACTCACCCGGCCAGGTTCCTGATGTCAGTTTGCAGGAGGCACTTGGCACTGTCAACCCAGCCACAGTTGCCTGTGGGGGCACCTTGCATCTGCGACGTATCCTGATCCATGCGGCATTTCAGCAGGCAGCCGGCCACACCGGGCTACCGGGCCCTGGCTACGAACGATTGCCTTTCCCCAGAGAAACAAAACTCACCAGGCCAGGTTCCTGATGTCAGGTTGCAGGAGGTACTTGGCACTGTCAAACCAGCGACAGTTGCCTGTGGGGACACCTTGCGTGTGGGAGGTATCCTGATCCGTGCGGAATTTCAGCATGCAGCTGGCCACTCCGGGCCACCGGGCCGTGGACACGAACGATGGCCTTTCCCCTGAGAAACAAAACTCACCAGGCCAGGTTCCTGATGTCAGTTTGCAAGAGGCACTTGGCACTGTCAAACCAGCCACAGCTGCCTATGGGGGCACCTTGCATCTGCGACGTACCCTGATCCATGCGGCATTTCAGCAGGCAGCCGGCCACACCGGGCTACCGGGCCCTGGCTACGAACGATTGCCTTTCCCCAGAGAAACAAAACTCACCAGGCCAGGTTCCTGATGTCAGTTTGCAGGAGGCACTTGGCACTGTCAAACCAGCCACAGTTGCCTGTGGGGGCACCTTGCGTGTGGGAGGTATCCTGATCCGTGCGGAATTTCAGCATGCAGCCGCCACTCCAGGCCACCGGGCCCTGCTCAAGAACGATGGCCTTTACCCTAAGAAACAAAACGCAACAGGCCAGGTTCCTGATGTCAGTTTGCAGGTGGCACTTGGCACTGTCAAACCAGCCACAGTTGCCTGTGGGGGCACCTTTCATCTGGGAGGCATCCTGATCCGTGCGGAATTTCAGCAGACAGCCGGCCATTCCAGGCCACCGGGTCCTGTATATGAACCATATTTCAGTAGATAAACAAAACTCACCAGGCCAGGTTCCTGATATCAGTTTGCAGGTGGCACTTGACACTGTCAAACCAGCCACAGTTGCCTGTGGTGGTACCTTCGGTCCGGGAGGCATCCTAATTGGTGAGGAATTTCAGCAGGCAGCCGGCCACTCTGGGCCACCGGGCCCTGGACACGAAGGATGGCCTTTCCCCAGAGAAACAAAACTCACCAGACCAGGTTCCTGATGTCAGTTTGCAGGAGGCACTTGGCACTGTCAAACCAGCCACAGTTGCCTGTGGGGGCACCTTGCCTCTGGGTCGTATCCTGCTCCGTGCGGAATTTCAGCAGGCAGCCGGCCACTCCTGGCCACCGGGCCCTGGAAAAAAACGATGGCCATTCCACAGAGAAACAAAACTCACCCGGCCAGGTTCCTGATGTCAGTTTGCAGGAGGCACTTGGCACTGTCAAACCAGCCACAGTTGCCTGTGTGGGCACCTTGCATCTGGGAGGTATCCTGATCCGTGCGGAATTTCAGCAGGCACCCGGCCACTCCGGGCCACCGCGCCCTGGACACGAACGATGGTCTTTCACCTGTGAAACAAAACACACCAGGCCAGGTTCCTGATGTCAGTTTGCAGGAGGCACTTGGCACTGTCAAACCAGCCACAGTTGCCTGTGGGGGCACCTTGCGTGTGGGAGGTATCCTGATCCGTGCGGAATTTCAGCAGGCACCCGGCCACTCCTGGTCACGGGGCCCTGGACACGAATGATGGCCTTTCCGCAGAGAAACAAAACTCACCAGGCCAGGTTCCTGATGTCAGTTTGCAGGAGGCACTTGGCACTGTCAAACCAGCCACAGTTGCCTGTGGGGGCACCTTACATCTGCGACGTATCCTGATCCATGCGGAATTTCAGCATGCAGCTGGCCACTCCGGGCCACCGTGCCGTGGACACGAACGATGGCCTTTCCCCTGAGAAACAAAACTCACCAGGCCAGGTTCCTGATGTCAGTTTGCAAGAGGCACTTGGCACTGTCAAACCAGCCACAGTTGCCTGTGGGGGCACCTTTCATCTGGGAGGCATCCCGATCGGTGAGGAATTTCAGCAGGCAGCCGGCCACTCCGGGCTACCGGGCCCTGGCTACGAACGATTGCCTTTCCCCAGAGAAACAAAACTCACCAGGCCAGGTTCCTGATGTCAGTTTGCAGGAGGCACTTGGCACTGTCAAACCAGCCACAGTTGCCTGTGGGGGCACCTTGCATCTGGGAGGTATCCTGATCCGTGCGGAATTTCAGCATGCAGCTGGCCACTCCGGGCCACCGGGCCGTGGACACAAACGATGGCCTTTCCCCTGAGAAACAAAACTCACCAGGCCAGGTTCCTGATGTCAGTTTGCAGGAGGCACTTGGCACTGTCAAACCAGCCACAGTTGCCTGTGGGGGCACCTTGCGTGTGGGAGGTATCCTGATCCGTGCGGAATTTCAGCATGCAGCTGGCCACTCCGGGCCACCGGGCCGTGGACACGAACGATGGCCTTTCCCCTGAGAAACAAAACTCACCAGGCCAGGTTCCTGATGTCAGTTTGCAGGAGGCACTTGGCACTGTCAAACCAGCCACAGTTGCCTGTGGGGGCACCTTGCGTGTGGGAGGTATCCTGATCCGTGCGGAATTTCAGCAGGCACCCGGCCACTCCTGGCCACGGGGCCCTGGACACGAACGATGGCCTTTCCCCAGAGAAACAAAACTCACCAGGCCAGGTTCCTGATGTCAGTTTGCAGGAGGCACTTGGCACTGTCAAACCAGCCACAGTTGCCTGTGGGGGCACCTTGCGTGTGGTTCGTATCCTGCTCCATGCGGAATTTCAGCAGGCAGCCGGCCACTCCGGGCCACCGGGCCCTGGACACGAACGATGGCCATTCCACGGAGAAACAAAACTCACCCGGCCAGGCTCCTGATGTCAGTTTGCAGGAGGCACTTGGCACTGTCAAACCAGCCACAGTTGCCTGTGGGGGCACCTTGCGTGTGGGAGGTATCCTGATCCGTGCGGAATTTCAGCATGCAGCTGGCCACTCCGGGCCACCGGGCCGTGGACACGAACGATGGCCTTTCCCCTGAGAAACAAAACTCACCAGGCCAGGTTCCTGATGTCAGTTTGCAGGAGGCACTTGGCACTGTCAAACCAGCCACAGTTGCCTGTGGGGGCACCTTGCGTGTGGGAGGTATCCTGATGCGTGCGGAATTTCAGCCTGCAGCTAGCCACTCCAGGCCACCGGGCCGTGAACACGAACGATGGCCTTTCCCCTGAGAAACAAAACTCACCAGGCCAGGTTCCTGATGTCAGTTTGCAAGAGGCACTTGGCACTGTCAAACCAGCCACAGTTGCCTGTGGGGGCACCTTGCCTCTGGGTCGTATCCTGCTCCGAGCGGAATTTCAGCAGGCAGCCGGCCACTCCGGGCCACCGGGCCCAGGACACGAACGATGGCCATTCCATAGAGAAACAAAACTCACCCGGCCAGGTTCCTGATGTCAGTTTGCAGGAGGCACTTGGCACTGTCAACCCAGCCACAGTTGCCTGTGGGGGCACCTTGCATCTGCGACGTATCCTGATCCATGCGGCATTTCAGCAGGCAGCCGGCCACACCGGGCTACCGGGCCCTGGCTACGAACGATTGCCTTTCCCCAGAGAAACAAAACTCACCAGGCCAGGTTCCTGATGTCAGGTTGCAGGAGGTACTTGGCACTGTCAAACCAGCGACAGTTGCCTGTGGGGACACCTTGCGTGTGGGAGGTATCCTGATCCGTGCGGAATTTCAGCATGCAGCTGGCCACTCCGGGCCACCGGGCCGTGGACACGAACGATGGCCTTTCCCCTGAGAAACAAAACTCACCAGGCCAGGTTCCTGATGTCAGTTTGCAGGAGGCACTTGGCACTGTCAAACCAGCCACAGTTGCCTGTGGGGGCACCTTGCGTGTGGGAGGTATCCTGATCCGTGCGGAATTTCAGCATGCAGCTGGCCACTCCGGGCCACCGGGCCGTGGACACGAACGATGGCCTTTCCCCTGAGAAACAAAACTCACCAGGCCAGGTTCCAGATGTCAGTTTGCAGGAGGCACTTGGCACTGTCAAACCAGACACAGTTGCCTGTGGGGGCACCTTTCATCTGGGAGGCATCCCGATCGGTGAGGAATTTCAGCAGGCAGCCGGCCACTCCGGGCTACCGGGCCCTGGCTACGAACGATTGCCTTTCCCCAGTGAAACAAAACTCACCAGGCCAGGTTCCTGATGTCAGTTTGCAGGAGGCACTTGGCACTGTCAAACCAGCCACAGTTGCCTGTGGGGGCACCTTGCATCTGGGAGGTATCCTGATGCGTGCGGAATTTCAGCCTGCAGCTGGCCACTCCAGGCCACCGGGCCGTGGACACGAACGATGGCCATTCCACAGAGAAACAAAACTCACCAGGCCAGGTTCCTGATGTCAGTTTGCAGGAGGCACTTGGCACTGTCAAACCAGCCACAGTTGCCTGTGTGGGCACCTTGCATCTGGGAGGTATCCTGATCCGTGCGGAATTTCAGCAGGCACCCGGCCACTCCGGGCCACCGCGCCTTGGACACGAACGATGGTCTTTCACCTGTGAAACAAAACTCACCAGGCCAGGTTCCTGATGTCAGTTTGCAGGAGGCACTTCGCACTGTCAAACCAGCCACAGTTGCCTGTGGGGGCACCTTGCCTCTGGGTCGTATCCTGCTCCGTGCGGAATTTCAGCAGGCACCCGGCCACTCCTGGCCACGGGGCCCTGGACACGAACGATGGCCTTTCCCCCGAGAAACAAAACTCACCAGGCCAGGTTCCTGATGTCAGTTTGCAGGAGGCACTTGGCACTGTCAACCCAGCCACAGTTGCCTGTGGGGGCACCTTACATCTGCGACGTATCCTGATCCATGCGGGATTTCAGCAGGCAGCCGGCCACTCCGGGCTACCGGGCCCTGGCTACGAACGATGGCCTTTCCCCTGAGAAACAAAACTCACCAGGCCAGGTTCCTGATGTCAGTTTGCAGGAGGCACTTGGCACTGTCAAACCAGCCACAGTTGCCTGTGGGGGCACCTTTCATCTGGGAGGCATCCCGAATGGTGAGGAATTTCAGCAAGCAGCCGGCCACTCCGGGCTACCGGGCCCTGGCTACGAACGATTGCCTTTCCCCAGAGAAACAAAACTCACCAGGCCAGGTTCCTGATGTCAGTTTGCAGGAGGCACTTGGCACTGTCAAACCAGCCACAGTTGCCTGTGTGGGCACCTTGCGTGTGGGAGGTATCCTGATCCGTGCGGAATTTCAGCATGCAGCTGGCCACTCCAGGCCACCGGGCCGTGGACACGAACGATGGTCTTTCACCTGTGAAACAAAACTCACCAGGCCAGGTTCCTGATGTCAGTTTGCAGGAGGCACTTGGCACTGTCAAACCAGCCACAGTTGCCTGTGGGGGCACCTTGCGTGTGGGAGGTATCCTGATCCGTGCGGAATTTCAGCAGGCACCCGGCCACTCCTGGCCACGGGGCCCTGGACACGAATGATGGCCTTTCCCCAGAGAAACAAAACTCACCAGGCCAGGTTCCTGATGTCAGTTTGCAGGAGGCACTTGGCACTGTCAAACCAGCCACAGTTGCCTGTGGGGGCACCTTTCATCTGGGAGGCATCCCGATCGGTGAGGAATTTCAGCAGGCAGCCGGCCACTCCGGGCTACCGGGCCCTGGCTACGAACGATTGCCTTTCCCCAGAGAAACAAAACTCACCAGGCCAGGTTCCTGATGTCAGTTTGCAGGAGGCACTTGGCACTGTCAAACCAGCCACAGTTGCCTGTGGGGGCACCTTGCGTGTGGGAGGTATCCTGATCCGTGCGGAATTTCAGCATGCAGCTGGCCACTCCGGCCCACCGGGCCGTGGACACGAACGATGGCCTTTCCCCTGAGAAACAAAACTCACCAGGCCAGGTTCCTGATGTCAGTTTGCAGGAGGCACTTGGCACTGTCAAACCAGCCACAGTTGCCTGTGGGGGCACCTTGCGTGTGGGAGGTATCCTGATCCGTGCGGAATTTCAGCATGCAGCTGGCCATTCCGGGCCACCGGGCCGTGGACACGAACGATGGCCTTTCCCCTGAGAAACAAAACTCACCAGGCCAGGTTCCTGATGTCAGTTTGCAGGAGGCACTTGGCACTGTCAAACCAGCCACAGTTGCCTGTGGGGGCACCTTGCGTGTGGGAGGTATCCTGATCCGTGCGGAATTTCAGCAGGCACCCGGCCACTCCTGGCCACGGGGCCCTGGACACGAAGGATGGCCTTTCCCCAGAGAAACAAAACTCACCAGGCCAGGTTCCTGATGTCAGTTTGCAGGAGGCACTTGGCACTGTCAAACCAGCCACAGTTGCCTGTGGGGGCACCTTGCCTCTGGGTCGTATCCTGATCCGTGCGGAATTTCAGCAGGCACCCGGCCACTCCGGGCCACCGCGCCCTGGACACGAACGATGGTCTTTCACCTGTGAAACAAAACTCACCCGGCCAGGCTCCTGATGTCAGTTTGCAGGAGGCACTTGGCACTGTCAAACCAGCCACAGTTGCCTGTGGGGGCACCTTGCGTGTGGGAGGTATCCTGATCCGTGCGGAATTTCAGCATGCAGCTGGCCACTCCGGGCCACCGGGCCGTGGACACGAACGATGGCCTTTCCCCTGAGAAACAAAACTCACCAGTCCAGGTTCCTGATGTCAGTTTGCAGGAGGCACTTGGCACTGTCAAACCAGCCACAGTTGCCTGTGGGGGCACCTTGCATCTGGGACGTATCCTGATCCGTGCGGAATTTCAGCATGCAGCTGGCCACTCCGGGCCACCGGGCCGTGGACACGAACGATGGCCTTTCCCCTGAGAAACAAAACTCACCAGGCCAGGTTCCTGATGTCAGTTTGCAAGAGGCGCTCGGCACTGTCAAACCAGACACAGTTGCCTGTGGGGGCACCTTTCATCTGGGAGGCATCCCGATCGGTGAGGAATTTCAGCAGGCAGCCGGCCACTCCGGGCTACCGGGCCCTGGCTACGAACGATTGCCTTTCCCCAGTGAAACAAAACTCACCAGGCCAGGTTCCTGATGTCAGTTTGCAGGAGGCACTTGGCACTGTCAAACCAGCCACAGTTGCCTGTGGGGGCACCTTGCGTGTGGGAGGTATCCTGATGCGTGCGGAATTTCAGCCTGCAGCTGGCCACTCCAGGCCACCGGGCCGTGGACACGAACGATGGCCTTTCCCCTGAGAAACAAAACTCACCAGGCCAGGTTCCTGATGTCAGTTTGCAAGAGGCACTTGGCACTGTCAAACCAGCCACAGTTGCCTGTGGGGGCACCTTTCATCTGGGAGGCATCCCGAATGGTGAGGAATTTCAGCAGGCAGCCGGCCACTCCGGGCTACCGGCCCCTGGCTACGAACGATTGCCTTTCCCCAGAGAAACAAAACTCACCAGGCCAGGTTCCTGATGTCAGTTTGCAGGAGGCACTTGGCACTGTCAAACCAGCCACAGTTGCCTGTGGGGGCACCTTGCGTGTGGGAGGTATCCTGATCCGTGCGGAATTTCAGCATGCAGCTGGCCACTCCAGGCCACCGGGCCGTGGACACGAACGATGGCCTTTCCCCTGAGAAACAAAACTCACCAGGCCAGGTTCCTGATGTCAGTTTGCAAGAGGCACTTGGCACTGTCAAACCAGCCACAGTTGCCTGTGGGGGCACCTTGCCTCTGGGTCGTATCCTGCCCCGTGCGGAATTTCAGCAGGAAGCCGGCCACTCCGGGCCACCGGGCCCTGGACACGAACGATGGCCATTCCACAGAGAAACAAAACTCACCAGGCCAGGTTCCTGATGTCAGTTTGCAGGAGGCACTTGGCATTGTCAAACCAGCCACAGTTGCCTGTGTGGGCACCTTGCATCTGGGAGGTATCCTGATCCGTGCGGAATTTCAGCAGGCACCCGGCCACTCCGGGCCACCGCGCCCTGGACACGAACGATGGTCTTTCACCTGTGAAACAAAACTCACCAGGCCAGGTTCCTGATGTCAGTTTGCAGGAGGCACTTGTCACTGTCAAACCAGCCACAGTTGCCTGTGGGGGCACCTTGCCTCTGGGTCGTATCCTGCTCCGTGCGGAATTTCAGCAGGCACCCGGCCACTCCTGACCACGGGGCCCTGGACACGAACGATGGCCTTTCCCCCGAGAAACAAAACTCACCAGGCCAGGTTCCTGATGTCAGTTTGCAGGAGGCACTTGGCACTGTCAACCCAGCCACAGTTGCCTGTGGGGGCACCTTGCATCTGCGACGTATCCTGATCCATGCGGGATTTCAGCAGGCAGCCGGCCACACCGGGCTACCGGGCCCTGGCTACGAACGATTGCCTTTCCCCAGAGAAACAAATCTCACCAGGCCAGGTTCCTGATGTCAGGTTGCAGGAGGCACTTGGCACTGTCAAACCAGCGACAGTTGCCTGTTAGGGCACCTTGCGTGTGGGAGGTATCCTGATCCGTGCGGAATTTCAGCATGCAGCTGGCCACTCCGGGCCACCGGGCCGTGGACACGAACGATGGCCTTTCCCCTGAGAAACAAAACTCACCAGGCCAGGTTCCTGATGTCAGTTTGCAAGAGGCACTTGGCACTGTCAAACCAGCCACAGTTGCCTGTGGGGGCACCTTTCATCTGGGAGGCATCCCGAATGGTGAGGAATTTCAGCAGGCAGCCGGCCACTCCGGGCTACCGGGCCCTGGCTACGAACGATTGCCTTTCCCCAGAGAAACAAAACTCACCAGGCCAGGTTCCTGATGTCAGTTTGCAGGAGGCACTTGGCACTGTCAAACCAGCCACAGTTGCCTGTGGGGGCACCTTGCGTGTGGGAGGTATCCTGATCCGTGCGGAATTTCAGCATGCAGCTGGCCACTCCAGGCCACCGGGCCGTGGACACGAACGATGGCCTTTCCCCTGAGAAACAAAACTCACCAGTCCAGGTTCCTGATGTCAGTTTGCAGGAGGCACTTGGCACTGTCAAACCAGCCACAGTTGCCTGTGGGGGCACCTTGCGTGTGGGAGGTATCCTGATCCGTGCGGAATTTCAGCATGCAGCTGGCCACTCCGGGCCACCGGGCCGTGGACACGAAGGATGGCCTTTCCCCTGAGAAACAAAACTCACCAGGCCAGGTTCCTGATGTCAGTTTGCAAGAGGCGCTCGGCACTGTCAAACCAGACACAGTTGCCTGTGGGGGCACCTTTCATCTGGGAGGCATCCCGATCGGTGAGGAATTTCAGCAGGCAGCCCGTCACTCCGGGCCACTGGGACCTGGCTATCAACAATGGCCTTTCCCCAGAGAAACAAAAGTCACCAGGCCAGGTTCCTGATGTCAGTTTGCAGGAGGCACTTGGCACTGTCAAACCAGCCACAGTTGCCTGTGGTGGTACCTTCGGTCTGGGAGGCATCCTGATCCGTGCGGAATTTCAGCAGGCAGCTGGCCATTCCAGGCCCCCGGGTCCTGGATATGAACCATATTTCAGTAGATAAACAAAACTCACCAGGCCAGGTTCCTGATGTCAGTTTGCAAGAGGCACTTGGCACTGTCAAACCAGCCACAGTTGCCTGTGGTGGTACCTTCGGTCCGGGAGGCATCCTAATGGGTGAGGAATTTCAGCAGGCAGCCGGCCACTCCGGGCCACCGGGCCCTGGACACGAACGATGGCCATTCCACAGAGAAACAAAACTCACCAGGCGAGGTTCCTGATGTCAGTTTGCAGGAGGCACTTGGCACTGTCAAACCAGCCACAGTTGCCTGTGGGGGCACCTTGCATCTGGGACGTATCCTGATCCGTGCGGAATTTCAGCAGGCAGCCCGCCACTCCGGTCCAACAGGCCCTGGAGACGAAGGATGGCCTTTCCCCAGAGAAACAAAACTGACCAGGCCAGGTTCCTGATGTCAGTTTGCAGGTGGCACTTGGCACTGTCAAACCAGCCACAGCTGCCTGTGGGGGCTCCTTGCATCTCGGCGGCATCCTGATCCGTGCGGAATTTCAGCAGGCAGCCGGCCACTCCAGGCCACTGCGCCCTGGACAGGAACCATCCCCTTTCCCCAGAGAAACAAAACTCACCAGGCCAGGTTCCTGATGTCAGTTGGCAGGAGGCACTTGGCACTGTCAAACCAGCCACAGTTGCCTGTCGTGGCACCTTCGGTCCGGGAGGCATCCTAATCGGTGAGGAATTTCAGCAGGCAGCCGGCCACTCCGGGCCACCGGGCCCTGGACACGAACGATGGCCATTCCACAGAGAAACAAAACTCACCAGGCCATGTTCCTGATGTCAGTTTGCAGGAGGCACTTGGCACTGTCAAACCAGCCACAGTTGCCTGTGGGGGCACCTTGCATCTGGGACGTATCCTGATCCGTGTGGAATTTCAGCAGGCAGCCCGCCACTCCGGTCCAACAGGCCCTGGAGACGAAGGATGGCCTTTCCCCAGAGAAACAAAACTCAGCAGGCCAGGTTCCTGATGTCAGTTTGCAGGTGGCACTTGGCACTGTCAAACCAGCCACAGTTGCCTGTGGGGGCACCTTTCATCTGGGAGGCATCCCAATCGGTGAGGAATTTCTGCAGGCAGCCCGTCACTCCGGGCCACCGGGACCTGGCTATAAACAATCGCCTTTCCCCAGAGAAACAAAAGTCACCAGGCCAGGTTCCTGATGTCAGTTTGCAGGAGGCACTTGGCACTGTCAAACCAGCCACAGTTGCCTGTGGTGGTACCTTCGGTCTGGGAGGCATCCTGATCCGTGCGGAATTTCAGCAGGCAGCTGGCCATTCCAGGCCACCGGGTCCTGGATATGAACCATATTTCAGTAGATAAACAAAACTCACCAGGCCAGGTTCCTGATGTCAGTTTGCAGGTGGCACTTGGCACTGTCAAACCAGCCACAGTTGCCTGTGGTGGTACCTTCGGTCCGGGAGGCATCCTAATCGGTGAGGAATTTCAGCAGGCAGCCGGCCACTCCGGGCCACCGGGCCCTGGACACAAAGGATGGCCTTTCCCCTGAGAAACAAAACTCACCAGGCCAGGTTCCTGATGTCAGTTTGCAAGAGGCACTTGGCACTGTCAAACCAGCCACAGTTGCCTGTGGTGGTACCTTCGGTCCGGGAGGCATCCTAATCGGTGAGGAATTTCAGCAGGCAGTCGGCCACTCCGGGCCACCGGGCCCTGGACACGAACGATGGCCATTCCACAGAGAAACAAAACTCACCAGGCCAGGTTCCTGATGTCAGTTTGCAGGTGGCACTTGGCACTGTCAAACCAGCCACAGTTGCCTGTGGGGGCACCTTTCATCTGGGAGGCATCCCAATCGGTGAGGAATTTCCGCAGGCAGCCCGTCACTCCGGGCCACCGGGACCTGGCTATCAACAATCGCCTTTCCCCAGAGAAACAAAAGTCACCAGGCCAGGTTCCTGATGTCAGTTTGCAGGAGGCACTTGGCACTGTCAAACCAGCCACAGTTGCCTGTGGTGGTACCTTCGGTCTGGGAGGCATCCTGATCCGTGCGGAATTTCAGCAGGCAGCTGGCCATTCCAGGCCACCGGGTCCTGGATATGAACCATATTTCAGTAGATAAACAAAACTCACCAGGCCAGGTTCCTGATGTCAGTTTGCAGGAGGCACTTGGCACTGTCAAACCAGCCACAGTTGCCTGTGGTGGTACCTTCGGTCCGGGAGGCGTCCTAATCGGTGAGGAATTTCAGCAGGCAGCCGGCCACTCCGGGCCACCGGGCCCTGGACACGAAGGATGGCCTTTCCCCTGAGAAACAAAACTCACCAGGCCAGGTTCCTGATGTCAGTTTGCAGGAGGCACTTGGCACTGTCAAACCAGCCACAGTTGCCTGTGGTGGTACCTTCGGTCCGGGAGGCATCCTAATCGGTGAGGAATTTCAGCAGGCAGCCGGCCACTCCGGGCCACCGGGCCCTGGACACGAACGATGGCCATTCCACAGAGAAACAAAACTCACCAGGCCAGGTTCCTGATGTCAGTTTGCAGGAGGCACTTGGCACTGTCAAACCAGCCACAGTTGCCTGTGGGGGCACCTTGCATCTGGGACGTATCCTGATCCGTGCGGAATTTCAGCAGGCAGCCCGCCACTCCGGTCCAACAGGCCCTGGAGACGAAGGATGGCCTTTCCCCAGAGAAACAAAACTGACCAGGCCAGGTTCCTGATGTCAGTTTGCAGGTGGCACTTGGCACTGTCAAACCAGCCACAGCTGCCTGTGGGGGCTCCTTGCATCTCGGCGGCATCCTGATCCGTGCGGAATTTCAGCAGGCAGCCGGCCACTCCAGGCCACTGCGCCCTGGACAGGAACCATCCCCTTTCCCCAGAGAAACAAAACTCACCAGGCCAGGTTCCTGATGTCAGTTGGCAGGAGGCACTTGGCACTGTCAAACCAGCCACAGTTGCCTGTCGTGGCACCTTCGGTCCGGGAGGCATCCTAATCGGTGAGGAATTTCAGCAGGCAGCCGGCCACTCCGGGCCACCGGGCCCTGGACACGAACGATGGCCATTCCACAGAGAAACAAAACTCACCAGGCCATGTTCCTGATGTCAGTTTGCAGGAGGCACTTGGCACTGTCAAACCAGCCACAGTTGCCTGTGGGGGCACCTTGCATCTGGGACGTATCCTGATCCGTGTGGAATTTCAGCAGGCAGCCCGCCACTCCGGTCCAACAGGCCCTGGAGACGAAGGATGGCCTTTCCCCAGAGAAACAAAACTCAGCAGGCCAGGTTCCTGATGTCAGTTTGCAGGTGGCACTTGGCACTGTCAAACCAGCCACAGTTGCCTGTGGGGGCACCTTTCATCTGGGAGGCATCCCAATCGGTGAGGAATTTCTGCAGGCAGCCCGTCACTCCGGGCCACCGGGACCTGGCTATAAACAATCGCCTTTCCCCAGAGAAACAAAAGTCACCAGGCCAGGTTCCTGATGTCAGTTTGCAGGAGGCACTTGGCACTGTCAAACCAGCCACAGTTGCCTGTGGTGGTACCTTCGGTCTGGGAGGCATCCTGATCCGTGCGGAATTTCAGCAGGCAGCTGGCCATTCCAGGCCACCGGGTCCTGGATATGAACCATATTTCAGTAGATAAACAAAACTCACCAGGCCAGGTTCCTGATGTCAGTTTGCAGGTGGCACTTGGCACTGTCAAACCAGCCACAGTTGCCTGTGGTGGTACCTTCGGTCCGGGAGGCATCCTAATCGGTGAGGAATTTCAGCAGGCAGCCGGCCACTCCGGGCCACCGGGCCCTGGACACAAAGGATGGCCTTTCCCCTGAGAAACAAAACTCACCAGGCCAGGTTCCTGATGTCAGTTTGCAAGAGGCACTTGGCACTGTCAAACCAGCCACAGTTGCCTGTGGTGGTACCTTCGGTCCGGGAGGCATCCTAATCGGTGAGGAATTTCAGCAGGCAGTCGGCCACTCCGGGCCACCGGGCCCTGGACACGAACGATGGCCATTCCACAGAGAAACAAAACTCACCAGGCCAGGTTCCTGATGTCAGTTTGCAGGTGGCACTTGGCACTGTCAAACCAGCCACAGTTGCCTGTGGGGGCACCTTTCATCTGGGAGGCATCCCAATCGGTGAGGAATTTCCGCAGGCAGCCCGTCACTCCGGGCCACCGGGACCTGGCTATCAACAATCGCCTTTCCCCAGAGAAACAAAAGTCACCAGGCCAGGTTCCTGATGTCAGTTTGCAGGAGGCACTTGGCACTGTCAAACCAGCCACAGTTGCCTGTGGTGGTACCTTCGGTCTGGGAGGCATCCTGATCCGTGCGGAATTTCAGCAGGCAGCTGGCCATTCCAGGCCACCGGGTCCTGGATATGAACCATATTTCAGTAGATAAACAAAACTCACCAGGCCAGGTTCCTGATGTCAGTTTGCAGGAGGCACTTGGCACTGTCAAACCAGCCACAGTTGCCTGTGGTGGTACCTTCGGTCCGGGAGGCGTCCTAATCGGTGAGGAATTTCAGCAGGCAGCCGGCCACTCCGGGCCACCGGGCCCTGGACACGAAGGATGGCCTTTCCCCTGAGAAACAAAACTCACCAGGCCAGGTTCCTGATGTCAGTTTGCAGGAGGCACTTGGCACTGTCAAACCAGCCACAGTTGCCTGTGGTGGTACCTTCGGTCCGGGAGGCATCCTAATCGGTGAGGAATTTCAGCAGGCAGCCGGCCACTCCGGGCCACCGGGCCCTGGACACGAACGATGGCCATTCCACAGAGAAACAAAACTCACCAGGCCAGGTTCCTGATGTCAGTTTGCAGGAGGCACTTGGCACTGTCAAACCAGCCACAGTTGCCTGTGGGGGCACCTTGCATCTCGGCGGCATACTGATCCGTGCGGAATTTCAGCAGGCAGCCGGCCACTCCGGGCCACCGGGCCTGTCTAAGAACCATGGCCATTCCCCAGAGAAAAAAAAGTCACCAGGCCAGGTTCCTGATGTCAGTTTGCAGGAGGCACTTTGCACTGTCAAACCAGCCACAGTTGCCTGTGGTGGTACCTTCGGTTTGGGAGGCATCCTGATCCGTGCGGAATTTCAGCAGGCAGCCGCCACTCCAGGCCTCCGGGCCCTGGACAGGAACCATCCCCTTTCCCCAGAGAAAAAAACTCACCAGGCCAGGTTCCTGATGTCAGTTTGCAGGAGGCACTTGGCACTGTCAAACCAGCCACAGTTGCCTGTGGTGGTACCTTCGGTGCGGGAGGCATCCTGTTCGGGGCGGAATTTCAGGAGGCAGCCGGCCACTCCGTGCCACCGGGCCCTGACTATGAACCACGGCCTTTCCCCAGAGAAACAAAACTCACCAGGCCAGGTTCCTGATGTCAGTTTGCAGGAGGCACTTGGCACTGTCAAACCAGCCACAGTTGCCTGTGGGGGCTCCTTACATCTCGGCGGCATCCTGATCCGTGCGGAATTTCAGCAGGCAGCCGGCCACTCCGGGCCACTGGGCCCTGGACACGAACGATGGCCTTTCCCCAACGAAACAAAACTCACCAGGCCAGGGTCCTGATGTCAGTTTGCAGGAGACACTTTGCACTGTCAAACCAGCCACAGTTGCCTGTGGGGGCACCTTGCATCTCGGCGGCATACTGATCCGTGCGGAATTTCAGCAGGCAGCCGGCCACTCCGGGCCACCGGGCCTGTCTATAAACCATGGCCTTTCCCCAGAGAAAAAAAAGTCACCAGGCCAGGTTCCTGAGGTCAGTTTGCAGGAGGCACTTGGCACTGTCAAACCAGCCACAGTTGCCTGTCGTGGCACCTTCGGTCCGGGAGGCATCCTAATCGGTGAGGAATTTCAGCAGGCAGCTTGCCACTCCGGGCCACCGGGCCCTGGACACGAACGATGGCCTTTCCCCTGAGAAACAAAACTCACCAGGCCAGGTTCCTGATGTCAGTTTGCAGGAGGCACTTGGCACTGTCAAACCAGCCACAGTTGCCTGTGGTGGTACCTTCGGTCTGGGAGGCATCCTGATCCGTGCGGAATTTCAGCAGGCAGCTGGCCATTCCAGGCCACCGGGTCCTGGATATGAACCATATTTCAGTAGATAAACAAAACTCACCAGGCCAGGTTCCTGATGTCAGTTTGCAAGAGGCACTTGGCACTGTCAAACCAGCCACAGTTGCCTGTGGTGGTACCTTCGGTCCGGGAGGCATCCTAATGGGTGAGGAATTTCAGCAGGCAGCCGGCCACTCCGGGCCACCGGGCCCTGGACACGAACGATGGCCATTCCACAGAGAAACAAAACTCACCAGGCCAGGTTCCTCATGTCAGTTTGCAGGAGGCACTTGGCACTGTCAAACCAGCCACAGTTGCCTGTGGGGGCACCTTGCATCTGGGACGTATCCTGATCCGTGCGGAATTTCAGCAGGCAGCCCGCCACTCCGGTCCAACAGGCCCTGGAGACGAAGGATGGCCTTTCCCCAGAGAAACAAAACTGACCAGGCCAGGTTCCTGATGTCAGTTTGCAGGTGGCACTTGGCACTGTCAAACCAGCCACAGCTGCCTGTGGGGGCTCCTTGCATCTCGGCGGCATCCTGATCCGTGCGGAATTTCAGCAGGCAGCCGGCCACTCCAGGCCACTGGGCCCTGGACACGAACGATGGCCTTTCCCCAACGAAACAAAACTCACCAGGCCAGGGTCCTGATGTCAGTTTGCAGGAGACACTTTGCACTGTCAAACCAGCCACAGTTGCCTGTGGGGGCACCTTACATCTCGGACGTATCCTGATCCGTGCGGAATTTCAGCAGGCAGCCGGCCACTCCGGGCCACCGGGCCTGTCTATGAACCATGGCCTTTCCCCAGAGAAAAAAAAGTCACCAGGCCAGGTTCCTGATGTCAGTTTGCAGGAGGCACTTGGCACTGTCAATCCAGCCGCAGTTGCCTGTGGTGGTACTTTCAGTCCGGGAGGCATCCTGATCGGTGCGGAATTTCAGCAGGCAGCCAGCCACTCCGGGCCACTGGGCCCTGGACACGAACGATGGCCTTTCCCCAACGAAACAAAAGTCACCAGGCCAGGGTCCTGATGTCAGTTTGCAGGAGACACTTGGCACTGTCAAACCAGCCACAGTTGCCTGTGGGGGCACCTTGCATCTCGGCGGCATACTGATCCGTGCGGAATTTCAGCAGGCAGCCAGCCACTCCGGGCCACCGGGCCTGTCTATGAACCATGGCCTTTCCCCAGAGAAAAAAAAGTCACCAGGCCAGGTTCCTGATGTCAATTTGCAGGAGGCACTTGGCACTGTCAAACCAGCCACAGTTGCCTGTGGGGGCACCTTGCATCTGGGACGTATCCTGATCCGTGCGGGATTTCAGTAGGCAGCCCGCCACTCCGGTCCAACAGGCCCTGGAGACGAAGGATGGCCTTTCCCCAGAGAAACAAAACTGACCAGGCCAGGTTCCTGATGTCAGTTTGCAGGAGGCACTTGGCACTGTCAAACCAGCCACAGTTGCCTGTGGTGGTACCTTCGGTTTGGGAGGCATCCTGATCCGTGCGGAATTTCAGCAGGCAGCCGCCACTCCAGGCCTCCGGGCCCTGGACAGGAACCATCCCCTTTCCCCAGAGAAAAAAACTCACCAGGCCAGGTTCCTGATGTCAGTTTGCCGGAGGCACTTGGCACTGTCAAACCAGCCACAGTTGCCTGTGGTGGTACCTTCGGTGCGGGAGGCATCCTGTTCGGTGCGGAATTTCAGGAGGCAGCCGGCCACTCCGGGCCACCGGGCCCTGGATACGAACGATGGCCTTTCCCCTGAGAAACAAAACTCACCAGGCCAGGTTCCTGATGTCAGTTTGCAGGTGGCACTTGGCACTGTCAAACCAGCCACAGTTGCCTGTGGGGGCACCTTGCATCTCGGCGGCATCCTGATCCGTGCGGAATTTCAGCAGGCAGCCGGCCGTTCCAGGCCACCGGGACCTGGCTATCAACAATCGCCATTCACCAGAGAAACAAAAGTCACCAGGCCAGGTTCCTGATGTCAGTTTGCAGGAGGCACTTGGCACTGTCAAACCAGCCACAGTTGCCTGTGGTGGTACCTTCGGTCCGGGAGGCATCCTGATCCGTGCGGAATTTCAGCAGGCAGCCGGCCACTCCGGGCCACCGGGTCCTGGATATGAACCATATTTCAGTAGATAAACAAAACTCACCAGGCCAGGTTCCTGATGTCAGTTTGCAGGTGGCACTTGGCACTGTCAAACCAGCCACAGTTGCCTGTGGTGGTACCTTCGGTCCGGGAGGCATCCTAATCGGTGAGGAATTTCAGCAGGCAGCCGGCCACTCCGGGCCACCGGGCCCTGGACACGAAGGATGGCCTTTCCCCTGAGAAACAAAACTCACCAGGCCAGGTTCCTGATGTCAGTTTGCAGGAGACACTTGGCACTGTCAAACCAGCCACAGTTGCCTGTGGGGGCACCTTGCATCTCGGCGGCATACTGATCCGTGCGGAATTTCAGCAGGCAGCCGGCCACTCCGGGCCACCGGGCCCTGGACACGAACGATGGCCATTCCCCAGAGAAAAAAAAGTCACCAGGCCAGGTTCCTGATGTCAGTTTGCAGGAGGCACTTGGCACTGTCAAACCAGCCACAGTTGCCCGTGGGGGCACCTTGCATCTGGGACGTATCCTGATCCGTGCGGAATTTCAGCAGGCAGCCGGCCACTCCGGTCCAACAGGCCCTGGAGACGAAGGATGGCCTTTCCCCAGAGAAACAAAACTCAACAGGCCAGGTTCCTGATGTCAGTTTGCAGGTGGCACTTGGCACTGTCAAACCAGCCACAGTTGCCTGTGGGGGCTCCTTGCATCTCGGCGGCATCCTGATCCGTGCGGAATTTCAGCAGGCAGCCCGCCACTTTGGGCCACCGGGCCCTAAACGCGAACGATGGCCTTTCCCCAGAGAAACAAAACTCACCAGGCCAGGTTCCTGATGTCAGTTTGCAGGAGGCACTTGGCACTGTCAAACCAGCCACAGTTGCCTGTCGTGGTACCTTCGGTTTGGGAGTCATCCCGATCCGTGCGGAATTTCAGCAGGCAGCCAGCCACTCCTGGCCACCGGGCCATGGACAGGATCCATCCCCTTTCCCCAGGGAAACGAAACTCACCAGGCCAGGTTCCTGATGTCAGTTTGCAGGAGGCACTTGGCACCGTCAAACCAGCCACTGTTGCCTGTGGGGGCACCTTGCATCTCGGACGTATCCTGATCCGTGCGGAATTTCAGCAGGCACCCGGCCACTCCGGGCCACCGCGCCCTGGACACGAATGATGGTCTTTCACCTGAGAAACAAAAGTCACCAGGCCAGGTTCCTGGTGTCAGTTTGCAGGAGGCACTTGGCACTGTCAAACCAGCCGCAGTTGCCTGTGGTGGTACTTTCAGTCCGGGAGGCATCCTGATCGGTGCGGAATTTCAGCAGGCAGCCAGCCACTCCGGGCCACTGGGCCCTGGACACGAACGATGGCCTTTCCCCAACGAAACAAAAGTCACCAGGCCAGGGTCCTGATGTCAGTTTGCAGGAGACACTTGGCACTGTCAAACCAGCCACAGTTGCCTGTGGGGGCACCTTGCATCTGGGACGTATCCTGATCCGTGCGGGATTTCAGTAGGCAGCCCGCCACTCCGGTGCAACAGGCCCTGGAGACGAAGGATGGCCTTTCCCCTGAGAAACAAAAGTCACCAGGCCAGGTTCCTGATGTCAGTTTGCAGGAGGCACTTGGCACTGTCAAACCAGCCACAGTTGCCTGTGGTGGTACCTTCGGTTTGGGAGGCATCCTGATCCGTGCGGAATTTCAGCAGGCAGCCGCCACTCCAGGCCTCCGGGCCCTGGACAGGAACCATCCCCCTTCCCCAGAGAAAAAAACTCACCAGGCCAGGTTCCTGATGTCAGTTTGCAGGTGGCACTTGGCACTGTCAAACCAGCCACAGTTGCCTGTGGGGGCACCTTTCATCTGGGAGGCATCCCAATCGGTGAGGAATTTCCGCAGGCAGCCCGTCACTCCGGGCCGCCGGGACCTGGCTATCAACAATCGCCTTTCCCCAGAGAAACAAAAGTCACCAGGCCAGGTTCCTGATGTCAGTTTGCAGGAGGCACTTGGCACTGTCAAACCAGCCACAGTTGCCTGTGGTGGTACCTTCGGTCTGGGAGGCATCCTGATCCGTGCGGAATTTCAGCAGGCAGCTGGCCATTCCAGGCCACCGGGTCCTGGATATGAACCATATTTCAGTAGATAAACAAAACTCACCAGGCCAGGTTCCTGATGTCAGTTTGCAGGAGGCACTTGGCACTGTCAAACCAGCCACAGTTGCCTGTGGTGGTACCTTCGGTCCGGGAGGCGTCCTAATCGGTGAGGAATTTCAGCAGGCAGCCGGCCACTCCGGGCCACCGGGCCCTGGACACGAAGGATGGCCTTTCCCCTGAGAAACAAAACTCACCAGGCCAGGTTCCTGATGTCAGTTTGCAGGAGGCACTTGGCACTGTCAAACCAGCCACAGTTGCCTGTGGTGGTACCTTCGGTCCGGGAGGCATCCTAATCGGTGAGGAATTTCAGCAGGCAGCCGGCCACTCCGGGCCACCGGGCCCTGGACACGAACGATGGCCATTCCACAGAGAAACAAAACTCACCAGGCCAGGTTCCTGATGTCAGTTTGCAGGAGGCACTTGGCACTGTCAAACCAGCCACAGTTGCCTGTGGGGGCACCTTGCATCTGGGACGTATCCTGATCCGTGCGGAATTTCAGCAGGCAGCCGGCCACTCCAGGCCACCGCGCCCTGGACAGGAACCATCCCCTTTCCCCAGAGAAACAAAACTCACCAGGCCAGGTTCCTGATGTCAGTTTGCAGGAGACACTTGGCACTGTCAAACCAGCCACAGTTGCCTGTGGGGGCACCTTGCATCTCGGCGGCATACTGATCCGTGCGGAATTTCAGCAGGCAGCCGGCCACTCCGGGCCACCGGGCCTGTCTAAGAACCATGGCCATTCCCCAGAGAAAAAAAAGTCACCAGGCCAGGTTCCTGATGTCAGTTTGCAGGAGGCACTTTGCACTGTCAAACCAGCCACAGTTGCCTGTGGTGGTACCTTCGGTTTGGGAGGCATCCTGATCCGTGCGGAATTTCAGCAGGCAGCCGCCACTCCAGGCCTCGGGGCCCTGGACAGGAACCATCCCCTTTCCCCAGAGAAAAAAACTCACCAGGCCAGGTTCCTGATGTCAGTTTGCAGGAGGCACTTGGCACTGTCAAACCAGCCACAGTTGCCTGTGGTGGTACCTTCGGTGCGGGAGGCATCCTGTTCGGTGCGGAATTTCAGGAGGCAGCCGGCCACTCCGTGCCACCGGGCCCTGACTATGAACCACGGCCTTTCCCCAGAGAAACAAAACTCACCAGGCCAGGTTCCTGATGTCAGTTTGCAGGAGGCACTTGGCACTGTCAAACCAGCCACAGTTGCCTGTGGGGGCTCCTTACATCTCGGCGGCATCCTGATCCGTGCGGAATTTCAGCAGGCAGCCGGCCACTCCGGGCCACTGGGCCCTGGACACGAACGATGGCCTTTCCCCAACGAAACAAAACTCACCAGGCCAGGGTCCTGATGTCAGTTTGCAGGAGACACTTTGCACTGTCAAACCAGCCACAGTTGCCTGTGGGGGCACCTTGCATCTCGGCGGCATACTGATCCGTGCGGAATTTCAGCAGGCAGCCGGCCACTCCGGGCCACCGGGCCTGTCTATAAACCATGGCCTTTCCCCAGAGAAAAAAAGTCACCAGGCCAGGTTCCTGGTGTCAGTTTGCAGGAGGCACTTGGCACTGTCAAACCAGCCGCAGTTGCCTGTCGTGGCACCTTCGGTCCGGGAGGCATCCTAATCGGTGAGGAATTTCAGCAGGCAGCTTGCCACTCCGGGCCACCGGGCCCTGGACACGAACGATGGCCTTTCCCCTGAGAAACAAAACTCACCAGGCCAGGTTCCTGATGTCAGTTTGCAGGAGGCACTTGGCACTGTCAAACCAGCCACAGTTGCCTGTGGTGGTACCTTCGGTCTGGGAGGCATCCTGATCCGTGCGGAATTTCAGCAGGCAGCTGGCCATTCCAGGCCACCGGGTCCTGGATATGAACCATATTTCAGTAGATAAACAAAACTCACCAGGCCAGGTTCCTGATGTCAGTTTGCAAGAGGCACTTGGCACTGTCAAACCAGCCACAGTTGCCTGTGGTGGTACCTTCGGTCCGGGAGGCATCCTAATGGGTGAGGAATTTCAGCAGGCAGCCGGCCACTCCGGGCCACCGGGCCCTGGACACGAACGATGGCCATTCCACAGAGAAACAAAACTCACCAGGCGAGGTTCCTGATGTCAGTTTGCAGGAGGCACTTGGCACTGTCAAACCAGCCACAGTTGCCTGTGGGGGCACCTTGCATCTGGGACGTATCCTGATCCGTGCGGAATTTCAGCAGGCAGCCCGCCACTCCGGTCCAACAGGCCCTGGAGACGAAGGATGGCCTTTCCCCAGAGAAACAAAACTGACCAGGCCAGGTTCCTGATGTCAGTTTGCAGGTGGCACTTGGCACTGTCAAACCAGCCACAGCTGCCTGTGGGGGCTCCTTGCATCTCGGCGGCATCCTGATCCGTGCGGAATTTCAGCAGGCAGCCGGCCACTCCAGGCCACTGCGCCCTGGACAGGAACCATCCCCTTTCCCCAGAGAAACAAAACTCACCAGGCCAGGTTCCTGATGTCAGTTGGCAGGAGGCACTTGGCACTGTCAAACCAGCCACAGTTGCCTGTCGTGGCACCTTCGGTCCGGGAGGCATCCTAATCGGTGAGGAATTTCAGCAGGCAGCCGGCCACTCCGGGCCACCGGGCCCTGGACACGAACGATGGCCATTCCACAGAGAAACAAAACTCACCAGGCCATGTTCCTGATGTCAGTTTGCAGGAGGCACTTGGCACTGTCAAACCAGCCACAGTTGCCTGTGGGGGCACCTTGCATCTGGGACGTATCCTGATCCGTGTGGAATTTTAGCAGGCAGCCCGCCACTCCGGTCCAACAGGCCCTGGAGACGAAGGATGGCCTTTCCCCAGAGAAACAAAACTCAGCAGGCCAGGTTCCTGATGTCAGTTTGCAGGTGGCACTTGGCACTGTCAAACCAGCCACAGCTGCCTGTGGGGGCACCTTGCATCTAGGAGGCATCCTGATCGGTGCGGAATTTCAGCAGGCAGCCAGCCACTACGGGCCACTGGGCCCTGGACACGAACGATGGCCTTTCCCCAACGAAACAAAACTCACCAGGCCAGGGTCCTGATGTCAGTTTGCAGGAGACACTTTGCACTGTCAAACCAGCCACAGTTGCCTGTGGGGGCACCTTACATCTCGGACGTATCCTGATCCGTGCGGAATTTCAGCAGGCAGCCGGCCACTCCGGGCCACCGGGCCTGTCTATGAACCATGGCCTTTCCCCAGAAAAAAAAAAGTCACCAGGCCAGGTTCCTGATGTCAGTTTGCAGGAGGCACTTGGCACTGTCAAACCAGCCGCAGTTGCCTGTGGTGGTACTTTCAGTCCGGGAGGCATCCTGATCGGTGCGGAATTTCAGCAGGCAGCCAGCCACTCCGGGCCACTGGGCCCTGGACACGAACGATGGCCTTTCCCCAGCGAAACAAAACTCACCAGGCCAGGGTCCTGATGTCAGTTTGCAGGAGACACTTGGCACTGCCAAACCAGCCACAGTTGCCTGTGGGGGCACCTTGCATCTCGGCGGCATACTGATCCGTGCGGAATTTCAGCAGGCAGCCAGCCACTCCGGGCCACCGGGCCTGTCTATGAACCATGGCCTTTCCCCAGAGAAAAAAAAGTCACCAGGCCAGGTTCCTGATGTCAGTTTGCAGGAGGCACTTGGCACTGTCAAACCAGCCACAGTTGCCTGTGGGGGCACCTTGCATCTGGGACGTATCCTGATCCGTGCGGGATTTCAGTAGGCAGCCCGCCACTCCGGTCCAACAGGCCCTGGAGACGAAGGATGGCCTTTCCCCAGAGAAACAAAACTCACCAGGTCAGGTTCCTGATGTCAGTTTGCAGGAGGCACTTGGCACTGTCAAACCAGCCACAGTTGCCTGTGGTGGTACCTTCGGTTTGGGAGGCATCCTGATCCGTGCGGAATTTCAGCAGGCAGCCGCCACTCCAGGCCTCCGGGCCCTGGACAGGAACCATCCCCTTTCCCCAGAGAAAAAAACTCACCAGGCCAGGTTCCTGATGTCAGTTTGCCGGAGGCACTTGGCACTGTCAAACCAGCCACAGTTGCCTCTGGTGGTACCTTCGGTGCAGGAGGCATCCTGTTCGGTGCGGAATTTCAGGAGGCAGCCGGCCACTCCTGGCCACCGGGCCCTGGATACGAACGATGGCCTTTCCCCTGAGAAACAAAACTCACCAGGCCAGGTTCCTGATGTCAGTTTGCAGGTGGCACTTGGCACTGTCAAACCAGCCACAGTTGCCTGTGGGGGCACCTTGCATCTCGGCGGCATCCTGATCCGTGCGGAATTTCAGCAGGCAGCCGGCCACTCCGGGCCACCGGGCCTGTCTATGAACCATGGCCTTTCCCCAGAGAAAAAAAAGTCACCAGGCCAGGTTCCTGATGTCAGTTTGCAGGAGGCACTTGGCACTGTCAAACCAGCCGCAGTTGCCTGTGGTGGTACTTTCAGTCCGGGAGGCATCCTGATCGGTGCGGAATTTCAGCAGGCAGCCAGCCACTCCGGGCCACTGGGCCCTGGACACGAACGATGGCCTTTCCCCAACGAAACAAAAGTCACCAGGCCAGGGTCCTGATGTCAGTTTGCAGGAGACACTTGGCACTGTCAAACCAGCCACAGTTGCCTGTGGGGGCACCTTGCATCTCGGCGGCATACTGATCCGTGCGGAATTTCAGCAGGCAGCCAGCCACTCCGGGCCACTGGGCCTGTCTATGAACCATGGCCTTTCCCCAGAGAAAAAAAAGTCACCAGGCCAGGTTCCTGATGTCAGTTTGCAGGAGGCACTTGGCACTGTCAAACCAGCCACAGTTGCCTGTGGGGGCACCTTGCATCTGGGACGTATCCTGATCCGTGCGGGATTTCAGTAGGCAGCCCGCCACTCCGGTCCAACAGGCCCTGGAGACGAAGGATGGCCTTTCCCCAGAGAAACAAAACTGACCAGGCCAGGTTCCTGATGTCAGTTTGCAGGAGGCACTTGGCACTGTCAAACCAGCCACAGTTGCCTGTGGTGGTACCTTCGGTTTGGGAGGCATCCTGATCCGTGCGGAATTTCAGCAGGCAGCCGCCACTCCAGGCCTCCGGGCCCTGGACAGGAACCATCCCCTTTCCCCAGAGAAAAAAACTCACCAGGCCAGGTTCCTGATGTCAGTTTGCCGGAGGCACTTGGCACTGTCAAACCAGCCACAGTTGCCTGTGGTGGTACCTTCGGTGCGGGAGGCATCCTGTTCGGTGCGGAATTTCAGGAGGCAGCCGGCCACTCCGGGCCACCGGGCCCTGGATACGAACGATGGCCTTTCCCCTGAGAAACAAAACTCACCAGGCCAGGTTCCTGATGTCAGTTTGCAGGTGGCACTTGGCACTGTCAAACCAGCCACAGTTGCCTGTGGGGGCACCTTGCATCTCGGCGGCATCCTGATCCGCGCGGAATTTCAGCAGGCAGCCGGCCGTTCCAGGCCACCGGGACCTGGCTATCAACAATCGCCTTTCACCAGAGAAACAAAAGTCACCAGGCCAGGTTCCTGATGTCAGTTTGCAGGAGGCACTTGGCACTGTCAAACCAGCCACAGTTGCCTGTGGTGGTACCTTCGGTCCGGGAGGCATCCTGATCCGTGCGGAATTTCAGCAGGCAGCCGGCCACTCCGGGCCACCGGGTCCTGGATATGAACCATATTTCAGTAGATAAACAAAACTCTCCAGGCCAGGTTCCTGATGTCAGTTTGCAGGAGGCACTTGGCACTGTCAAACCAGCCACAGTTGCCCGTGGGGGCACCTTGCATCTGGGACGTATCCTGATCCGTGCGGAATTTCAGCAGGCAGCCGGCCACTCCGGTCCAACAGGCCCTGGAGACGAAGGATGGCCTTTCCCCAGAGAAACAAAACTCAACAGGCCAGGTTCCTGATGTCAGTTTGCAGGTGGCACTTGGCACTGTCAAACCAGCCACAGTTGCCTGTGGGGGCTCCTTGCATCTCGGCGGCATCCTGATCCGTGCGGAATTTCAGCAGGCAGCCCGCCACTTTGGGCCACCGGGCCCTAAACGCGAACGATGGCCTTTCCCCAGAGAAACAAAACTCACCAGGCCAGGTTCCTGATGTCAGTTTGCAGGAGGCACTTGGCACTGTCAAACCAGCCACAGTTGCCTGTCGTGGTACCTTCGGTTTGGGAGTCATCCGGATCCGTGCGGAATTTCAGCAGGCAGCCAGCCACTCCTGGCCACCGGGCCATGGACAGGATCCATCCCCTTTCCCCAGGGAAACGAAACTCACCAGGCCAGGTTCCTGATGTCAGTTTGCAGGAGGCACTTGGCACCGTCAAACCAGCCACTGTTGCCTGTGGGGGCACCTTGCATCTCGGACGTATCCTGATCCGTGCGGAATTTCAGCAGGCACCCGGCCACTCCGGGCCACTGGGCCCTGGACACGAACGATGGCCTTTCCCCAACGAAACAAAAGTCACCAGGCCAGGGTCCTGATGTCAGTTTGCAGGAGACACTTGGCACTGTCAAACCAGCCACAGTTGCCTGTGGGGGCACCTTGCATCTGGGACGTATCCTGATCCGTGCGGGATTTCAGTAGGCAGCCCGCAACTCCGGTGCAACAGGCCCTGGAGACGAAGGATGGCCTTTCCCCTGAGAAACAAAAGTCACCAGGCCAGGTTCCTGATGTCAGTTTGCAGGAGGCACTTGGCACTGTCAAACCAGCCACAGTTGCCTGTGGTGGTACCTTCGGTTTGGGAGGCATCCTGATCCGTGCGGAATTTCAGCAGGCAGCCGCCACTCCAGGCCTCCGGGCCCTGGACAGGAACCATCCCCTTTCCCCAGAGAAAAAAACTCACCAGGCCAGGTTCCTGATGTCAGTTTGCAGGTGGCACTTGGCACTGTCAAACCAGCCACAGTTGCCTGTGGGGGCACCTTTCATCTGGGAGGCATCCCAATCGGTGAGGAATTTCCGCAGGCAGCCCGTCACTCCGGGCCACCGGGACCTGGCTATCAACAATCGCCTTTCCCCAGAGAAACAAAAGTCACCAGGCCAGGTTCCTGATGTCAGTTTGCAGGAGGCACTTGGCACTGTCAAACCAGCCACAGTTGCCTGTGGTGGTACCTTCGGTCTGGGAGGCATCCTGATCCGTGCGGAATTTCAGCAGGCAGCTGGCCATTCCAGGCCACCGGGTCCTGGATATGAACCATATTTCAGTAGATAAACAAAACTCACCAGGCCAGGTTCCTGATGTCAGTTTGCAGGAGGCACTTGGCACTGTCAAACCAGCCACAGTTGCCTGTGGTGGTACCTTCGGTCCGGGAGGCGTCCTAATCGGTGAGGAATTTCAGCAGGCAGCCGGCCACTCCGGGCCACCGGGCCCTGGACACGAAGGATGGCCTTTCCCCTGAGAAACAAAACTCACCAGGCCAGGTTCCTGATGTCAGTTTGCAGGAGGCACTTGGCACTGTCAAACCAGCCACAGTTGCCTGTGGTGGTACCTTCGGTCCGGGAGGCATCCTAATCGGTGAGGAATTTCAGCAGGCAGCCGGCCACTCCGGGCCACCGGGCCCTGGACACGAACGATGGCCATTCCACAGAGAAACAAAACTCACCAGGCCAGGTTCCTGATGTCAGTTTGCAGGAGGCACTTGGCACTGTCAAACCAGCCACAGTTGCCTGTGGGGGCACCTTGCATCTGGGACGTATCCTGATCCGTGCGGAATTTCAGCAGGCAGCCGGCCACTCCAGGCCACCGCGCCCTGGACAGGAACCATCCCCTTTCCCCAGAGAAACAAAACTCACCAGGCCAGGTTCCTGATGTCAGTTTGCAGGAGACACTTGGCACTGTCAAACCAGCCACAGTTGCCTGTGGGGGCACCTTGCATCTCGGCGGCATACTGATCCGTGCGGAATTTCAGCAGGCAGCCGGCCACTCCGGGCCACCGGGCCTGTCTAAGAACCATGGCCATTCCCCAGAGAAAAAAAAGTCACCAGGCCAGGTTCCTGATGTCAGTTTGCAGGAGGCACTTTGCACTGTCAAACCAGCCACAGTTGCCTGTGGTGGTACCTTCGGTTTGGGAGGCATCCTGATCCGTGCGGAATTTCAGCAGGCAGCCGCCACTCCAGGCCTCGGGGCCCTGGACAGGAACCATCCCCTTTCCCCAGAGAAAAAAACTCACCAGGCCAGGTTCCTGATGTCAGTTTGCAGGAGGCACTTGGCACTGTCAAACCAGCCACAGTTGCCTGTGGTGGTACCTTCGGTGCGGGAGGCATCCTGTTCGGTGCGGAATTTCAGGAGGCAGCCGGCCACTCCGTGCCACCGGGCCCTGACTATGAACCACGGCCTTTCCCCAGAGAAACAAAACTCACCAGGCCAGGTTCCTGATGTCAGTTTGCAGGAGGCACTTGGCACTGTCAAACCAGCCACAGTTGCCTGTGGGGGCTCCTTACATCTCGGCGGCATCCTGATCCGTGCGGAATTTCAGCAGGCAGCCGGCCACTCCGGGCCACTGGGCCCTGGACACGAACGATGGCCTTTCCCCAACGAAACAAAACTCACCAGGCCAGGGTCCTGATGTCAGTTTGCAGGAGACACTTTGCACTGTCAAACCAGCCACAGTTGCCTGTGGGGGCACCTTGCATCTCGGCGGCATACTGATCCGTGCGGAATTTCAGCAGGCAGCCGGCCACTCCGGGCCACCGGGCCTGTCTATAAACCATGGCCTTTCCCCAGAGAAAAAAAGTCACCAGGCCAGGTTCCTGAGGTCAGTTTGCAGGAGGCACTTGGCACTGTCAAACCAGCCACAGTTGCCTGTCGTGGCACCTTCGGTCCGGGAGGCATCCTAATCGGTGAGGAATTTCAGCAGGCAGCTTGCCACTCCGGGCCACCGGGCCCTGGACACGAACGATGGCCTTTCCCCTGAGAAACAAAACTCACCAGGCCAGGTTCCTGATGTCAGTTTGCAGGAGGCACTTGGCACTGTCAAACCAGCCACAGTTGCCTGTGGTGGTACCTTCGGTCTGGGAGGCATCCTGATCCGTGCGGAATTTCAGCAGGCAGCTGGCCATTCCAGGCCACCGGGTCCTGGATATGAACCATATTTCAGTAGATAAACAAAACTCACCAGGCCAGGTTCCTGATGTCAGTTTGCAGGTGGCACTTGGCACTGTCAAACCAGCCACAGTTGCCTGTGGTGGTACCTTCGGTCCGGGAGGCATCCTAATGGGTGAGGAATTTCAGCAGGCAGCCGGCCACTCCGGGCCACCGGGCCCTGGACACGAACGATGGCCATTCCACAGAGAAACAAAACTCACCAGGCGAGGTTCCTGATGTCAGTTTGCAGGAGGCACTTGGCACTGTCAAACCAGCCACAGTTGCCTGTGGGGGCACCTTGCATCTGGGACGTATCCTGATCCGTGCGGAATTTCAGCAGGCAGCCCGCCACTCCGGTCCAACAGGCCCTGGAGACGAAGGATGGCCTTTCCCCAGAGAAACAAAACTGACCAGGCCAGGTTCCTGATGTCAGTTTGCAGGTGGCACTTGGCACTGTCAAACCAGCCACAGCTGCCTGTGGGGGCTCCTTGCATCTCGGCGGCATCCTGATCCGTGCGGAATTTCAGCAGGCAGCCGGCCACTCCAGGCCACTGCGCCCTGGACAGGAACCATCCCCTTTCCCCAGAGAAACAAAACTCACCAGGCCAGGTTCCTGATGTCAGTTGGCAGGAGGCACTTGGCACTGTCAAACCAGCCACAGTTGCCTGTCGTGGCACCTTCGGTCCGGGAGGCATCCTAATCGGTGAGGAATTTCAGCAGGCAGCCGGCCACTCCGGGCCACCGGGCCCTGGACACGAACGATGGCCATTCCACAGAGAAACAAAACTCACCAGGCCATGTTCCTGATGTCAGTTTGCAGGAGGCACTTGGCACTGTCAAACCAGCCACAGTTGCCTGTGGGGGCACCTTGCATCTGGGACGTATCCTGATCCGTGTGGAATTTTAGCAGGCAGCCCGCCACTCCGGTCCAACAGGCCCTGGAGACGAAGGATGGCCTTTCCCCAGAGAAACAAAACTCAGCAGGCCAGGTTCCTGATGTCAGTTTGCAGGTGGCACTTGGCACTGTCAAACCAGCCACAGCTGCCTGTGGGGGCACCTTGCATCTAGGAGGCATCCTGATCGGTGCGGAATTTCAGCAGGCAGCCAGCCACTACGGGCCACTGGGCCCTGGACACGAACGATGGCCTTTCCCCAACGAAACAAAACTCACCAGGCCAGGGTCCTGATGTCAGTTTGCAGGAGACACTTTGCACTGTCAAACCAGCCACAGTTGCCTGTGGGGGCACCTTGCATCTGGGACGTATCCTGATCCGTGCGGAATTTCAGCAGGCAGCCGGCCACTCCGGGCCACCGGGCCTGTCTATGAACCATGGCCTTTCCCCAGAAAAAAAAAAGTCACCAGGCCAGGTTCCTGATGTCAGTTTGCAGGAGGCACTTGGCACTGTCAAACCAGCCGCAGTTGCCTGTGGTGGTACTTTCAGTCCGGGAGGCATCCTGATCGGTGCGGAATTTCAGCAGGCAGCCAGCCACTCCGGGCCACTGGGCCCTGGACACGAACGATGGCCTTTCCCCAGCGAAACAAAACTCACCAGGCCAGGGTCCTGATGTCAGTTTGCAGGAGGCACTTGGCACTGTCAAACCAGCCACAGTTGCCTGTGGTGGTACCTTCGGTTTGGGAGGCATCCTGATCCGTGCGGAATTTCAGCAGGCAGCCGCCACTCCAGGCCTCCGGGCCCTGGACAGGAACCATCCCCTTTCCCCAGAGAAACAAAACTCACCAGGCCAGGTTCCTGATGTCAGTTTGCCGGAGGCACTTGGCACTGTCAAACCAGCCACAGTTGCCTGTGGTGGTACCTTCGGTGCAGGAGGCATCCTGTTCGGTGCGGAATTTCAGGAGGCAGCCGGCCACTCCTGGCCACCGGGCCCTGGATACGAACGATGGCCTTTCCCCTGAGAAACAAAACTCACCAGGCCAGGTTCCTGATGTCAGTTTGCAGGTGGCACTTGGCACTGTCAAACCAGCCACAGTTGCCTGTGGGGGCACCTTGCATCTCGGCGGCATCCTGATCCGTGCGGAATTTCAGCAGGCAGCCGGCCGTTCCAGGCCACCGGGACCTGGCTATCAACAATCGCCTTTCACCAGAGAAACAAAAGTCACCAGGCCAGGTTCCTGATGTCAGTTTGCAGGAGGCACTTGGCACTGTCAAACCAGCCACAGTTGCCTGTGGTGGTACCTTCGGTCTGGGAGGCATCCTGATCCGTGCGGAATTTCAGCAGGCAGCCGGCCACTCCGGGCCACCGGGTCCTGGATATGAACCATATTTCAGTAGATAAACAAAACTCACCAGGCCAGGTTCCTGATGTCAGTTTGCAGGTGGCACTTGGCACTGTCAAACCAGCCACAGTTGCCTGTGGTGGTACCTTCGGTCCGGGAGGCATCCTAATCGGTGAGGAATTTCAGCAGGCAGCCGGCCACTCCGGGCCACCGGGCCCTGGACACGAAGGATGGCCTTTCCCCTGAGAAACAAAACTCACCAGGCCAGGTTCCTGATGTCAGTTTGCAGGAGACACTTGGCGCTGTCAAACCAGCCACAGTTGCCTGTGGGGGCACCTTGCATCTCGGCGGCATACTGATCCGTGCGGAATTTCAGCAGGCAGCCGGCCACTCCGGGCCACCGGGCCTGTCTATGAACCATGGCCATTCCCCAGAGAAAAAAAAGTCACCAGGCCAGGTTCCTGATGTCAGTTTGCAGGAGGCACTTGGCACTGTCAAACCAGCCACAGTTGCCCGTGGGGGCACCTTGCATCTGGGACGTATCCTGATCCGTGCGGAATTTCAGCAGGCAGCCCGCCACTCCGGTCCAACAGGCCCTGGAGACGAAGGATGGCCTTTCCCCAGAGAAACAAAACTCAACAGGCCAGGTTCCTGATGTCAGTTTGCAGGTGGCACTTGGCACTGTCAAACCAGCCACAGTTGCCTGTGGGGGCTCCTTGCATCTCGGCGGCATCCTGATCCGTGCGGAATTTCAGCAGGCAGCCCGCCACTTTGGGCCACCGGGCCCTAAACGCGAACGATGGCCTTTCCCCAGAGAAACAAAACTCACCAGGCCAGGTTCCTGATGTCAGTTTGCAGGAGGCACTTGGCACTGTCAAACCAGCCACAGTTGCCTGTCGTGGTACCTTCGGTTTGGGAGTCATCCTGATCCGTGCGGAATTTCAGCAGGCAGCCAGCCACTCCTGGCCACCGGGCCATGGACAGGATCCATCCCCTTTCCCCAGGGAAACGAAACTCACCAGGCCAGGTTCCTGATGTCAGTTTGCAGGAGGCACTTGGCACCGTCAAACCAGCCACAGTTGCCTGTGGGGGCACCTTGCATCTCGGACGTATCCTGATCCGTGCGGAATTTCAGCAGGCACCCGGCCACTCCGGGCCACCGCGCCCTGGACACGAATGATGGTCTTTCACCTGAGAAACAAAAGTCACCAGGCCAGGTTCCTGGTGTCAGTTTGCAGGAGGCACTTGGCACTGTCAAACCAGCCGCAGTTGCCTGTGGTGGTACTTTCAGTCCGGGAGGCATCCTGATCGGTCCGGAATTTCAGCAGGCAGCCAGCCACTCCGGGCCACTGGGCCCTGGACACGAACGATGGCCTTTCCCCAACGAAACAAAAGTCACCAGGCCAGGGTCCTGATGTCAGTTTGCAGGAGACACTTGGCACTGTCAAACCAGCCACAGTTGCCTGTGGGGGCACCTTGCATCTCGGCGGCATACTGATCCGTGCGGAATTTCAGCAGGCAGCCGGCCACTCCAGGCCACCGGGCCTGTCTATGAACCATGGCCATTCCCCAGAGAAAAAAAAGTCACCAGGCCAGTTTCCTGATGTCAGTTTGCAGGAGGCACTTGGCACTGTCAAACCAGCCACAGTTGCCTGTGGGGGCACCTTGCATCTGGGACGTATCCTGATCCGTGCGGGATTTCAGTAGGCAGCCCGCCACTCCGGTGCAACAGGCCCTGGAGACGAAGGATGGCCTTTCCCCTGAGAAACAAAAGTCACCAGGCCAGGTTCCTGATGTCAGTTTGCAGGAGGCACTTGGCACTGTCAAACCAGCCACAGTTGCCTGTGGTGGTACCTTCGGTTTGGGAGGCATCCTGATCCGTGCGGAATTTCAGCAGGCAGCCGCCACTCCAGGCCTCCGGGCCCTGGACAGGAACCATCCCCTTTCCCCAGAGAAAAAAACTCACCAGGCCAGGTTCCTGATGTCAGTTTGCAGGAGGCACTTGGCACTGTCAAACCAGCCATAGTTGCCTGTGGGGCCATCTTGCGTGTGGGAGGTATCCTGATCCGTGCGGAATTTCAGCATGCAGCTGGCCACTCCGGGCCACCGGGCCGTGGACATGAACCATGGCCTTTCCCCAGAGAAACAAAAGTCACCAGGCCTGGTTCCTGATGTCAGTTTACAGGAGGCACTTGGCACTGTCAAACCAGCCACAGTTGCCTGTGGTGGTGCCTTCGGTCTGGGAGGCATCCTCATCCGTGCGGAATTTTAGCAGGCAGCCGGCAACTCCAGGACACCGGGTCCTGGATATGAACCATATTTCAGTAGATAAACAAAACTCACCAGGCCAGGTTCCTGATGTCAGTTTGCAAGAGGCGCTTGGCACTGTCAAACCAGCCACAGTTGCCTGTGGGGGCTCCTTACATCTCGGCGGCATCCTGATCCGTGCGGAATTTCAGCAGGCAGCCAGCCACTTTGGGCCACCGGGCCCTAAACACAAACGATGGCCTTTCCCCAGAGAAACAAAACTCACCAGGCCAGGTTCCTGATGTCAGTTTGGAGGAGGCACTTGGCACTGTCAAACCAGCCACAGTTGCCTGTCGTGGTACCTCCGGTTTGGGAGGCATCCTGATCCGTGCGGAATTTCAGCAGGCAGCCGGCCACTCCAGGCCACCGCGCCCTGGACAGGAACCATCCCCTTTCCCCAGAGAAACAAAACTCACCAGGCCAGGTTCCTGATGTCAGTTGGCAGGAGGCACTTGGCACTGTCAAACCAGCCACAGTTGCCTGTGGGGGCACCTTGCATCTCGGCGGCATACTGATCCGTGCGGAATTTCAGCAGGCAGCCGGCCACTCCGGGCCACCGGGCCTGTCTATGAACCATGGCCTTTCCCCAGAGAAAAAAAAGTCACCAGGCCAGGTTCCTGATGTCAGTTTGCAGGAGGCACTTGGCACTGTCAAACCAGCCACAGTTGCCTGTCGTGGCACCTTCGGTCCGGGAGGCATCCTAATCGGTGAGGAATTTCAGCAGGCAGCTTGCCACTCCGGGCCACCGGGCCCTGGACACGAACGCTGGCCTTTCCCCTGAGAAACAAAACTCACCAGGCCAGGTTCCTGATGTCAGTTTGCAGGAGACACTTTGCACTGTCAAACCAGCCACAGTTGCCTGTGGGGGCACCTTGCATCTCGGCGGCATACTGATCCGTGCGGAATTTCAGCAGGCAGCCGGCCACTCCGGGCCACCGGGCCTGTCTATAAACCATGGCCTTTCCCCAGAGAAAAAAAAGTCACCAGGCCAGGTTCCTGAGGTCAGTTTGCAGGAGGCACTTGGCACTGTCAAACCAGCCACAGTTGCCTGTGGTGGTACCTTCGGTCTGGGAGGCATCCTGATCCGTGCGGAATTTCAGCAGGCAGCTGGCCATTCCAGGCCACCGGGCCTGTCTATGAACCATGGCCTTTCCCCAGAGAAAAAAAAGTCACCAGGCCAGGTTCCTGATGTCAGTTTGCAGGAGGCACTTGGCACTGTCAAACCAGCCACAGTTGCCTGTGGGGGCACCTTGCATCTGGGACGTATCCTGATCCGTGCGGGATTTCAGTAGGCAGCCCGCCACTCCGGTCCAACAGGCCCTGGAGACGAAGGATGGCCTTTCCCCAGAGAAACAAAAGTCACCAGGCCAGGTTCCTGATGTCAGTTTGCAGGAGGCACTTGGCACTGTCAAACCAGCCACAGTTGCCTGTGGTGGTACCTTCGGTTTGGGAGGCATCCTGATCCGTGCGGAATTTCAGCAGGCAGCCGCCACTCCAGGCCTCCGGGCCCTGGACAGGAACCATCCCCTTTCCCCAGAGAAAAAAACTCACCAGGCCAGGTTCCTGATGTCAGTTTGCCGGAGGCACTTGGCACTGTCAAACCAGCCACAGTTGCCTGTGGTGGTACCTTCGGTGCGGGAGGCATCCTGTTCGGTGCGGAATTTCAGGAGGCAGCCGGCCACTCCGGGCCACCGGGCCCTGGATACGAACGATGGCCTTTCCCCTGAGAAACAAAACTCACCAGGCCAGGTTCCTGATGTCAGTTTGCAGGTGGCACTTGGCACTGTCAAACCAGCCACAGTTGCCTGTGGGGGCACCTTGCATCTCGGCGGCATCCTGATCCGTGCGGAATTTCAGCAGGCAGCCGGCCGTTCCAGGCCACCGGGACCTGGCTATCAACAATCGCCTTTCACCAGAGAAACAAAAGTCACCAGGCCAGGTTCCTGATGTCAGTTTGCAGGAGGCACTTGGCACTGTCAAACCAGCCACAGTTGCCTGTCGTGGTACCTTCGGTTTGGGAGTCATCCTGATCCGTGCGGAATTTCAGCAGGCAGCCAGCCACTCCTGGCCACCGGGCCATGGACAGGATCCATCCCCTTTCCCCAGGGAAACGAAACTCACCAGGCCAGGTTCCTGATGTCAGTTTGCAGGAGGCACTTGGCACCGTCAAACCAGCCACAGTTGCCTGTGGGGGCACCTTGCATCTGGGACGTATCCTGATCCGTGCGGAATTTCAGCAGGCACCCGGCCACTCCGGGCCACCGCGCCCTGGACACGAATGATGGTCTTTCACCTGAGAAACAAAAGTCACCAGGCCAGGTTCCTGGTGTCAGTTTGCAGGAGGCACTTGGCACTGTCAAACCAGCCGCAGTTGCCTGTGGTGGTACTTTCAGTCCGGGAGGCATCCTGATCGGTCCGGAATTTCAGCAGGCAGCCAGCCACTCCGGGCCACTGGGCCCTGGACACGAACGATGGCCTTTCCCCAACGAAACAAAAGTCACCAGGCCAGGGTCCTGATGTCAGTTTGCAGGAGACACTTGGCACTGTCAAACCAGCCACAGTTGCCTGTGGGGGCACCTTGCATCTCGGCGGCATACTGATCCGTGCGGAATTTCAGCAGGCAGCCGGCCACTCCAGGCCACCGGGCCTGTCTATGAACCATGGCCATTCCCCAGAGAAAAAAAAGTCACCAGGCCAGTTTCCTGATGTCAGTTTGCAGGAGGCACTTGGCACTGTCAAACCAGCCACAGTTGCCTGTGGGGGCACCTTGCATCTGGGACGTATCCTGATCCGTGCGGGATTTCAGTAGGCAGCCCGCCACTCCGGTGCAACAGGCCCTGGAGACGAAGGATGGCCTTTCCCCTGAGAAACAAAAGTCACCAGGCCAGGTTCCTGATGTCAGTTTGCCGGAGGCACTTGGCACTGTCAAACCAGCCACAGTTGCCTGTGGTGGTACCTTCGGTGCGGGAGGCATCCTGTTCGGTGCGGAATTTCAGGAGGCAGCCGGCCACTCCGGGCCACCGGGCCCTGGATACGAACGATGGCCTTTCCCCTGAGAAACAAAACTCACCAGGCCAGGTTCCTGATGTCAGTTTGCAGGTGGCACTTGGCACTGTCAAACCAGCCACAGTTGCCTGTGGGGGCACCTTGCATCTCGGCGGCATCCTGATCCGTGCGGAATTTCAGCAGGCAGCCGGCCGTTCCAGGCCACCGGGACCTGGCTATCAACAATCGCCTTTCACCAGAGAAACAAAAGTCACCAGGCCAGGTTCCTGATGTCAGTTTGCAGGAGGCACTTGGCACTGTCAAACCAGCCACAGTTGCCTGTCGTGGTACCTTCGGTTTGGGAGTCATCCTGATCCGTGCGGAATTTCAGCAGGCAGCCAGCCACTCCTGGCCACCGGGCCATGGACAGGATCCATCCCCTTTCCCCAGGGAAACGAAACTCACCAGGCCAGGTTCCTGATGTCAGTTTGCAGGAGGCACTTGGCACCGTCAAACCAGCCACAGTTGCCTGTGGGGGCACCTTGCATCTCGGACGTATCCTGATCCGTGCGGAATTTCAGCAGGCACCCGGCCACTCCGGGCCACCGCGCCCTGGACACGAATGATGGTCTTTCACCTGAGAAACAAAAGTCACCAGGCCAGGTTCCTGGTGTCAGTTTGCAGGAGGCACTTGGCACTGTCAAACCAGCCGCAGTTGCCTGTGGTGGTACTTTCAGTCCGGGAGGCATCCTGATCGGTCCGGAATTTCAGCAGGCAGCCAGCCACTCCGGGCCACTGGGCCCTGGACACGAACGATGGCCTTTCCCCAACGAAACAAAAGTCACCAGGCCAGGGTCCTGATGTCAGTTTGCAGGAGACACTTGGCACTGTCAAACCAGCCACAGTTGCCTGTGGGGGCACCTTGCATCTCGGCGGCATACTGATCCGTGCGGAATTTCAGCAGGCAGCCGGCCACTCCAGGCCACCGGGCCTGTCTATGAACCATGGCCATTCCCCAGAGAAAAAAAAGTCACCAGGCCAGTTTCCTGATGTCAGTTTGCAGGAGGCACTTGGCACTGTCAAACCAGCCACAGTTGCCTGTGGGGGCACCTTGCATCTGGGACGTATCCTGATCCGTGCGGGATTTCAGTAGGCAGCCCGCCACTCCGGTGCAACAGGCCCTGGAGACGAAGGATGGCCTTTCCCCTGAGAAACAAAAGTCACCAGGCCAGGTTCCTGATGTCAGTTTGCAGGAGGCACTTGGCACTGTCAAACCAGCCACAGTTGCCTGTGGTGGTACCTTCGGTTTGGGAGGCATCCTGATCCGTGCGGAATTTCAGCAGGCAGCCGCCACTCCAGGCCTCCGGGCCCTGGACAGGAACCATCCCCTTTCCCCAGAGAAAAAAACTCACCAGGCCAGGTTCCTGATGTCAGTTTGCAGGAGGCACTTGGCGCTGTCAAACCAGCCACAGTTGCCTGTGGTGGTACCTTCGGTGCGGGAGGCATCCTGTTCGGTGCGGAATTTCAGGAGGCAGCCGGCCACTCCGGGCCACCGGGCCCTGGCTATGAACCACGGCCTTTCCCCAGAGAAACAAAACTCACCAGGCCAGGTTCCTGATGTCAGTTTGCAGGAGGCACTTGGCACTGTCAAACCAGCCATAGTTGCCTGTGGGGCCATCTTGCGTGTGGGAGGTATCCTGATCCGTGCGGAATTTCAGCATGCAGCTGGCCACTCCGGGCCACCGGGCCGTGGACATGAACCATGGCCTTTCCCCAGAGAAACAAAAGTCACCAGGCCTGGTTCCTGATGTCAGTTTACAGGAGGCACTTGGCACTGTCAAACCAGCCACAGTTGCCTGTGGTGGTGCCTTCGGTCTGGGAGGCATCCTCATCCGTGCGGAATTTTAGCAGGCAGCCGGCAACTCCAGGACACCGGGTCCTGGATATGAACCATATTTCAGTAGATAAACAAAACTCACCAGGCCAGGTTCCTGATGTCAGTTTGCAAGAGGCGCTTGGCACTGTCAAACCAGCCACAGTTGCCTGTGGGGGCTCCTTACATCTCGGCGGCATCCTGATCCGTGCGGAATTTCAGCAGGCAGCCAGCCACTTTGGGCCACCGGGCCCTAAACACAAACGATGGCCTTTCCCCAGAGAAACAAAACTCACCAGGCCAGGTTCCTGATGTCAGTTTGGAGGAGGCACTTGGCACTGTCAAACCAGCCACAGTTGCCTGTCGTGGTACCTCCGGTTTGGGAGGCATCCTGATCCGTGCGGAATTTCAGCAGGCAGCCGGCCACTCCAGGCCACCGCGCCCTGGACAGGAACCATCCCCTTTCCCCAGAGAAACAAAACTCACCAGGCCAGGTTCCTGATGTCAGTTTGCAGGAGACACTTTGCACTGTCAAACCAGCCACAGTTGCCTGTGGGGGCACCTTGCATCTCGGCGGCATACTGATCCGTGCGGAATTTCAGCAGGCAGCCGGCCACTCCGGGCCACCGGGCCTGTCTATAAACCATGGCCTTTCCCCAGAGAAAAAAAAGTCACCAGGCCAGGTTCCTGAGGTCAGTTTGCAGGAGGCACTTGGCACTGTCAAACCAGCCACAGTTGCCTGTGGTGGTACCTTCGGTCTGGGAGGCATCCTGATCCGTGCGGAATTTCAGCAGGCAGCTGGCCATTCCAGGCCACCGGGCCTGTCTATGAACCATGGCCTTTCCCCAGAGAAAAAAAAGTCACCAGGCCAGGTTCCTGATGTCAGTTTGCAGGAGGCACTTGGCACTGTCAAACCAGCCACAGTTGCCTGTGGGGGCACCTTGCATCTGGGACGTATCCTGATCCGTGCGGGATTTCAGTAGGCAGCCCGCCACTCCGGTCCAACAGGCCCTGGAGACGAAGGATGGCCTTTCCCCAGAGAAACAAAAGTCACCAGGCCAGGTTCCTGATGTCAGTTTGCAGGAGGCACTTGGCACTGTCAAACCAGCCACAGTTGCCTGTGGTGGTACCTTCGGTTTGGGAGGCATCCTGATCCGTGCGGAATTTCAGCAGGCAGCCGCCACTCCAGGCCTCCGGGCCCTGGACAGGAACCATCCCCTTTCCCCAGAGAAAAAAACTCACCAGGCCAGGTTCCTGATGTCAGTTTGCCGGAGGCACTTGGCACTGTCAAACCAGCCACAGTTGCCTGTGGTGGTACCTTCGGTGCGGGAGGCATCCTGTTCGGTGCGGAATTTCAGGAGGCAGCCGGCCACTCCGGGCCACCGGGCCCTGGATACGAACGATGGCCTTTCCCCTGAGAAACAAAACTCACCAGGCCAGGTTCCTGATGTCAGTTTGCAGGTGGCACTTGGCACTGTCAAACCAGCCACAGTTGCCTGTGGGGGCACCTTGCATCTCGGCGGCATCCTGATCCGTGCGGAATTTCAGCAGGCAGCCGGCCGTTCCAGGCCACCGGGACCTGGCTATCAACAATCGCCTTTCACCAGAGAAACAAAAGTCACCAGGCCAGGTTCCTGATGTCAGTTTGCAGGAGGCACTTGGCACTGTCAAACCAGCCACAGTTGCCTGTCGTGGTACCTTCGGTTTGGGAGTCATCCTGATCCGTGCGGAATTTCAGCAGGCAGCCAGCCACTCCTGGCCACCGGGCCATGGACAGGATCCATCCCCTTTCCCCAGGGAAACGAAACTCACCAGGCCAGGTTCCTGATGTCAGTTTGCAGGAGGCACTTGGCACCGTCAAACCAGCCACAGTTGCCTGTGGGGGCACCTTGCATCTCGGACGTATCCTGATCCGTGCGGAATTTCAGCAGGCACCCGGCCACTCCGGGCCACCGCGCCCTGGACACGAATGATGGTCTTTCACCTGAGAAACAAAAGTCACCAGGCCAGGTTCCTGGTGTCAGTTTGCAGGAGGCACTTGGCACTGTCAAACCAGCCGCAGTTGCCTGTGGTGGTACTTTCAGTCCGGGAGGCATCCTGATCGGTCCGGAATTTCAGCAGGCAGCCAGCCACTCCGGGCCACTGGGCCCTGGACACGAACGATGGCCTTTCCCCAACGAAACAAAAGTCACCAGGCCAGGGTCCTGATGTCAGTTTGCAGGAGACACTTGGCACTGTCAAACCAGCCACAGTTGCCTGTGGGGGCACCTTGCATCTCGGCGGCATACTGATCCGTGCGGAATTTCAGCAGGCAGCCGGCCACTCCAGGCCACCGGGCCTGTCTATGAACCATGGCCATTCCCCAGAGAAAAAAAAGTCACCAGGCCAGTTTCCTGATGTCAGTTTGCAGGAGGCACTTGGCACTGTCAAACCAGCCACAGTTGCCTGTGGGGGCACCTTGCATCTGGGACGTATCCTGATCCGTGCGGGATTTCAGTAGGCAGCCCGCCACTCCGGTGCAACAGGCCCTGGAGACGAAGGATGGCCTTTCCCCTGAGAAACAAAAGTCACCAGGCCAGGTTCCTGATGTCAGTTTGCAGGAGGCACTTGGCACTGTCAAACCAGCCACAGTTGCCTGTGGTGGTACCTTCGGTTTGGGAGGCATCCTGATCCGTGCGGAATTTCAGCAGGCAGCCGCCACTCCAGGCCTCCGGGCCCTGGACAGGAACCATCCCCTTTCCCCAGAGAAAAAAACTCACCAGGCCAGGTTCCTGATGTCAGTTTGCAGGAGGCACTTGGCGCTGTCAAACCAGCCACAGTTGCCTGTGGTGGTACCTTCGGTGCGGGAGGCATCCTGTTCGGTGCGGAATTTCAGGAGGCAGCCGGCCACTCCGGGCCACCGGGCCCTGGCTATGAACCACGGCCTTTCCCCAGAGAAACAAAACTCACCAGGCCAGGTTCCTGATGTCAGTTTGCAGGAGGCACTTGGCACTGTCAAACCAGCCATAGTTGCCTGTGGGGCCATCTTGCGTGTGGGAGGTATCCTGATCCGTGCGGAATTTCAGCATGCAGCTGGCCACTCCGGGCCACCGGGCCGTGGACATGAACCATGGCCTTTCCCCAGAGAAACAAAAGTCACCAGGCCTGGTTCCTGATGTCAGTTTACAGGAGGCACTTGGCACTGTCAAACCAGCCACAGTTGCCTGTGGTGGTGCCTTCGGTCTGGGAGGCATCCTCATCCGTGCGGAATTTTAGCAGGCAGCCGGCAACTCCAGGACACCGGGTCCTGGATATGAACCATATTTCAGTAGATAAACAAAACTCACCAGGCCAGGTTCCTGATGTCAGTTTGCAAGAGGCGCTTGGCACTGTCAAACCAGCCACAGTTGCCTGTGGGGGCTCCTTACATCTCGGCGGCATCCTGATCCGTGCGGAATTTCAGCAGGCAGCCAGCCACTTTGGGCCACCGGGCCCTAAACACAAACGATGGCCTTTCCCCAGAGAAACAAAACTCACCAGGCCAGGTTCCTGATGTCAGTTTGGAGGAGGCACTTGGCACTGTCAAACCAGCCACAGTTGCCTGTCGTGGTACCTCCGGTTTGGGAGGCATCCTGATCCGTGCGGAATTTCAGCAGGCAGCCGGCCACTCCAGGCCACCGCGCCCTGGACAGGAACCATCCCCTTTCCCCAGAGAAACAAAACTCACCAGGCCAGGTTCCTGATGTCAGTTTGCAGGAGACACTTTGCACTGTCAAACCAGCCACAGTTGCCTGTGGGGGCACCTTGCATCTCGGCGGCATACTGATCCGTGCGGAATTTCAGCAGGCAGCCGGCCACTCCGGGCCACCGGGCCTGTCTATAAACCATGGCCTTTCCCCAGAGAAAAAAAAGTCACCAGGCCAGGTTCCTGAGGTCAGTTTGCAGGAGGCACTTGGCACTGTCAAACCAGCCACAGTTGCCTGTGGTGGTACCTTCGGTCTGGGAGGCATCCTGATCCGTGCGGAATTTCAGCAGGCAGCTGGCCATTCCAGGCCACCGGGCCTGTCTATGAACCATGGCCTTTCCCCAGAGAAAAAAAAGTCACCAGGCCAGGTTCCTGATGTCAGTTTGCAGGAGGCACTTGGCACTGTCAAACCAGCCACAGTTGCCTGTGGGGGCACCTTGCATCTGGGACGTATCCTGATCCGTGCGGGATTTCAGTAGGCAGCCCGCCACTCCGGTCCAACAGGCCCTGGAGACGAAGGATGGCCTTTCCCCAGAGAAACAAAAGTCACCAGGCCAGGTTCCTGATGTCAGTTTGCAGGAGGCACTTGGCACTGTCAAACCAGCCACAGTTGCCTGTGGTGGTACCTTCGGTTTGGGAGGCATCCTGATCCGTGCGGAATTTCAGCAGGCAGCCGCCACTCCAGGCCTCCGGGCCCTGGACAGGAACCATCCCCTTTCCCCAGAGAAAAAAACTCACCAGGCCAGGTTCCTGATGTCAGTTTGCCGGAGGCACTTGGCACTGTCAAACCAGCCACAGTTGCCTGTGGTGGTACCTTCGGTGCGGGAGGCATCCTGTTCGGTGCGGAATTTCAGGAGGCAGCCGGCCACTCCGGGCCACCGGGCCCTGGATACGAACGATGGCCTTTCCCCTGAGAAACAAAACTCACCAGGCCAGGTTCCTGATGTCAGTTTGCAGGTGGCACTTGGCACTGTCAAACCAGCCACAGTTGCCTGTGGGGGCACCTTGCATCTCGGCGGCATCCTGATCCGTGCGGAATTTCAGCAGGCAGCCGGCCGTTCCAGGCCACCGGGACCTGGCTATCAACAATCGCCTTTCACCAGAGAAACAAAAGTCACCAGGCCAGGTTCCTGATGTCAGTTTGCAGGAGGCACTTGGCACTGTCAAACCAGCCACAGTTGCCTGTCGTGGTACCTTCGGTTTGGGAGTCATCCTGATCCGTGCGGAATTTCAGCAGGCAGCCAGCCACTCCTGGCCACCGGGCCATGGACAGGATCCATCCCCTTTCCCCAGGGAAACGAAACTCACCAGGCCAGGTTCCTGATGTCAGTTTGCAGGAGGCACTTGGCACCGTCAAACCAGCCACAGTTGCCTGTGGGGGCACCTTGCATCTCGGACGTATCCTGATCCGTGCGGAATTTCAGCAGGCACCCGGCCACTCCGGGCCACCGCGCCCTGGACACGAATGATGGTCTTTCACCTGAGAAACAAAAGTCACCAGGCCAGGTTCCTGGTGTCAGTTTGCAGGAGGCACTTGGCACTGTCAAACCAGCCGCAGTTGCCTGTGGTGGTACTTTCAGTCCGGGAGGCATCCTGATCGGTCCGGAATTTCAGCAGGCAGCCAGCCACTCCGGGCCACTGGGCCCTGGACACGAACGATGGCCTTTCCCCAACGAAACAAAAGTCACCAGGCCAGGGTCCTGATGTCAGTTTGCAGGAGACACTTGGCACTGTCAAACCAGCCACAGTTGCCTGTGGGGGCACCTTGCATCTCGGCGGCATACTGATCCGTGCGGAATTTCAGCAGGCAGCCGGCCACTCCAGGCCACCGGGCCTGTCTATGAACCATGGCCATTCCCCAGAGAAAAAAAAGTCACCAGGCCAGTTTCCTGATGTCAGTTTGCAGGAGGCACTTGGCACTGTCAAACCAGCCACAGTTGCCTGTGGGGGCACCTTGCATCTGGGACGTATCCTGATCCGTGCGGGATTTCAGTAGGCAGCCCGCCACTCCGGTGCAACAGGCCCTGGAGACGAAGGATGGCCTTTCCCCTGAGAAACAAAAGTCACCAGGCCAGGTTCCTGATGTCAGTTTGCAGGAGGCACTTGGCACTGTCAAACCAGCCACAGTTGCCTGTGGTGGTACCTTCGGTTTGGGAGGCATCCTGATCCGTGCGGAATTTCAGCAGGCAGCCGCCACTCCAGGCCTCCGGGCCCTGGACAGGAACCATCCCCTTTCCCCAGAGAAAAAAACTCACCAGGCCAGGTTCCTGATGTCAGTTTGCAGGAGGCACTTGGCGCTGTCAAACCAGCCACAGTTGCCTGTGGTGGTACCTTCGGTGCGGGAGGCATCCTGTTCGGTGCGGAATTTCAGGAGGCAGCCGGCCACTCCGGGCCACCGGGCCCTGGCTATGAACCACGGCCTTTCCCCAGAGAAACAAAACTCACCAGGCCAGGTTCCTGATGTCAGTTTGCAGGAGGCACTTGGCACTGTCAAACCAGCCATAGTTGCCTGTGGGGCCATCTTGCGTGTGGGAGGTATCCTGATCCGTGCGGAATTTCAGCATGCAGCTGGCCACTCCGGGCCACCGGGCCGTGGACATGAACCATGGCCTTTCCCCAGAGAAACAAAAGTCACCAGGCCTGGTTCCTGATGTCAGTTTACAGGAGGCACTTGGCACTGTCAAACCAGCCACAGTTGCCTGTGGTGGTGCCTTCGGTCTGGGAGGCATCCTCATCCGTGCGGAATTTTAGCAGGCAGCCGGCAACTCCAGGACACCGGGTCCTGGATATGAACCATATTTCAGTAGATAAACAAAACTCACCAGGCCAGGTTCCTGATGTCAGTTTGCAAGAGGCGCTTGGCACTGTCAAACCAGCCACAGTTGCCTGTGGGGGCTCCTTACATCTCGGCGGCATCCTGATCCGTGCGGAATTTCAGCAGGCAGCCAGCCACTTTGGGCCACCGGGCCCTAAACACAAACGATGGCCTTTCCCCAGAGAAACAAAACTCACCAGGCCAGGTTCCTGATGTCAGTTTGGAGGAGGCACTTGGCACTGTCAAACCAGCCACAGTTGCCTGTCGTGGTACCTCCGGTTTGGGAGGCATCCTGATCCGTGCGGAATTTCAGCAGGCAGCCGGCCACTCCAGGCCACCGCGCCCTGGACAGGAACCATCCCCTTTCCCCAGAGAAACAAAACTCACCAGGCCAGGTTCCTGATGTCAGTTTGCAGGAGACACTTTGCACTGTCAAACCAGCCACAGTTGCCTGTGGGGGCACCTTGCATCTCGGCGGCATACTGATCCGTGCGGAATTTCAGCAGGCAGCCGGCCACTCCGGGCCACCGGGCCTGTCTATAAACCATGGCCTTTCCCCAGAGAAAAAAAAGTCACCAGGCCAGGTTCCTGAGGTCAGTTTGCAGGAGGCACTTGGCACTGTCAAACCAGCCACAGTTGCCTGTGGTGGTACCTTCGGTCTGGGAGGCATCCTGATCCGTGCGGAATTTCAGCAGGCAGCTGGCCATTCCAGGCCACCGGGCCTGTCTATGAACCATGGCCTTTCCCCAGAGAAAAAAAAGTCACCAGGCCAGGTTCCTGATGTCAGTTTGCAGGAGGCACTTGGCACTGTCAAACCAGCCACAGTTGCCTGTGGGGGCACCTTGCATCTGGGACGTATCCTGATCCGTGCGGGATTTCAGTAGGCAGCCCGCCACTCCGGTCCAACAGGCCCTGGAGACGAAGGATGGCCTTTCCCCAGAGAAACAAAAGTCACCAGGCCAGGTTCCTGATGTCAGTTTGCAGGAGGCACTTGGCACTGTCAAACCAGCCACAGTTGCCTGTGGTGGTACCTTCGGTTTGGGAGGCATCCTGATCCGTGCGGAATTTCAGCAGGCAGCCGCCACTCCAGGCCTCCGGGCCCTGGACAGGAACCATCCCCTTTCCCCAGAGAAAAAAACTCACCAGGCCAGGTTCCTGATGTCAGTTTGCCGGAGGCACTTGGCACTGTCAAACCAGCCACAGTTGCCTGTGGTGGTACCTTCGGTGCGGGAGGCATCCTGTTCGGTGCGGAATTTCAGGAGGCAGCCGGCCACTCCGGGCCACCGGGCCCTGGATACGAACGATGGCCTTTCCCCTGAGAAACAAAACTCACCAGGCCAGGTTCCTGATGTCAGTTTGCAGGTGGCACTTGGCACTGTCAAACCAGCCACAGTTGCCTGTGGGGGCACCTTGCATCTCGGCGGCATCCTGATCCGTGCGGAATTTCAGCAGGCAGCCGGCCGTTCCAGGCCACCGGGACCTGGCTATCAACAATCGCCTTTCACCAGAGAAACAAAAGTCACCAGGCCAGGTTCCTGATGTCAGTTTGCAGGAGGCACTTGGCACTGTCAAACCAGCCACAGTTGCCTGTCGTGGTACCTTCGGTTTGGGAGTCATCCTGATCCGTGCGGAATTTCAGCAGGCAGCCAGCCACTCCTGGCCACCGGGCCATGGACAGGATCCATCCCCTTTCCCCAGGGAAACGAAACTCACCAGGCCAGGTTCCTGATGTCAGTTTGCAGGAGGCACTTGGCACCGTCAAACCAGCCACAGTTGCCTGTGGGGGCACCTTGCATCTCGGACGTATCCTGATCCGTGCGGAATTTCAGCAGGCACCCGGCCACTCCGGGCCACCGCGCCCTGGACACGAATGATGGTCTTTCACCTGAGAAACAAAAGTCACCAGGCCAGGTTCCTGGTGTCAGTTTGCAGGAGGCACTTGGCACTGTCAAACCAGCCGCAGTTGCCTGTGGTGGTACTTTCAGTCCGGGAGGCATCCTGATCGGTCCGGAATTTCAGCAGGCAGCCAGCCACTCCGGGCCACTGGGCCCTGGACACGAACGATGGCCTTTCCCCAACGAAACAAAAGTCACCAGGCCAGGGTCCTGATGTCAGTTTGCAGGAGACACTTGGCACTGTCAAACCAGCCACAGTTGCCTGTGGGGGCACCTTGCATCTCGGCGGCATACTGATCCGTGCGGAATTTCAGCAGGCAGCCGGCCACTCCAGGCCACCGGGCCTGTCTATGAACCATGGCCATTCCCCAGAGAAAAAAAAGTCACCAGGCCAGTTTCCTGATGTCAGTTTGCAGGAGGCACTTGGCACTGTCAAACCAGCCACAGTTGCCTGTGGGGGCACCTTGCATCTGGGACGTATCCTGATCCGTGCGGGATTTCAGTAGGCAGCCCGCCACTCCGGTGCAACAGGCCCTGGAGACGAAGGATGGCCTTTCCCCTGAGAAACAAAAGTCACCAGGCCAGGTTCCTGATGTCAGTTTGCAGGAGGCACTTGGCACTGTCAAACCAGCCACAGTTGCCTGTGGTGGTACCTTCGGTTTGGGAGGCATCCTGATCCGTGCGGAATTTCAGCAGGCAGCCGCCACTCCAGGCCTCCGGGCCCTGGACAGGAACCATCCCCTTTCCCCAGAGAAAAAAACTCACCAGGCCAGGTTCCTGATGTCAGTTTGCAGGAGGCACTTGGCGCTGTCAAACCAGCCACAGTTGCCTGTGGTGGTACCTTCGGTGCGGGAGGCATCCTGTTCGGTGCGGAATTTCAGGAGGCAGCCGGCCACTCCGGGCCACCGGGCCCTGGCTATGAACCACGGCCTTTCCCCAGAGAAACAAAACTCACCAGGCCAGGTTCCTGATGTCAGTTTGCAGGAGGCACTTGGCACTGTCAAACCAGCCATAGTTGCCTGTGGGGCCATCTTGCGTGTGGGAGGTATCCTGATCCGTGCGGAATTTCAGCATGCAGCTGGCCACTCCGGGCCACCGGGCCGTGGACATGAACCATGGCCTTTCCCCAGAGAAACAAAAGTCACCAGGCCTGGTTCCTGATGTCAGTTTACAGGAGGCACTTGGCACTGTCAAACCAGCCACAGTTGCCTGTGGTGGTGCCTTCGGTCTGGGAGGCATCCTCATCCGTGCGGAATTTTAGCAGGCAGCCGGCAACTCCAGGACACCGGGTCCTGGATATGAACCATATTTCAGTAGATAAACAAAACTCACCAGGCCAGGTTCCTGATGTCAGTTTGCAAGAGGCGCTTGGCACTGTCAAACCAGCCACAGTTGCCTGTGGGGGCTCCTTACATCTCGGCGGCATCCTGATCCGTGCGGAATTTCAGCAGGCAGCCAGCCACTTTGGGCCACCGGGCCCTAAACACAAACGATGGCCTTTCCCCAGAGAAACAAAACTCACCAGGCCAGGTTCCTGATGTCAGTTTGGAGGAGGCACTTGGCACTGTCAAACCAGCCACAGTTGCCTGTCGTGGTACCTCCGGTTTGGGAGGCATCCTGATCCGTGCGGAATTTCAGCAGGCAGCCGGCCACTCCAGGCCACCGCGCCCTGGACAGGAACCATCCCCTTTCCCCAGAGAAACAAAACTCACCAGGCCAGGTTCCTGATGTCAGTTGGCAGGAGGCACTTGGCACTGTCAAACCAGCCACAGTTGCCTGTGGGGGCACCTTGCATCTCGGCGGCATACTGATCCGTGCGGAATTTCAGCAGGCAGCCGGCCACTCCGGGCCACCGGGCCTGTCTATGAACCATGGCCTTTCCCCAGAGAAAAAAAAGTCACCAGGCCAGGTTCCTGATGTCAGTTTGCAGGAGGCACTTGGCACTGTCAAACCAGCCACAGTTGCCTGTCGTGGCACCTTCGGTCCGGGAGGCATCCTAATCGGTGAGGAATTTCAGCAGGCAGCTTGCCACTCCGGGCCACCGGGCCCTGGACACGAACGCTGGCCTTTCCCCTGAGAAACAAAACTCACCAGGCCAGGTTCCTGATGTCAGTTTGCAGGAGACACTTTGCACTGTCAAACCAGCCACAGTTGCCTGTGGGGGCACCTTGCATCTCGGCGGCATACTGATCCGTGCGGAATTTCAGCAGGCAGCCGGCCACTCCGGGCCACCGGGCCTGTCTATAAACCATGGCCTTTCCCCAGAGAAAAAAAAGTCACCAGGCCAGGTTCCTGAGGTCAGTTTGCAGGAGGCACTTGGCACTGTCAAACCAGCCACAGTTGCCTGTGGTGGTACCTTCGGTCTGGGAGGCATCCTGATCCGTGCGGAATTTCAGCAGGCAGCTGGCCATTCCAGGCCACCGGGCCTGTCTATGAACCATGGCCTTTCCCCAGAGAAAAAAAAGTCACCAGGCCAGGTTCCTGATGTCAGTTTGCAGGAGGCACTTGGCACTGTCAAACCAGCCACAGTTGCCTGTGGGGGCACCTTGCATCTGGGACGTATCCTGATCCGTGCGGGATTTCAGTAGGCAGCCCGCCACTCCGGTCCAACAGGCCCTGGAGACGAAGGATGGCCTTTCCCCAGAGAAACAAAAGTCACCAGGCCAGGTTCCTGATGTCAGTTTGCAGGAGGCACTTGGCACTGTCAAACCAGCCACAGTTGCCTGTGGTGGTACCTTCGGTTTGGGAGGCATCCTGATCCGTGCGGAATTTCAGCAGGCAGCCGCCACTCCAGGCCTCCGGGCCCTGGACAGGAACCATCCCCTTTCCCCAGAGAAAAAAACTCACCAGGCCAGGTTCCTGATGTCAGTTTGCCGGAGGCACTTGGCACTGTCAAACCAGCCACAGTTGCCTGTGGTGGTACCTTCGGTGCGGGAGGCATCCTGTTCGGTGCGGAATTTCAGGAGGCAGCCGGCCACTCCGGTCCACCGGGCCCTGGATACGAACGATGGCCTTTCCCCTGAGAAACAAAACTCACCAGGCCAGGTTCCTGATGTCAGTTTGCAGGTGGCACTTGGCACTGTCAAACCAGCCACAGTTGCCTGTGGGGGCACCTTGCATCTCGGCGGCATCCTGATCCGTGCGGAATTTCAGCAGGCAGCCGGCCGTTCCAGGCCACCGGGACCTGGCTATCAACAATCGCCTTTCACCAGAGAAACAAAAGTCACCAGGCCAGGTTCCTGATGTCAGTTTGCAGGAGGCACTTGGCACTGTCAAACCAGCCACAGTTGCCTGTGGTGGTACCTTCGGTCTGGGAGGCATCCTGATCCGTGCGGAATTTCAGCAGGCAGCCGGCCACTCCGGGCCACCGGGTCCTGGATATGAACCATATTTCAGTAGATAAACAAAACTCACCAGGCCAGGTTCCTGATGTCAGTTTGCAGGTGGCACTTGGCACTGTCAAACCAGCCACAGTTGCCTGTGGTGGTACCTTCGGTCCGGGAGGCATCCTAATCGGTGAGGAATTTCAGCAGGCAGCCGGCCACTCCGGGCCACCGGGCCCTGGACACGAAGGATGGCCTTTCCCCTGAGAAACAAAACTCACCAGGCCAGGTTCCTGATGTCAGTTTGCAGGAGACACTTGGCACTGTCAAACCAGCCACAGTTGCCTGTGGGGGCACCTTGCATCTCGGCGGCATACTGATCCGTGCGGAATTTCAGCAGGCAGCCGGCCACTCCGGGCCACCGGGCCTGTCTATGAACCATGGCCATTCCCCAGAGAAAAAAAAGTCACCAGGCCAGGTTCCTGATGTCAGTTTGCAGGAGGCACTTGGCACTGTCAAACCAGCCACAGTTGACCGTGGGGGCACCTTGCATCTGGGACGTATCCTGATCCGTGCGGAATTTCAGCAGGCAGCCAGCCACTTTGGGCCACCGGGCCCTAAACGCGAACGATGGCCTTTCCCCAGAGAAACAAAACTCACCAGGCCAGGTTCCTGATGTCAGTTTGCAGGAGGCACTTGGCACTGTCAAACCAGCCACAGTTGCCTGTCGTGGTACCTTCGGTTTGGGAGTCATCCTGATCCGTGCGGAATTTCAGCAGGCAGCCAGCCACTCCTGGCCACCGGGCCATGGACAGGATCCATCCCCTTTCCCCAGGGAAACGAAACTCACCAGGCCAGGTTCCTGATGTCAGTTTGCAGGAGGCACTTGGCACCGTCAAACCAGCCACAGTTGCCTGTGGGGGCACCTTGCATCTCGGACGTATCCTGATCCGTGCGGAATTTCAGCAGGCACCCGGCCACTCCGGGCCACCGCGCCCTGGACACGAATGATGGTCTTTCACCTGAGAAACAAAAGTCACCAGGCCAGGTTCCTGGTGTCAGTTTGCAGGAGGCACTTGGCACTGTCAAACCAGCCGCAGTTGCCTGTGGTGGTACTTTAAGTCCGGGAGGCATCCTGATCGGTGCGGAATTTCAGCAGGCAGCCAGCCACTCCGGGCCACTGGGCCCTGGACACGAACGATGGCCTTTCCCCAACGAAACAAAAGTCACCAGGCCAGGGTCCTGATGTCAGTTTGCAGGAGACACTTGGCACTGTCAAACCAGCCACAGTTGCCTGTGGGGGCACCTTGCATCTCGGCGGCATACTGATCCGTGCGGAATTTCAGCAGGCAGCCGGCCACTCCGGGCCACCGGGCCTGTCTATGAACCATGGCCATTCCCCAGAGAAAAAAAAGTCACCAGGCCAGTTTCCTGATGTCAGTTTGCAGGAGGCACTTGGCACTGTCAAACCAGCCACAGTTGCCTGTGGGGGCACCTTGCATCTGGGACGTATCCTGATCCGTGCGGGATTTCAGTAGGCAGCCCGCCACTCCGGTGCAACAGGCCCTGGAGACGAAGGATGGCCTTTCCCCTGAGAAACAAAAGTCACCAGGCCAGGTTCCTGATGTCAGTTTGCAGGAGGCACTTGGCACTGTCAAACCAGCCACAGTTGCCTGTGGTGGTACCTTCGGTTTGGGAGGCATCCTGATCCGTGCGGAATTTCAGCAGGCAGCCGCCACTCCAGGCCTCCGGGCCCTGGACAGGAACCATCCCCTTTCCCCAGAGAAAAAAACTCACCAGGCCAGGTTCCTGATGTCAGTTTGCAGGAGGCACTTGGCACTGTCAAACCAGCCATAGTTGCCTGTGGGGCCATCTTGCGTGTGGGAGGTATCCTGATCCGTGCGGAATTTCAGCATGCAGCTGGCCACTCCGGGCCACCGGGCCGTGGACATGAACCATGGCCTTTCCCCAGAGAAACAAAAGTCACCAGGCCTGGTTCCTGATGTCAGTTTACAGGAGGCACTTGGCACTGTCAAACCAGCCACAGTTGCCTGTGGTGGTGCCTTCGGTCTGGGAGGCATCCTCATCCGTGCGGAATTTTAGCAGGCAGCCGGCAACTCCAGGACACCGGGTCCTGGATATGAACCATATTTCAGTAGATAAACAAAACTCACCAGGCCAGGTTCCTGATGTCAGTTTGCAAGAGGCGCTTGGCACTGTCAAACCAGCCACAGTTGCCTGTGGGGGCTCCTTACATCTCGGCGGCATCCTGATCCGTGCGGAATTTCAGCAGGCAGCCAGCCACTTTGGGCCACCGGGCCCTAAACACAAACGATGGCCTTTCCCCAGAGAAACAAAACTCACCAGGCCAGGTTCCTGATGTCAGTTTGGAGGAGGCACTTGGCACTGTCAAACCAGCCACAGTTGCCTGTCGTGGTACCTCCGGTTTGGGAGGCATCCTGATCCGTGCGGAATTTCAGCAGGCAGCCGGCCACTCCAGGCCACCGCGCCCTGGACAGGAACCATCCCCTTTCCCCAGAGAAACAAAACTCACCAGGCCAGGTTCCTGATGTCAGTTGGCAGGAGGCACTTGGCACTGTCAAACCAGCCACAGTTGCCTGTGGGGGCACCTTGCATCTCGGCGGCATACTGATCCGTGCGGAATTTCAGCAGGCAGCCGGCCACTCCGGGCCACCGGGCCTGTCTATGAACCATGGCCTTTCCCCAGAGAAAAAAAAGTCACCAGGCCAGGTTCCTGATGTCAGTTTGCAGGAGGCACTTGGCACTGTCAAACCAGCCACAGTTGCCTGTCGTGGCACCTTCGGTCCGGGAGGCATCCTAATCGGTGAGGAATTTCAGCAGGCAGCTTGCCACTCCGGGCCACCGGGCCCTGGACACGAACGCTGGCCTTTCCCCTGAGAAACAAAACTCACCAGGCCAGGTTCCTGATGTCAGTTTGCAGGAGACACTTTGCACTGTCAAACCAGCCACAGTTGCCTGTGGGGGCACCTTGCATCTCGGCGGCATACTGATCCGTGCGGAATTTCAGCAGGCAGCCGGCCACTCCGGGCCACCGGGCCTGTCTATAAACCATGGCCTTTCCCCAGAGAAAAAAAAGTCACCAGGCCAGGTTCCTGAGGTCAGTTTGCAGGAGGCACTTGGCACTGTCAAACCAGCCACAGTTGCCTGTGGTGGTACCTTCGGTCTGGGAGGCATCCTGATCCGTGCGGAATTTCAGCAGGCAGCTGGCCATTCCAGGCCACCGGGCCTGTCTATGAACCATGGCCTTTCCCCAGAGAAAAAAAAGTCACCAGGCCAGGTTCCTGATGTCAGTTTGCAGGAGGCACTTGGCACTGTCAAACCAGCCACAGTTGCCTGTGGGGGCACCTTGCATCTGGGACGTATCCTGATCCGTGCGGGATTTCAGTAGGCAGCCCGCCACTCCGGTCCAACAGGCCCTGGAGACGAAGGATGGCCTTTCCCCAGAGAAACAAAAGTCACCAGGCCAGGTTCCTGATGTCAGTTTGCAGGAGGCACTTGGCACTGTCAAACCAGCCACAGTTGCCTGTGGTGGTACCTTCGGTTTGGGAGGCATCCTGATCCGTGCGGAATTTCAGCAGGCAGCCGCCACTCCAGGCCTCCGGGCCCTGGACAGGAACCATCCCCTTTCCCCAGAGAAAAAAACTCACCAGGCCAGGTTCCTGATGTCAGTTTGCCGGAGGCACTTGGCACTGTCAAACCAGCCACAGTTGCCTGTGGTGGTACCTTCGGTGCGGGAGGCATCCTGTTCGGTGCGGAATTTCAGGAGGCAGCCGGCCACTCCGGGCCACCGGGCCCTGGATACGAACGATGGCCTTTCCCCTGAGAAACAAAACTCACCAGGCCAGGTTCCTGATGTCAGTTTGCAGGTGGCACTTGGCACTGTCAAACCAGCCACAGTTGCCTGTGGGGGCACCTTGCATCTCGGCGGCATCCTGATCCGTGCGGAATTTCAGCAGGCAGCCGGCCGTTCCAGGCCACCGGGACCTGGCTATCAACAATCGCCTTTCACCAGAGAAACAAAAGTCACCAGGCCAGGTTCCTGATGTCAGTTTGCAGGAGGCACTTGGCACTGTCAAACCAGCCACAGTTGCCTGTCGTGGTACCTTCGGTTTGGGAGTCATCCTGATCCGTGCGGAATTTCAGCAGGCAGCCAGCCACTCCTGGCCACCGGGCCATGGACAGGATCCATCCCCTTTCCCCAGGGAAACGAAACTCACCAGGCCAGGTTCCTGATGTCAGTTTGCAGGAGGCACTTGGCACCGTCAAACCAGCCACAGTTGCCTGTGGGGGCACCTTGCATCTCGGACGTATCCTGATCCGTGCGGAATTTCAGCAGGCACCCGGCCACTCCGGGCCACCGCGCCCTGGACACGAATGATGGTCTTTCACCTGAGAAACAAAAGTCACCAGGCCAGGTTCCTGGTGTCAGTTTGCAGGAGGCACTTGGCACTGTCAAACCAGCCGCAGTTGCCTGTGGTGGTACTTTCAGTCCGGGAGGCATCCTGATCGGTCCGGAATTTCAGCAGGCAGCCAGCCACTCCGGGCCACTGGGCCCTGGACACGAACGATGGCCTTTCCCCAACGAAACAAAAGTCACCAGGCCAGGGTCCTGATGTCAGTTTGCAGGAGACACTTGGCACTGTCAAACCAGCCACAGTTGCCTGTGGGGGCACCTTGCATCTCGGCGGCATACTGATCCGTGCGGAATTTCAGCAGGCAGCCGGCCACTCCAGGCCACCGGGCCTGTCTATGAACCATGGCCATTCCCCAGAGAAAAAAAAGTCACCAGGCCAGTTTCCTGATGTCAGTTTGCAGGAGGCACTTGGCACTGTCAAACCAGCCACAGTTGCCTGTGGGGGCACCTTGCATCTGGGACGTATCCTGATCCGTGCGGGATTTCAGTAGGCAGCCCGCCACTCCGGTGCAACAGGCCCTGGAGACGAAGGATGGCCTTTCCCCTGAGAAACAAAAGTCACCAGGCCAGGTTCCTGATGTCAGTTTGCAGGAGGCACTTGGCACTGTCAAACCAGCCACAGTTGCCTGTGGTGGTACCTTCGGTTTGGGAGGCATCCTGATCCGTGCGGAATTTCAGCAGGCAGCCGCCACTCCAGGCCTCCGGGCCCTGGACAGGAACCATCCCCTTTCCCCAGAGAAAAAAACTCACCAGGCCAGGTTCCTGATGTCAGTTTGCAGGAGGCACTTGGCGCTGTCAAACCAGCCACAGTTGCCTGTGGTGGTACCTTCGGTGCGGGAGGCATCCTGTTCGGTGCGGAATTTCAGGAGGCAGCCGGCCACTCCGGGCCACCGGGCCCTGGCTATGAACCACGGCCTTTCCCCAGAGAAACAAAACTCACCAGGCCAGGTTCCTGATGTCAGTTTGGAGGAGGCACTTGGCACTGTCAAACCAGCCATAGTTGCCTGTGGGGCCATCTTGCGTGTGGGAGGTATCCTGATCCGTGCGGAATTTCAGCATGCAGCTGGCCACTCCGGGCCACCGGGCCGTGGACATGAACCATGGCCTTTCCCCAGAGAAACAAAAGTCACCAGGCCTGGTTCCTGATGTCAGTTTACAGGAGGCACTTGGCACTGTCAAACCAGCCACAGTTGCCTGTGGTGGTGCCTTCGGTCTGGGAGGCATCCTCATCCGTGCGGAATTTTAGCAGGCAGCCGGCAACTCCAGGACACCGGGTCCTGGATATGAACCATATTTCAGTAGATAAACAAAACTCACCAGGCCAGGTTCCTGATGTCAGTTTGCAAGAGGCGCTTGGCACTGTCAAACCAGCCACAGTTGCCTGTGGGGGCTCCTTACATCTCGGCGGCATCCTGATCCGTGCGGAATTTCAGCAGGCAGCCAGCCACTTTGGGCCACCGGGCCCTAAACACAAACGATGGCCTTTCCCCAGAGAAACAAAACTCACCAGGCCAGGTTCCTGATGTCAGTTTGGAGGAGGCACTTGGCACTGTCAAACCAGCCACAGTTGCCTGTCGTGGTACCTCCGGTTTGGGAGGCATCCTGATCCGTGCGGAATTTCAGCAGGCAGCCGGCCACTCCAGGCCACCGCGCCCTGGACAGGAACCATCCCCTTTCCCCAGAGAAACAAAACTCACCAGGCCAGGTTCCTGATGTCAGTTGGCAGGAGGCACTTGGCACTGTCAAACCAGCCACAGTTGCCTGTGGGGGCACCTTGCATCTCGGCGGCATACTGATCCGTGCGGAATTTCAGCAGGCAGCCGGCCACTCCGGGCCACCGGGCCTGTCTATGAACCATGGCCTTTCCCCAGAGAAAAAAAAGTCACCAGGCCAGGTTCCTGATGTCAGTTTGCAGGAGGCACTTGGCACTGTCAAACCAGCCACAGTTGCCTGTCGTGGCACCTTCGGTCCGGGAGGCATCCTAATCGGTGAGGAATTTCAGCAGGCAGCTTGCCACTCCGGGCCACCGGGCCCTGGACACGAACGCTGGCCTTTCCCCTGAGAAACAAAACTCACCAGGCCAGGTTCCTGATGTCAGTTTGCAGGAGACACTTTGCACTGTCAAACCAGCCACAGTTGCCTGTGGGGGCACCTTGCATCTCGGCGGCATACTGATCCGTGCGGAATTTCAGCAGGCAGCCGGCCACTCCGGGCCACCGGGCCTGTCTATAAACCATGGCCTTTCCCCAGAGAAAAAAAAGTCACCAGGCCAGGTTCCTGAGGTCAGTTTGCAGGAGGCACTTGGCACTGTCAAACCAGCCACAGTTGCCTGTGGTGGTACCTTCGGTCTGGGAGGCATCCTGATCCGTGCGGAATTTCAGCAGGCAGCTGGCCATTCCAGGCCACCGGGCCTGTCTATGAACCATGGCCTTTCCCCAGAGAAAAAAAAGTCACCAGGCCAGGTTCCTGATGTCAGTTTGCAGGAGGCACTTGGCACTGTCAAACCAGCCACAGTTGCCTGTGGGGGCACCTTGCATCTGGGACGTATCCTGATCCGTGCGGGATTTCAGTAGGCAGCCCGCCACTCCGGTCCAACAGGCCCTGGAGACGAAGGATGGCCTTTCCCCAGAGAAACAAAAGTCACCAGGCCAGGTTCCTGATGTCAGTTTGCAGGAGGCACTTGGCACTGTCAAACCAGCCACAGTTGCCTGTGGTGGTACCTTCGGTTTGGGAGGCATCCTGATCCGTGCGGAATTTCAGCAGGCAGCCGCCACTCCAGGCCTCCGGGCCCTGGACAGGAACCATCCCCTTTCCCCAGAGAAAAAAACTCACCAGGCCAGGTTCCTGATGTCAGTTTGCCGGAGGCACTTGGCACTGTCAAACCAGCCACAGTTGCCTGTGGTGGTACCTTCGGTGCGGGAGGCATCCTGTTCGGTGCGGAATTTCAGGAGGCAGCCGGCCACTCCGGTCCACCGGGCCCTGGATACGAACGATGGCCTTTCCCCTGAGAAACAAAACTCACCAGGCCAGGTTCCTGATGTCAGTTTGCAGGTGGCACTTGGCACTGTCAAACCAGCCACAGTTGCCTGTGGGGGCACCTTGCATCTCGGCGGCATCCTGATCCGTGCGGAATTTCAGCAGGCAGCCGGCCGTTCCAGGCCACCGGGACCTGGCTATCAACAATCGCCTTTCACCAGAGAAACAAAAGTCACCAGGCCAGGTTCCTGATGTCAGTTTGCAGGAGGCACTTGGCACTGTCAAACCAGCCACAGTTGCCTGTGGTGGTACCTTCGGTCTGGGAGGCATCCTGATCCGTGCGGAATTTCAGCAGGCAGCCGGCCACTCCGGGCCACCGGGTCCTGGATATGAACCATATTTCAGTAGATAAACAAAACTCACCAGGCCAGGTTCCTGATGTCAGTTTGCAGGTGGCACTTGGCACTGTCAAACCAGCCACAGTTGCCTGTGGTGGTACCTTCGGTCCGGGAGGCATCCTAATCGGTGAGGAATTTCAGCAGGCAGCCGGCCACTCCGGGCCACTCCGGGCCCTGGACACGAAGGATGGCCTTTCCCCTGAGAAACAAAACTCACCAGGCCAGGTTCCTGATGTCAGTTTGCAGGAGACACTTGGCACTGTCAAACCAGCCACAGTTGCCTGTGGGGGCACCTTGCATCTCGGCGGCATACTGATCCGTGCGGAATTTCAGCAGGCAGCCGGCCACTCCGGGCCACCGGGCCTGTCTATGAACCATGGCCATTCCCCAGAGAAAAAAAAGTCACCAGGCCAGGTTCCTGATGTCAGTTTGCAGGAGGCACTTGGCACTGTCAAACCAGCCACAGTTGACCGTGGGGGCACCTTGCATCTGGGACGTATCCTGATCCGTGCGGAATTTCAGCAGGCAGCCAGCCACTTTGGGCCACCGGGCCCTAAACGCGAACGATGGCCTTTCCCCAGAGAAACAAAACTCACCAGGCCAGGTTCCTGATGTCAGTTTGCAGGAGGCACTTGGCACTGTCAAACCAGCCACAGTTGCCTGTCGTGGTACCTTCGGTTTGGGAGTCATCCTGATCCGTGCGGAATTTCAGCAGGCAGCCAGCCACTCCTGGCCACCGGGCCATGGACAGGATCCATCCCCTTTCCCCAGGGAAACGAAACTCACCAGGCCAGGTTCCTGATGTCAGTTTGCAGGAGGCACTTGGCACCGTCAAACCAGCCACAGTTGCCTGTGGGGGCACCTTGCATCTCGGACGTATCCTGATCCGTGCGGAATTTCAGCAGGCACCCGGCCACTCCGGGCCACCGCGCCCTGGACACGAATGATGGTCTTTCACCTGAGAAACAAAAGTCACCAGGCCAGGTTCCTGGTGTCAGTTTGCAGGAGGCACTTGGCACTGTCAAACCAGCCGCAGTTGCCTGTGGTGGTACTTTAAGTCCGGGAGGCATCCTGATCGGTGCGGAATTTCAGCAGGCAGCCAGCCACTCCGGGCCACTGGGCCCTGGACACGAACGATGGCCTTTCCCCAACGAAACAAAAGTCACCAGGCCAGGGTCCTGATGTCAGTTTGCAGGAGACACTTGGCACTGTCAAACCAGCCACAGTTGCCTGTGGGGGCACCTTGCATCTCGGCGGCATACTGATCCGTGCGGAATTTCAGCAGGCAGCCGGCCACTCCGGGCCACCGGGCCTGTCTATGAACCATGGCCATTCCCCAGAGAAAAAAAAGTCACCAGGCCAGTTTCCTGATGTCAGTTTGCAGGAGGCACTTGGCACTGTCAAACCAGCCACAGTTGCCTGTGGGGGCACCTTGCATCTGGGACGTATCCTGATCCGTGCGGGATTTCAGTAGGCAGCCCGCCACTCCGGTGCAACAGGCCCTGGAGACGAAGGATGGCCTTTCCCCTGAGAAACAAAAGTCACCAGGCCAGGTTCCTGATGTCAGTTTGCAGGAGGCACTTGGCACTGTCAAACCAGCCACAGTTGCCTGTGGTGGTACCTTCGGTTTGGGAGGCATCCTGATCCGTGCGGAATTTCAGCAGGCAGCCGCCACTCCAGGCCTCCGGGCCCTGGACAGGAACCATCCCCTTTCCCCAGAGAAAAAAACTCACCAGGCCAGGTTCCTGATGTCAGTTTGCAGGAGGCACTTGGCGCTGTCAAACCAGCCACAGTTGCCTGTGGTGGTACCTTCGGTGCGGGAGGCATCCTGTTCGGTGCGGAATTTCAGGAGGCAGCCGGCCACTCCGTGCCACCGGGCCCTGGCTATGAACCACGGCCTTTCCCCAGAGAAACAAAACTCACCAGGCCAGGTTCCTGATGTCAGTTTGCAGGAGGCACTTGGCACTGTCAAACCAGCCATAGTTGCCTGTGGGGCCATCTTGCGTGTGGGAGGTATCCTGATCCGTGCGGAATTTCAGCATGCAGCTGGCCACTCCGGGCCACCGGGCCGTGGACATGAACCATGGCCTTTCCCCAGAGAAACAAAAGTCACCAGGCCTGGTTCCTGATGTCAGTTTACAGGAGGCACTTGGCACTGTCAAACCAGCCACAGTTGCCTGTGGTGGTGCCTTCGGTCTGGGAGGCATCCTCATCCGTGCGGAATTTTAGCAGGCAGCCGGCAACTCCAGGACACCGGGTCCTGGATATGAACCATATTTCAGTAGATAAACAAAACTCACCAGGCCAGGTTCCTGATGTCAGTTTGCAAGAGGCGCTTGGCACTGTCAAACCAGCCACAGTTGCCTGTGGGGGCTCCTTACATCTCGGCGGCATCCTGATCCGTGCGGAATTTCAGCAGGCAGCCAGCCACTTTGGGCCACCGGGCCCTAAACACAAACGATGGCCTTTCCCCAGAGAAACAAAACTCACCAGGCCAGGTTCCTGATGTCAGTTTGGAGGAGGCACTTGGCACTGTCAAACCAGCCACAGTTGCCTGTCGTGGTACCTCCGGTTTGGGAGGCATCCTGATCCGTGCGGAATTTCAGCAGGCAGCCGGCCACTCCAGGCCACCGCGCCCTGGACAGGAACCATCCCCTTTCCCCAGAGAAACAAAACTCACCAGGCCAGGTTCCTGATGTCAGTTGGCAGGAGGCACTTGGCACTGTCAAACCAGCCACAGTTGCCTGTGGGGGCACCTTGCATCTGGGAGGCATCCTGATCGGTGCGGAATTTCAGCAGGCAGCCAGCCACTCCGGGCCACTGGGCCCTGGACACGAACGATGGCCTTTCCCCAACGAAACAAAACTCACCAGGCCAGGGTCCTGATGTCAGTTTGCAGGAGACACTTTGCACTGTCAAACCAGCCACAGTTGCCTGTGGGGGCACCTTGCATCTCGGCGGCATACTGATCCGTGCGGAATTTCAGCAGGCAGCCGGCCTCTCCGGGCCACCGGGCCTGTCTATGAACCATGGCCTTTCCCCAGAGAAAAAAAAGTCACCAGGCCAGGTTCCTGATGTCAGTTTGCAGGAGGCACTTGGCACTGTCAAACCAGCCACAGTTGCCTGTCGTGGCACCTTCGGTCCGGGAGGCATCCTAATCGGTGAGGAATTTCAGCAGGCAGCTTGCCACTCCGGGCCACCGGGCCCTGGACACGAACGATGGCCTTTCCCCTGAGAAACAAAACTCACCAGGCCAGGTTCCTGATGTCAGTTTGCAGGTGGCACTTGGCACTGTCAAACCAGCCACAGTTGCCTGTGGGGGCACCTTTCATCTGGGAGGCATCCCAATCGGTGAGGAATTTCTGCAGGCAGCCCGTCACTCCGGGCCACCGGGACCTGGCTATCAACAATCGCCTTTCCCCAGAGAAACAAAAGTCACCAGGCCAGGTTCCTGATGTCAATTTGCAGGAGGCACTTGGCACTGTCAAACCAGCCACAGTTGCCTGTGGTGGTACCTTCGGTCCGGGAGGCATCCTGATCGGTGCGGAATTTCAGCAGGCAGCCGGCCACTCCGGGCCACCGGGCCCTGGACACGAAGGATGGCCTTTCCCCTGAGAAACAAAACTCACCAGGCCAGGTTCCTGATGTCAGTTTGCAGGAGACACTTGGCACTGTCAAACCAGCCACAGTTGCCTGTGGGGGCACCTTGCATCTGGGAGGCATCCTGTTCGGTGCGGAATTTCAGCAGGCAGCCAGCCACTCCGGGCCACTGGGCCCTGGACACGAACGATGGCCTTTCCCCAACGAAACAAAACTCACCAGGCCAGGGTCCTGATGTCAGTTTGCAGGAGACACTTTGCACTGTCAAACCAGCCACAGTTGCCTGTGGGGGCACCTTGCATCTCGGCGGCATACTGATCCGTGCGGAATTTCAGCAGGCAGCCGGCCACTCCGGGCCACCGGGCCTGTCTATGAACCATGGCCTCTCCCCAGAGAAAAAAAAGTCACCAGGCCAGGTTCCTGATGTCAGTTTGCAGGAGGCACTTGGCACTGTCAAACCAGCCACAGTTGCCTGTCGTGGCACCTTCGGTCCGGGAGGCATCCTAATCGGTGAGGAATTTCAGCAGGCAGCTTGCCACTCCGGGCCACCGGGCCCTGGACACGAACGATGGCCTTTCCTCTGAGAAACAAAACTCACCAGGCCAGGTTCCTGATGTCAGTTTGCAGGTGGCACTTGGCACTGTCAAACCAGCCACAGTTGCCTGTGGGGGCACCTTTCATCTGGGAGGCATCCCAATCGGTGAGGAATTTCTGCAGGCAGCCCGTCACTCCGGGCCACCGGGACCTGGCTATCAACAATCGCCTTTCCCCAGAGAAACAAAAGTCACCAGGCCAAGTTCCTGATGTCAGTTTGCAGGAGGCACTTGGCACTGTCAAACCAGCCACAGTTGCCTGTGGTGGTACCTTCGGTCCGGGAGGCATCCTGATCGGTGCGGAATTTCAGGAGGCAGCCGGCCACTCCAGGCCACCGGGCCCTGGACACGAAGGATGGCCTTTCCCCTGAGAAACAAAACTCACCAGGCCAGCTTCCTGATGTCAGTTTGCAGGAGACACTTGGCACTGTCAAACCAGCCACAGTTGCCTGTGGGGGCACCTTGCATCTCGGCGGCATACTGATCCGTGCGCAATTTCAGCAGGCAGCCGGCCACTCCGGGCCACCGGGCCTGTCTATGAACCATGGCCATTCCCCAGAGAAAAAAAAGTCACCAGGCCAGGTTCCTGATGTCAGTTTGCAGGAGGCACTTGGCACTGTCAAACCAGCCACAGTTGCCTGTGGGGGCACCTTGCATCTGGGACGTATCCTGATCCGTGCGGAATTTCAGCAGGCAGCCCGCAACTCCGGTCCAACAGGCCCTGGAGACGAAGGATGGCCTTTCCCCAGAGAAACAAAACTCAACAGGCCAGGTTCCTGATGTCAGTTTGCAGGTGGCACTTGGCACTGTCAAACCAGCCACAGTTGCCTGTGGGGGCTCCTTGCATCTCGGCGGCATCCTGATCCGTGCGGAATTTCAGCAGGCAGCCCGCCACTTTGGGCCACCGGGCCCTAAACGCGAACGATGGCCTTTCCCCAGAGAAACAAAACTCACCAGGCCAGGTTCCTGATGTCAGTTTGCAGGAGGCACTTGGCACTGTCAAACCAGCCACAGTTGCCTGTCGTGGTACCTTCGGTTTGGGAGTCATCCTGATCCGTGCGGAATTTCAGCAGGCAGCCAGCCACTCCTGGCCACCGGGCCCTGGACAGGATCCATCCCCTTTCCCCAGAGAAACGAAACTCACCAGGCCAGGTTCCTGATGTCAGTTTGCAGGAGGCACTTGGCACCATCAAACCAGCCACAGTTGCCTGTGGGGGCACCTTGCATCTCGGACGTATCCTGATCCGTGCGGAATTTCAGCAGGCACCCGGCCACTCCGGGCCACCGCGCCCTGGACACGAATGATGGTCTTTCACCTGAGAAACAAAAGTCACCAGGCCAGGTTCCTGGTGTCAGTTTGCAGGAGGCACTTGGCACTGTCAAACCAGCCGCAGTTGCCTGTGGTGGTACTTTCAGTCCGGGAGGCATCCTGATCGGTGCGGAATTTCAGCAGGCAGCCAGCCACTCCGGGCCACTGGGCCCTGGACACGAACGATGGCCTTTCCCCAACGAAACAAAAGTCACCAGGCCAGGGTCCTGATGTCAGTTTGCAGGAGACACTTTGCACTGTCAAACCAGCCACAGTTGCCTGTGGGGGCACCTTGCATCTCGGCGGCATACTGATCCGTGCGGAATTTCAGCAGGCAGCCGGCCACTCCGGGCCACCGGGCCTGTCTATGAACCATGGCCATTCCCCAGAGAAAAAAAAGTCACCAGGCCAGGTTCCTGATGTCAGTTTGCAGGAGGCACTTGGCACTGTCAAACCAGCCACAGTTGCCTGTGGGGGCACCTTGCATCTGGGACGTATCCTGATCCGTGCGGGATTTCAGTAGGCAGCCCGCCACTCCGGTCCAACAGGCCCTGGAGACGAAGGATGGCCTTTCCCCTGAGAAACAAAAGTCACCAGGCCAGGTTCCTGATGTCAGTTTGCAGGAGGCACTTGGCACTGTCAAACCAGCCACAGTTGCCTGTGGTGGTACCTTCGGTTTGGGAGGCATCCTGATCCGTGCGGAATTTCAGCAGGCAGCCGCCACTCCAGGCCTCCGGGCCCTGGACAGGAACCATCCCCTTTCCCCAGAGAAAAAAACTCACCAGGCCAGTTTCCTGATGTCAGTTTGCAGGAGGCACTTGGCACTGTCAAACCAGCCACAGTTGCCTGTGGTGGTACCTTCGGTGCGGGAGGCATCCTGTTCGGTGCGGAATTTCAGGAGGCAGCCGGCCACTCCGTGCCACCGGGCCCTGGCTATGAACCACGGCCTTTCCCCAGAGAAACAAAACTCACCAGGCCAGGTTCCTGATGTCAGTTTGCAGGAGGCACTTGGCACTGTCAAACCAGCCATAGTTGCCTGTGGGGCCATCTTGCGTGTGGGAGGTATCCTGATCCGTGCGGAATTTCAGCATGCAGCTGGCCACTCCGGGCCACCGGGCCGTGGACATGAACCATGGCCTTTCCCCAGAGAAACAAAAGTCACCAGGCCTGGTTCCTGATGTCAGTTTACAGGAGGCACTTGGCACTGTCAAACCAGCCACAGTTGCCTGTGGTGGTGCCTTCGGTCTGGGAGGCATCCTCATCCGTGCGGAATTTTAGCAGGCAGCCGGCAACTCCAGGACACCGGGTCCTGGATATGAACCATATTTCAGTAGATAAACAAAACTCACCAGGCCAGGTTCCTGATGTCAGTTTGCAAGAGGCGCTTGGCACTGTCAAACCAGCCACAGTTGCCTGTGGGGGCTCCTTACATCTCGGCGGCATCCTGATCCGTGCGGAATTTCAGCAGGCAGCCAGCCACTTTGGGCCACCGGGCCCTAAACACAAACGATGGCCTTTCCCCAGAGAAACAAAACTCACCAGGCCAGGTTCCTGATGTCAGTTTGGAGGAGGCACTTGGCACTGTCAAACCAGCCACAGTTGCCTGTCGTGGTACCTCCGGTTTGGGAGGCATCCTGATCCGTGCGGAATTTCAGCAGGCAGCCGGCCACTCCAGGCCACCGCGCCCTGGACAGGAACCATCCCCTTTCCCCAGAGAAACAAAACTCACCAGGCCAGGTTCCTGATGTCAGTTGGCAGGAGGCACTTGGCACTGTCAAACCAGCCACAGTTGCCTGTGGGGGCACCTTGCATCTCGGCGGCATACTGATCCGTGCGGAATTTCAGCAGGCAGCCGGCCACTCCGGGCCACCGGGCCTGTCTATGAACCATGGCCTTTCCCCAGAGAAAAAAAAGTCACCAGGCCAGGTTCCTGATGTCAGTTTGCAGGAGGCACTTGGCACTGTCAAACCAGCCACAGTTGCCTGTCGTGGCACCTTCGGTCCGGGAGGCATCCTAATCGGTGAGGAATTTCAGCAGGCAGCTTGCCACTCCGGGCCACCGGGCCCTGGACACGAACGATGGCCTTTCCCCTGAGAAACAAAACTCACCAGGCCAGGTTCCTGATGTCAGTTTGCAGGTGGCACTTGGCACTGTCAAACCAGCCACAATTGCCTGTGGGGGCACCTTTCATCTGGGAGGCATCCCAATCGGTGAGGAATTTCTGCAGGCAGCCCGTCACTCCGGGCCACCGGGACCTGGCTATCAACAATCGCCTTTCCCCAGAGAAACAAAAGTCACCAGGCCAGGTTCCTGATGTCAGTTTGCAGGAGGCACTTGGCACTGTCAAACCAGCCACAGTTGCCTGTGGTGGTACCTTCGGTCCGGGAGGCATCCTGATCCGTGCGGAATTTCAGCAGGCAGCTGGCCATTCCAGGCCACCGGGTCCTGGATATGAACCATATTTCAGTAGATAAACAAAACTCACCAGGCCAGGTTCCTGATGTCAGTTTGCAGGTGGCACTTGGCACTGTCAAACCAGCCACAGTTGCCTGTGGTGGTACCTTCGGTCCGGGAGGCATCCTAATCGGTGAGGAATTTCAGCAGGCAGCCGGCCACTCCGGGCCACCGGGCCCTGGACACGAAGGATGGCCTTTCCCCAGAGAAACAAAACTCACCAGGCCAGGTTCCTGATGTCAGTTTGCAGGAGGCACTTGGCACTGTCAAACCAGCCACAGTTGCCTGTGGGGGCACCTTTCATCTGGGAGGCATCCCAATCGGTGAGGAATTTCTGCAGGCAGCCCGTCACTCCGGGCCACCGGGACCTGGCTATCAACAATCGCCTTTCCCCAGAGAAACAAAAGTCACCAGGCCAGGTTCCTGATGTCAGTTTGCAGGAGGCACTTGGCACTGTCAAACCAGCCACAGTTGCCTGTGGTGGTACCTTCGGTCCGGGAGGCATCCTGATCGGTGCGGAATTTCAGGAGGCAGCCGGCCACTCCGGGCCACCGGGCCCTGGACACGAAGGATGGCCTTTCCCCTGAGAAACAAAACTCACCAGGCCAGGTTCCTGATGTCAGTTTGCAGGAGACACTTGGCACTGTCAAACCAGCCACAGTTGCCTGTGGGGGCACCTTGCATCTCAGCGGCATACTGATCCGTGCGGAATTTCAGCAGGCAGCCGGCCACTCCGGGCCACCGGGCCTGTCTATGAACCATGGCCATTCCCCAGAGAAAAAAAAGTCACCAGGCCAGGTTCCTGATGTCAGTTTGCAGGAGGCACTTGGCACTGTCAAACCAGCCACAGTTGCCTGTGGGGGCACCTTGCATCTGGGACGTATCCTGATCCGTGCGGAATTTCAGCAGGCAGCCCGCCACTCCGGTCCAACAGGCCCTGGAGACGAAGGATGGCCTTTCCCCAGAGAAACAAAACTCAACAGGCCAGGTTCCTGATGTCAGTTTGCAGGTGGCACTTGGCACTGTCAAACCAGCCACAGTTGCCTGTGGGGGCTCCTTGCATCTCGGCGGCATCCTGATCCGTGCGGAATTTCAGCAGGCAGCCCGCCACTTTGGGCCACCGGGCCCTAAACGCGAACGATGGCCTTTCCCCAGAGAAACAAAACTCACCAGGCCAGGTTCCTGATGTCAGTTGGCAGGAGGCACTTGGCACTGTCAAACCAGCCACCGTTGCCTGTCGTGGTACCTTCGGTTTGGGAGTCATCCTGATCCGTGCGGAATTTCAGCAGGCAGCCAGCCACTCCTGGCCACCGGGCCCTGGACAGGATCCATCCCCTTTCCCCAGAGAAACGAAACTCACCAGGCCAGGTTCCTGATGTCAGTTTGCAGGAGGCACTTGGCACCATCAAACCAGCCACAGTTGCCTGTGGGGGCACCTTGCATCTCGGACGTATCCTGATCCGTGCGGAATTTCAGCAGGCACCCGGCCACTCCGGGCCACCGCGCCCTGGACACGAATGATGGTCTTTCACCTGAGAAACAAAAGTCACCAGGCCAGGTTCCTTGTGTCAGTTTGCAGGAGGCACTTGGCACTGTCAAACCAGCCGCAGTTGCCTGTGGTGGTACTTTCAGTCCGGGAGGCATCCTGATCGGTGCGGAATTTCAGCAGGCAGCCAGCCACTCCGGGCCACTGGGCCCTGGACACAAACGATGGCCTTTCCCCAACGAAACAAAAGTCACCAGGCCAGGTTCCTGATGTCAGTTTGCAGGAGACACTTTGCACTGTCAAACCAGCCACAGTTGCCTGTGGGGGCACCTTGCATCTCGGCGGCATACTGATCCGTGCGGAATTTCAGCAGGCAGCCGGCCACTCCGGGCCACCGGGCCTGTCTATGAACCATGGCCATTCCCCAGAGAAAAAAAAGTCACCAGGCCAGGTTCCTGATGTCAGTTTGCAGGAGGCACTTGGCACTGTCAAACCAGCCACAGTTGCCTGTGGGGGCACCTTGCATCTGGGACGTATCCTGATCCGTGCGGGATTTCAGTAGGCAGCCCGCCACTCCGGTCCAACAGGCCCTGGAGACGAAGGATGGCCTTTCCCCTGAGAAACAAAAGTCACCAGGCCAGGTTCCTGATGTCAGTTTGCAGGAGGCACTTGGCACTGTCAAACCAGCCACAGTTGCCTGTGGTGGTACCTTCGGTTTGGGAGGCATCCTGATCCGTGCGGAATTTCAGCAGGCAGCCGCCACTCCAGGCCTCCGGGCCCTGGACAGGAACCATCCCCTTTCCCCAGAGAAAAAAACTCACCAGGCCAGTTTCCTGATGTCAGTTTGCAGGAGGCACTTGGCACTGTCAAACCAGCCACAGTTGCCTGTGGTGGTACCTTCGGTGCGGGAGGCATCCTGTTCGGTGCGGAATTTCAGGAGGCAGCCGGCCACTCCGTGCCACCGGGCCCTGGCTATGAACCACGGCCTTTCCCCAGAGAAAGAAAACTCACCAGGCCAGGTTCCTGATGTCAGTTTGCAGGAGGCACTTGGCACTGTCAAACCAGCCATAGTTGCCTGTGGGGCCATCTTGCGTGTGGGAGGTATCCTGATCCGTGCGGAATTTCAGCATGCAGCTGGCCACTCCGGGCCACCGGGCCGTGGACATGAACCATGGCCTTTCCCCAGAGAAACAAAAGTCACCAGGCCTGGTTCCTGATGTCAGTTTACAGGAGGCACTTGGCACTGTCAAACCAGCCACAGTTGCCTGTGGTGGTGCCTTCGGTCTGGGAGGCATCCTCATCCGTGCGGAATTTTAGCAGGCAGCCGGCAACTCCAGGACACCGGGTCCTGGATATGAACCATATTTCAGTAGATAAACAAAACTCACCAGGCCAGGTTCCTGATGTCAGTTTGCAAGAGGCGCTTGGCACTGTCAAACCAGCCACAGTTGCCTGTGGGGGCTCCTTACATCTCGGCGGCATCCTGATCCGTGCGGAATTTCAGCAGGCAGCCAGCCACTTTGGGCCACCGGGCCCTAAACACAAACAATGGCCTTTCCCCAGAGAAACAAAACTCACCAGGCCAGGTTCCTGATGTCAGTTTGCAGGAGGCACTTGGCACTGTCAAACCAGCCACAGTTGCCTGTGGTGGTACCTTCGGTTTGGGAGGCATCCTGATCCGTGCGGAATTTCAGCAGGCAGCCGCCACTCCAGGCCTCCGGGCCCTGGACAGGAACCATCCCCTTTCCCCAGAGAAAAAAACTCACCAGGCCAGTTTCCTGATGTCAGTTTGCAGGAGGCACTTGGCACTGTCAAACCAGCCACAGTTGCCTGTGGTGGTACCTTCGGTGCGGGAGGCATCCTGTTCGGTGCGGAATTTCAGGAGGCAGCCGGCCACTCCGTGCCACCGGGCCCTGGCTATGAACCACGGCCTTTCCCCAGAGAAAGAAAACTCACCAGGCCAGGTTCCTGATGTCAGTTTGCAGGAGGCACTTGGCACTGTCAAACCAGCCATAGTTGCCTGTGGGGCCATCTTGCGTGTGGGAGGTATCCTGATCCGTGCGGAATTTCAGCATGCAGCTGGCCACTCCGGGCCACCGGGCCGTGGACATGAACCATGGCCTTTCCCCAGAGAAACAAAAGTCACCAGGCCTGGTTCCTGATGTCAGTTTACAGGAGGCACTTGGCACTGTCAAACCAGCCACAGTTGCCTGTGGTGGTGCCTTCGGTCTGGGAGGCATCCTCATCCGTGCGGAATTTTAGCAGGCAGCCGGCAACTCCAGGACACCGGGTCCTGGATATGAACCATATTTCAGTAGATAAACAAAACTCACCAGGCCAGGTTCCTGATGTCAGTTTGCAAGAGGCGCTTGGCACTGTCAAACCAGCCACAGTTGCCTGTGGGGGCTCCTTACATCTCGGCGGCATCCTGATCCGTGCGGAATTTCAGCAGGCAGCCAGCCACTTTGGGCCACCGGGCCCTAAACACAAACAATGGCCTTTCCCCAGAGAAACAAAACTCACCAGGCCAGGTTCCTGATGTCAGTTTGGAGGAGGCACTTGGCACTGTCAAACCAGCCACAGTTGCCTGTCGTGGTACCTCCGGTTTGGGAGGCATCCTGATCCGTGCGGAATTTCAGCAGGCAGCCGGCCACTCCAGGCCACCGCGCCCTGGACAGGAACCATCCCCTTTCCCCAGAGAAACAAAACTCACCAGGCCAGGTTCCTGATGTCAGTTTGCAGGAGGCACTTGGCACCATCAAACCAGCCACAGTTGCCTGTGGGGGCACCTTGCATCTCGGACGTATCCTGATCCGTGCGGAATTTCAGCAGGCACCCGGCCACTCCGGGCCACCGCGCCCTGGACACGAATGATGGTCTTTCACCTGAGAAACAAAAGTCACCAGGCCAGGTTCCTGGTGTCAGTTTTCAGGAGGCACTTGGCACTGTCAAACCAGCCGCAGTTGCCTGTGGTGGTACTTTCAGTCCGGGAGGCATCCTGATCGGTGCGGAATTTCAGCAGGCTGCCAGCCACTCCGGGCCACTGGGCCCTGGACACAAACGATGGCCTTTCCCCAACGAAACAAAAGTCACCAGGCCAGGGTCCTGATGTCAGTTTGCAGGAGACACTTTGCACTGTCAAACCAGCCACAGTTGCCTGTGGGGGCACCTTGCATCTCGGCGGCATACTGATCCGTGCGGAATTTCAGCAGGCAGCCGGCCACTCCGGGCCACCGGGCCTGTCTATGAACCATGGCCATTCCCCAGAGAAAAAAAAGTCACCAGGCCAGGTTCCTGATGTCAGTTTGCAGGAGGCACTTGGCACTGTCAAACCAGCCACAGTTGCCTGTGGGGGCACCTTGCATCTGGGACGTATCCTGATCCGTGCGGGATTTCAGTAGGCAGCCCGCCACTCCGGTCCAACAGGCCCTGGAGACGAAGGATGGCCTTTCCCCTGAGAAACAAAAGTCACCAGGCCAGGTTCCTGATGTCAGTTTGCAGGAGGCACTTGGCACTGTCAAACCAGCCACAGTTGCCTGTGGTGGTACCTTCGGTTTGGGAGGCATCCTGATCCGTGCGGAATTTCAGCAGGCAGCCGCCACTCCAGGCCTCCGGGCCCTGGACAGGAACCATCCCCTTTCCCCAGAGAAAAAAACTCACCAGGCCAGGTTCCTGATGTCAGTTTGCAGGAGGCACTTGGCACTGTCAAACCAGCCACAGTTGCCTGTGGTGGTACCTTCGGTGCGGGAGGCATCCTGTTCGGTGCGGAATTTCAGGAGGCAGCCGGCCACTCCGTGCCACCGGGCCCTGGCTATGAACCACGGCCTTTCCCCAGAGAAACAAAACTCACCAGGCCAGGTTCCTGATGTCAGTTTGCAGGAGGCACTTGGCACTGTCAAACCAGCCATAGTTGCCTGTGGGGCCATCTTGCGTGTGGGAGGTATCCTGATCCGTGCGGAATTTCAGCATGCAGCTGGCCACTCCGGGCCACCGGGCCGTGGACATGAACCATGGCCTTTCCCCAGAGAAACAAAAGTCACCAGGCCTGGTTCCTGATGTCAGTTTACAGGAGGCACTTGGCACTGTCAAACCAGCCACAGTTGCCTGTGGTGGTGCCTTCGGTCTGGGAGGCATCCTCATCCGTGCGGAATTTTAGCAGGCAGCCGGCAACTCCAGGACACCGGGTCCTGGATATGAACCATATTTCAGTAGATAAACAAAACTCACCAGGCCAGGTTCCTGATGTCAGTTTGCAAGAGGCGCTTGGCACTGTCAAACCAGCCACAGTTGCCTGTGGGGGCTCCTTACATCTCGGCGGCATCCTGATCCGTGCGGAATTTCAGCAGGCAGCCAGCCACTTTGGGCCACCGGGCCCTAAACACAAACAATGGCCTTTCCCCAGAGAAACAAAACTCACCAGGCCAGGTTCCTGATGTCAGTTTGGAGGAGGCACTTGGCACTGTCAAACCAGCCACAGTTGCCTGTCGTGGTACCTCCGGTTTGGGAGGCATCCTGATCCGTGCGGAATTTCAGCAGGCAGCCGGCCACTCCAGGCCACCGCGCCCTGGACAGGAACCATCCCCTTTCCCCAGAGAAACAAAACTCACCAGGCCAGGTTCCTGATGTCAGTTGGCAGGAGGCACTTGGCACTGTCAAACCAGCCACAGTTGCCTGTGGGGGCACCTTGCATCTGGGAGGCATCCTGTTCGGTGCGGAATTTCAGCAGGCAGCCAGCCACTCCGGGCCACTGGGCCCTGGACACGAACGATGGCCTTTCCCCAACGAAACAAAACTCACTAGGCCAGGGTCCTGATGTCAGTTTGCAGGAGACACTTTGCACTGTCAAACCAGCCACAGTTGCCTGTGGGGGCACCTTGCATCTCGGCGGCATACTGATCCGTGCGGAATTTCAGCAGGCAGCCGGCCACTCCGGGCCACCGGGCCTGTCTATGAACCATGGCCTTTCCCCAGAGAAAAAAAAGTCACCAGGCCAGGTTCCTGATGTCAGTTTGCAGGTGGCACTTGGCACTGTCAAACCAGCCACAGTTGCCTGTGGGGGCACCTTTCATCTGGGAGGCATCCCAATCGGTGAGGAATTTCTGCAGGCAGCCCGTCACTCCGGGCCACCGGGACCTGGCTATCAACAATCGCCTTTCCCCAGAGAAACAAAAGTCACCAGGCCAGGTTCCTGATGTCAGTTTGCAGGAGGCACTTGGCACTGTCAAACCAGCCACAGTTGCCTGTGGTGGTACCTTCGGTCTGGGAGGCATCCTGATCCGTGCGGAATTTCAGCAGGCAGCTGGCCATTCCAGGCCACCGGGTCCTGGATATGAACCATATTTCAGTAGATAAACAAAACTCACCAGGCCAGGTTCCTGATGTCAGTTTGCAGGTGGCACTTGGCACTGTCAAACCAGCCACAGTTGCCTGTGGTGGTACCTTCGGTCCGGGAGGCATCCTAATCGGTGAGGAATTTCAGCAGGCAGCCGGCCACTCCGGGCCACCGGGCCCTGGACACGAACGATGGCCTTTCCCCTGAGAAACAAAACTCACCAGGCCAGGTTCCTGATGTCAGTTTGCAGGTGGCACTTGGCACTGTCAAACCAGCCACAGTTGCCTGTGGGGGCACCTTTCATCTGGGAGGCATCCCAATCGGTGAGGAATTTCTGCAGGCAGCCCGTCACTCCGGGCCACCGGGACCTGGCTATCAACAATCGCCATTCCCCAGAGAAACAAAAGTCACCAGGCCAGGTTCCTGATGTCAGTTTGCAGGAGGCACTTGGCACTGTCAAACCAGCCACAGTTGCCTGTGGTGGTACCTTCGGTCTGGGATGCATCCTGATCCGTGCGGAATTTCAGCAGGCAGCTGGCCATTCCAGGCCACCGGGTCCTGGATATGAACCATATTTCAGTAGATAAACAAAACTCACCAGGCCAGGTTCCTGATGTCAGTTTGCAGGAGGCACTTGGCACTGTCAAACCAGACACATTTGCCTGTGGGGGCACCTTGCATCTGGGACGTATCCTGATCCGTGCGGAATTTCAGCAGGCAGCCCGCCACTCCGGTCCAACAGGCCCTGGAGACGAAGGATGGCCTTTCCCCAGAGAAACAAAACTCAACAGGTCAGGTTCCTGATGTCAGTTTGCAGGTGGCACGTGGCACTGTCAAACCAGCCACAGCTGCCTGTGGGGGCTCCTTGCATCTCGGCGGCATCCTGATCCGTGCGGAATTTCAGCAGGCAGCCGGCCACTCCAGGCCACCGCGCCCTGGACAGGAACCATCCCCTTTCCCCAGAGAAACAAAACTCACCAGGCCAGGTTCCTGATGTCAGTTGGCAGGAGGCACTTGGCACTGTCAAACCAGCCACAGTTGCCTGTGGGGGCACCTTGCATCTGGGAGGCATCCTGATCGGTGCGGAATTTCAGCAGGCAGCCTGCCACTCCGGGCCACTGGGCCCTGGACACGAACGATGGCCTTTCCCCAACGAAACAAAACTCACCAGGCCAGGGTCCTGATGTCAGTTTGCAGGAGACACTTTGCACTGTCAAACCAGCCACAGTTGCCTGTGGGGGCACCTTGCATCTCGGACGTATCCTGATCCGTGCGGAATTTCAGCAGGCAGCCGGCCACTCCGGGCCACCGGGCCTGTCTATGAACCACGGCCTTTCCCCAGAGAAAAAAAATGAACCAGGCCAGGTTCCTGATGTCAGTTTGCAGGAGGCACTTGGCACTGCCAAACCAGCCACAGTTGCCTGTGGTGGTACCTTCAGTCTGGGAGGCATCCTGATCCGTGCGGAATTTCAGCAGGCAGCCGGCCATTCCAGGCCACCGGGTCCTGGATATGAACCATATTTCAGTAGATAAACAAAACTCACCAGGCCAGGTTCCTGATGTCAGTTTGCAGGTGGCACTTGGCACTGTCAAACCAGCCACAGTTGCCTGTGGTGGTACCTTCGGTCCGGGAGGCATCCTAATCGGTGAGGAATTTCAGCAGGCAGCCGGCCACTCCGGGCCACCGGGCCCTGGACACGAAGGATGGCCTTTCCCCTGAGAAACAAAACTCACCAGGCCAGGTTCCTGATGTCAGTTTGCAGGAGACACTTGGCACTGTCAAACCAGCCACAGTTGCCTGTGGGGGCACCTTGCATCTCAGCGGCATACTGATCCGTGCGGAATTTCAGCAGGCAGCCGGCCACTCCGGGCCACCGGGCCTGTCTATGAACCATGGCCATTCCCCAGAGAAAAAAAAGTCACCAGGCCAGGTTCCTGATGTCAGTTTGCAGGAGGCACTTGGCACTGTCAAACCAGCCACAGTTGCCTGTGGGGGCACCTTGCATCTGGGACGTATCCTGATCCGTGCGGAATTTCAGCAGGCAGCCCGCCACTCCGGTCCAACAGGCCCTGGAGACGAAGGATGGCCTTTCCCCAGAGAAACAAAACTCAACAGGCCAGGTTCCTGATGTCAGTTTGCAGGTGGCACTTGGCACTGTCAAACCAGCCACAGTTGCCTGTGGGGGCTCCTTGCATCTCGGCGGCATCCTGATCCGTGCGGAATTTCAGCAGGCAGCCCGCCACTTTGGGCCACCGGGCCCTAAACGCGAACGATGGCCTTTCCCCAGAGAAACAAAACTCACCAGGCCAGGTTCCTGATGTCAGTTTGCAGGAGGCACTTGGCACTGTCAAACCAGCCACCGTTGCCTGTCGTGGTACCTTCGGTTTGGGAGTCATCCTGATCCGTGCGGAATTTCAGCAGGCAGCCAGCCACTCCTGGCCACCGGGCCCTGGACAGGATCCATCCCCTTTCCCCAGAGAAACGAAACTCACCAGGCCAGGTTCCTGATGTCAGTTTGCAGGAGGCACTTGGCACCATCAAACCAGCCACAGTTGCCTGTGGGGGCACCTTGCATCTCGGACGTATCCTGATCCGTGCGGAATTTCAGCAGGCACCCGGCCACTCCGGGCCACCGCGCCCTGGACACGAATGATGGTCTTTCACCTGAGAAACAAAAGTCACCAGGCCAGGTTCCTGGTGTCAGTTTGCAGGAGGCACTTGGCACTGTCAAACCAGCCGCAGTTGCCTGTGGTGGTACTTTCAGTCCGGGAGGCATCCTGATCGGTGCGGAATTTCAGCAGGCAGCCAGCCACTCCAGGCCACTGGGCCCTGGACACGAACGATGGCCTTTCCCCAACGAAACAAAAGTCACCAGGCCAGGGTCCTGATGTCAGTTTGCAGGAGACACTTTGCACTGTCAAACCAGCCACAGTTGCCTGTGGGGGCACCTTGCATCTCGGCGGCATACTGATCCGTGCGGAATTTCAGCAGGCAGCCGGCCACTCCGGGCCACCGGGCCTGTCTATGAACCATGGCCATTCCCCAGAGAAAAAAAAGTCACCAGGCCAGGTTCCTGATGTCAGTTTGCAGGAGGCACTTGGCACTGTCAAACCAGCCACAGTTGCCTGTGGGGGCACCTTGCATCTGGGACGTATCCTGATCCGTGCGGGATTTCAGTAGGCAGCCCGCCACTCCGGTCCAACAGGCCCTGGAGAAGAAGGATGGCCTTTCCCCTGAGAAACAAAAGTCACCAGGCCAGGTTCCTGATGTCAGTTTGCAGGAGGCACTTGGCACTGTCAAACCAGCCACAGTTGCCTGTGGTGGTACCTTCGGTTTGGGAGGCATCCTGATCCGTGCGGAATTTCAGCAGGCAGCCGCCACTCCAGGCCTCCGGGCCCTGGACAGGAACCATCCCCTTTCCCCAGAGAAAAAAACTCACCAGGCCAGTTTCCTGATGTCAGTTTGCAGGAGGCACTTGGCACTGTCAAACCAGCCACAGTTGCCTGTGGTGGTACCTTCGGTGCGGGAGGCATCCTGTTCGGTGCGGAATTTCAGGAGGCAGCCGGCCACTCCGTGCCACCGGGCCCTGGCTATGAACCACGGCCTTTCCCCAGAGAAACAAAACTCACCAGGCCAGGTTCCTGATGTCAGTTTGCAGGAGGCACTTGGCACTGTCAAACCAGCCATAGTTGCCTGTGGGGCCATCTTGCGTGTGGGAGGTATCCTGATCCGTGCGGAATTTCAGCATGCAGCTGGCCACTCCGGGCCACCGGGCCGTGGACATGAACCATGGCCTTTCCCCAGAGAAACAAAAGTCACCAGGCCTGGTTCCTGATGTCAGTTTACAGGAGGCACTTGGCACTGTCAAACCAGCCACAGTTGCCTGTGGTGGTGCCTTCGGTCTGGGAGGCATCCTCATCCGTGCGGAATTTTAGCAGGCAGCCGGCAACTCCAGGACACCGGGTCCTGGATATGAACCATATTTCAGTAGATAAACAAAACTCACCAGGCCAGGTTCCTGATGTCAGTTTGCAAGAGGCGCTTGGCACTGTCAAACCAGCCACAGTTGCCTGTGAGGGCTCCTTACATCTCGGCGGCATCCTGATCCGTGCGGAATTTCAGCAGGCAGCCAGCCACTTTGGGCCACCGGGCCCTAAACACAAACAATGGCCTTTCCCCAGAGAAACAAAACTCACCAGGCCAGGTTCCTGATGTCAGTTTGGAGGAGGCACTTGGCACTGTCAAACCAGCCACAGTTGCCTGTCGTGGTACCTCCGGTTTGGGAGGCATCCTGATCCGTGCGGAATTTCAGCAGGCAGCCGGCCACTCCAGGCCACCGCGCCCTGGACAGGAACCATCCCCTTTCCCCAGAGAAACAAAACTCACCAGGCCAGGTTCCTGATGTCAGTTGGCAGGAGGCACTTGGCACTGTCAAACCAGCCACAGTTGCCTGTGGGGGCACCTTGCATCTGGGAGGCATCCTGTTCGGTGCGGAATTTCAGCAGGCAGCCAGCCACTCCGGGCCACTGGGCCCTGGACACGAACGATGGCCTTTCCCCAACGAAACAAAACTCACTAGGCCAGGGTCCTGATGTCAGTTTGCAGGAGACACTTTGCACTGTCAAACCAGCCACAGTTGCCTGTGGGGGCACCTTGCATCTCGGCGGCATACTGATCCGTGCGGAATTTCAGCAGGCAGCCGGCCACTCCGGGCCACCGGGCCTGTCTATGAACCATGGCCTTTCCCCAGAGAAAAAAAAGTCACCAGGCCAGGTTCCTGATGTCAGTTTGCAGGTGGCACTTGGCACTGTCAAACCAGCCACAGTTGCCTGTGGGGGCACCTTTCATCTGGGAGGCATCCCAATCGGTGAGGAATTTCTGCAGGCAGCCCGTCACTCCGGGCCACCGGGACCTGGCTATCAACAATCGCCTTTCCCCAGAGAAACAAAAGTCACCAGGCCAGGTTCCTGATGTCAGTTTGCAGGAGGCACTTGGCACTGTCAAACCAGCCACAGTTGCCTGTGGTGGTACCTTCGGTCTGGGAGGCATCCTGATCCGTGCGGAATTTCAGCAGGCAGCTGGCCATTCCAGGCCACCGGGTCCTGGATATGAACCATATTTCAGTAGATAAACAAAACTCACCAGGCCAGGTTCCTGATGTCAGTTTGCAGGTGCCACTTGGCACTGTCAAACCAGCCACAGTTGCCTGTGGTGGTACCTTCGGTCCGGGAGGCATCCTAATCGGTGAGGAATTTCAGCAGGCAGCCGGCCACTCCGGGCCACCGGGCCCGGGACACGAACGATGGCCTTTCCCCTGAGAAACAAAACTCACCAGGCCAGGTTCCTGATGTCAGTTTGCAGGTGGCACTTGGCACTGTCAAACCAGCCACAGTTGCCTGTGGGGGCACCTTTCATCTGGGAGGCATCCCAATCGGTGAGGAATTTCTGCAGGCAGCCCGTCACTCCGGGCCACCGGGACCTGGCTATCAACAATCGCCATTCCCCAGAGAAACAAAAGTCACCAGGCCAGGTTCCTGATGTCAGTTTGCAGGAGGCACTTGGCACTGTCAAACCAGCCACAGTTGCCGGTGGTGGTACCTTCGGTCTGGGAGGCATCCTGATCCGTGCGGAATTTCAGCAGGCAGCTGGCCATTCCAGGCCACCGGGTCCTGGATATGAACCATATTTCAGTAGATAAACAAAACTCACCAGGCCAGGTTCCTGATGTCAGTTTGCAGGAGGCACTTGGCACTGTGAAACCAGCCACATTTGCCTGTGGGGGCACCTTGCATCTGGGACGTATCCTGATCCGTGCGGAATTTCAGCAGGCAGCCCGCCACTCCGGTCCAACAGGCCCTGGAGACGAAGGATGGCCTTTCCCCAGAGAAACAAAACTCAACAGGTCAGGTTCCTGATGTCAGTTTGCAGGTGGCACGTGGCACTGTCAAACCAGCCACAGCTGCCTGTGGGGGCTCCTTGCATCTCGGCGGCATCCTGATCCGTGCGGAATTTCAGCAGGCAGCCGGCCACTCCAGGCCACCGCGCCCTGGACAGGAACCATCCCCTTTCCCCAGAGAAACAAAACTCACCAGGCCAGGTTCCTGATGTCAGTTGGCAGGAGGCACTTGGCACTGTCAAACCAGCCACAGTTGCCTGTGGGGGCACCTTGCATCTGGGAGGCATCCTGATCGGTGCGGAATTTCAGCAGGCAGCCTGCCACTCCGGGCCACTGGGCCCTGGACACGAACGATGGCCTTTCCCCAACGAAACAAAACTCACCAGGCCAGGGTCCTGATGTCAGTTTGCAGGAGACACTTTGCACTGTCAAACCAGCCACAGTTGCCTGTGGGGGCACCTTGCATCTCGGACGTATCCTGATCCGTGCGGAATTTCAGCAGGCAGCCGGCCACTCCGGGCCACCGGGCCTGTCTATGAACCACGGCCTTTCCCCAGAGAAAAAAAATGAACCAGGCCAGGTTCCTGATGTCAGTTTGCAGGAGGCACTTGGCACTGTCAAACCAGCCACAGTTGCCTGTCGTGGCACCTTCGGTCCGGGAGGCATCCTAATCGGTGAGGAATTTCAGCAGGCAGCTTGCCACTCCGGGCCACCGGGCCCTGGACACGAACGATGGCCTTTCCCCTGAGAAACAAAACTCACCAGGCCAGGTTCCTGAGGTCAGTTTGCAGGAGACACTTTGCACTGTCAAACCAGCCACAGTTGCCTGTGGGGGCACCTTTCATCTGGGAGGCATCCCAATCGGTGAGGAATTTCTGCAGGCAGCCCGTCACTCCGGGCCACCGGGACCTGGCTATCAACAATCGCCTTTCCCCAGAGAAACAAAAGTCACCAGGCCAGGTTCCTGATGTCAGTATGCAGGAGGCACTTGGCACTGCCAAACCAGCCACAGTTGCCTGTGGTGGTACCTTCAGTCTGGGAGGCATCCTGATCCGTGCGGAATTTCAGCAGGCAGCCGGCCATTCCAGGCCACCGGGTCCTGGATATGAACCATATTTCAGTAGATAAACAAAACTCACCAGGCCAGGTTCCTGATGTCAGTTTGCAGGTGGCACTTGGCACTGTCAAACCAGCCACAGTTGCCTGTGGTGGTACCTTCGGTCCGGGAGGCATCCTAATCGGTGAGGAATTTCAGCAGGCAGCCGGCCACTCCGGGCCACCGGGCCCTGGACACGAAGGATGGCCTTTCCCCTGAGAAACAAAACTCACCAGGCCAGGGTCCTGATGTCAGTTTGCAGGAGACACTTTGCACTGTCAAACCAGCCACAGTTGCCTGTGGGGGCACCTTGCATCTCGGACGTATCCTGATCCGTGCGGAATTTCAGCAGGCAGCCGGCCACTCCGGGCCACCGGGCCTGTCTATGAACCACGGCCTTTCCCCAGAGAAAAAAAATGAACCAGGCCAGGTTCCTGATGTCAGTTTGCAGGAGGCACTTGGCACTGTCAAACCAGCCACAGTTGCCTGTCGTGGCACCTTCGGTCCGGGAGGCATCCTAATCGGTGAGGAATTTCAGCAGGCAGCTTGCCACTCCGGGCCACCGGGCCCTGGACACGAACGATGGCCTTTCCCCTGAGAAACAAAACTCACCAGGCCAGGTTCCTGATGTCAGTTTGCAGGAGACACTTTGCACTGTCAAACCAGCCACAGTTGCCTGTGGGGGCACCTTTCATCTGGGAGGCATCCCAATCGGTGAGGAATTTCTGCAGGCAGCCCGTCACTCCGGGCCACCGGGACCTGGCTATAAACAATCGCCTTTCCCCAGAGAAACAAAAGTCACCAGGCCAGGTTCCTGATGTCAGTATGCAGGAGGCACTTGGCACTGCCAAACCAGCCACAGTTGCCTGTGGTGGTACCTTCAGTCTGGGAGGCATCCTGATCCGTGCGGAATTTCAGCAGGCAGCCGGCCATTCCAGGCCACCGGGTCCTGGATATGAACCATATTTCAGTAGATAAACAAAACTCACCAGGCCAGGTTCCTGATGTCAGTTTGCAGGTGGCACTTGGCACTGTCAAACCAGCCACAGTTGCCTGTGGTGGTACCTTCGGTCCGGGAGGCATCCTAATCGGTGAGGAATTTCAGCAGGCAGCCGGCCACTCCGGGCCACCGGGCCCTGGACACGAAGGATGGCCTTTCCCCTGAGAAACAAAACTCACCAGGCCAGGGTCCTGATGTCAGTTTGCAGGAGACACTTTGCACTGTCAAACCAGCCACAGTTGCCTGTGGGGGCACCTTGCATCTCGGACGTATCCTGATCCGTGCGGAATTTCAGCAGGCAGCCGGCCACTCCGGGCCACCGGGCCTGTCTATGAACCATGGCCTTTCCCCAGAGAAAAAAAAGTCACCAGGCCAGGTTCCTGATGTCAGTTTGCAGGAGGCACTTGGCACTGTCAAACGAGCCGCAGTTGCCTGTGGTGGTACTTTCAGTCCGGGAGGCATCCTGATCGGTGCGGAATTTCAGCAGGCAGCCAGCCACTCCGGGCCACTGGGCCCTGGACACGAACGATGGCCTTTCCCCAACGAAACAAAAGTCACCAGGCCAGGGTCCTGATGTCAGTTTGCAGGAGACACTTGGCACTGTCAAACCAGCCACAGTTGCCTGTGGGGGCACCTTGCATCTCGGCGGCATACTGATCCGTGCGGAATTTCAGCAGGCAGCCGGCCACTCCGGGCCACCGGGCCTGTCTATGAACCATGGCCATTCCCCAGAGAAAAAAAAGTCACCAGGCCAGTTTCCTGATGTCAGTTTGCAGGAGGCACTTGGCACTGTCAAACCAGCCACAGTTGCCTGTGGGGGCACCTTGCATCTGGGACGTATCCTGATCCGGGCGGGATTTCAGTAGGCAGCCCGCCACTCCGGTCCAACAGGCCCTGGAGACGAAGGATGGCCTTTCCCCAGAGAAACAAAACTCACCAGGCCAGGTTCCTGATGTCAGTTTGCAGGAGGCACTTGGCACTGTCAAACCAGCCACAGTTGCCTGTGGTGGTACCTTCGGTTTGGGAGGCATCCTGATCCGTGCGGAATTTCAGCAGGCAGCCGCCACTCCAGGCCTCCGGGCCCTGGACAGGAACCATCCCCTTTCCCCAGAGAAAAAAACTCACCAGGCCAGGTTCCTGATGTCAGTTTGCAGGAGGCACTTGGCACTGTCAAACCAGCCACAGTTGCCTGTGGTGGTACCTTCGGTGCGGGAGGCATCCTGTTCGGTGCGGAATTTCAGGAGGCAGCCGGCCACTCCGTGCCACCGGGCCCTGGCTATGAACCACGGCCTTTCCCCAGAGAAACAAAACTCACCAGGCCTGGTTCCTGATGTCAGTTTGCAGGGTGCACTTGGCACTGTCAAACCAGCCACAGTTGCCTGTGGTGGTGCCTTCGGTCTGGGAGGCATCCTCATCCGTGCGGAATTTCAGCAGGCAGCAGGCAACTCCAGGACACCGGGTCCTGGATATGAACCATATTTCAGTAGATAAACAAAACTCACCAGGCCAGGTTCCTGATGTCAGTTTGCAAGAGGCGCTTGGCACTGTCAAACCAGCCACAGTTGCCTGTGGGGGCTCCTTACATCTCGGCGGCATCCTGATCCGTGCGGAATTTCAGCAGGCAGCCAGCCACTTTGGGCCACCGGGTCCTAAACACAAACGATGGCCTTTCCCCAGAGAAACAAAACTCACCAGGCCAGGTTCCTGATGTCAGTTTGCAGGAGGCACTTGGCACTGTCAAATCAGCCACAGTTGCCTGTCTTGGTACCTTCGGTTTGGGAGGCATCCTGATCCGTGCGGAATTTCAGCAGGCAGCCGGCCACTCCAGGCCACCGCGCCCTGGACAGGAACCATCCCCTTTCCCCAGAGAAACAAAACTCACCAGGCCAGGTTCCTGATGTCAGTTTGCAGGAGGCACTTGGCACTGTCAAACCAGCCACAGTTGCCTGTGGGGGCACCTTGCATCTGGGAGGCATCCTGATCGGTGCGGAATTTCAGCAGGCAGCCGGCCACTCCGGGCCACCGGGCCTGTCTATGAACCATGGCCTTTCCCCAGAGAAAAAAAGTCACCAGGCCAGGTTCCTGATGTCAGTTTGCAGGAGGCACTTGGCACTGTCAAACCAGCCACAGTTGCCTGTGGGGGCACCTTTCATCTGGGAGGCATCCCAATCGGTGAGGAATTTCTGCAGGCAGCCCGTCACTCCGGGCCACCGGGACCTGGCTATCAACAATCGCCTTTCCCCAGAGAAACAAAAGTCACCAGGCCAGGTTCCTGATGTCAGTTTGCAGGAGGCACTTGGCACTGTCAAACCAGCCACAGTTGCCTGTGGTGGTACCTTCGGTCTGGGAGGCATCCTGATCCGTGCGGAATTTCAGCAGGCAGCTGGCCATTCCAGGCCACCGGGTCCTGGATATGAACCATATTTAAGTAGATAAACAAAACTCACCAGGCCAGGTTCCTGATGTCAGTTTGCAGGTGCCACCTGGCACTGTCAAACCAGCCACAGTTGCCTGTGGTGGTACCTTCGGTCCGGGAGGACTCCTAATCGGTGAGGAATTTCAGCAGGCAGCCGGCCACTCCAGGCCACGGGGCCCTGGACACGAAGGATGGCCGTTCCCCTGAGAAACAAAACTCACCAGGCCAGGTTCCTGATGTCAGTTTGCAAGAGGCACTTGGCACTGTCAAACCAGCCACAGTCGCCTGTGGTGGTACCTTCGGTCCGGGAGGCATCCTAATTGGTGAGGAATTTCAGCAGGCAGCCGGCCACTCCGGGCCACTGGGCCCGGGACACGAACAATGGCCATTCCACAGAGAAACAAAACTCACCAGGCCAGGTTCCTGATGTCAGTTTGCAAGAGGCACTTGGCACTGTCAAACCAGCCACAGTTGCCTGTGGGGGCACCTTGCATCTGGGACGTATCCTGATCCGTGCGGAATTTCAGCAGGCAGCCAGCCACTTTGGGCCACCGGGCCCTAAACGCGAACGATGGCCTTTCCCCAGAGAAACAAAACTCACCAGGCCAGGTTCCTGATGTCAGTTTGCAGGAGGCACTTGGCACTGTCAAACCAGCCACAGTTGCCTGTGGTGGTACCTTCGGTTTGGGAGGCATCCTGATCCGTGCGGAATTTCAGCAGGCAGCCGCCACTCCAGGCCTCCGGGCCCTGGACAGGAACCATCCCCTTTCCCCAGAGAAAAAAACTCACCAGGCCAGGTTCCTGATGTCAGTTTGCAGGAGGCACTTGGCACTGTCAAACCAGCCACAGTTGCCTGTGGTGGTACCTTCGGTGCGGGAGGCATCCTGTTCGGTGCGGAATTTCAGGAGGCAGCCGGCCACTCCGTGCCACCGGGCCCTGGCTATGAACCACGGCCTTTCCCCAGAGAAACAAAACTCACCAGGCCTGGTTCCTGATGTCAGTTTGCAGGGTGCACTTGGCACTGTCAAACCAGCCACAGTTGCCTGTGGTGGTGCCTTCGGTCTGGGAGGCATCCTCATCCGTGCGGAATTTCAGCAGGCAGCAGGCAACTCCAGGACACCGGGTCCTGGATATGAACCATATTTCAGTAGATAAACAAAACTCACCAGGCCAGGTTCCTGATGTCAGTTTGCAAGAGGCGCTTGGCACTGTCAAACCAGCCACAGTTGCCTGTGGGGGCTCCTTACATCTCGGCGGCATCCTGATCCGTGCGGAATTTCAGCAGGCAGCCAGCCACTTTGGGCCACCGGGTCCTAAACACAAACGATGGCCTTTCCCCAGAGAAACAAAACTCACCAGGCCAGGTTCCTGATGTCAGTTTGCAGGAGGCACTTGGCACTGTCAAATCAGCCACAGTTGCCTGTCTTGGTACCTTCGGTTTGGGAGGCATCCTGATCCGTGCGGAATTTCAGCAGGCAGCCGGCCACTCCAGGCCACCGCGCCCTGGACAGGAACCATCCCCTTTCCCCAGAGAAACAAAACTCACCAGGCCAGGTTCCTGATGTCAGTTTGCAGGAGGCACTTGGCACTGTCAAACCAGCCACAGTTGCCTGTGGGGGCACCTTGCATCTGGGAGGCATCCTGATCGGTGCGGAATTTCAGCAGGCAGCCGGCCACTCCGGGCCACCGGGCCTGTCTATGAACCATGGCCTTTCCCCAGAGAAAAAAAGTCACCAGGCCAGGTTCCTGATGTCAGTTTGCAGGAGGCACTTGGCACTGTCAAACCAGCCACAGTTGCCTGTGGGGGCACCTTTCATCTGGGAGGCATCCCAATCGGTGAGGAATTTCTGCAGGCAGCCCGTCACTCCGGGCCACCGGGACCTGGCTATCAACAATCGCCTTTCCCCAGAGAAACAAAAGTCACCAGGCCAGGTTCCTGATGTCAGTTTGCAGGAGGCACTTGGCACTGTCAAACCAGCCACAGTTGCCTGTGGTGGTACCTTCGGTCTGGGAGGCATCCTGATCCGTGCGGAATTTCAGCAGGCAGCTGGCCATTCCAGGCCACCGGGTCCTGGATATGAACCATATTTAAGTAGATAAACAAAACTCACCAGGCCAGGTTCCTGATGTCAGTTTGCAGGTGCCACCTGGCACTGTCAAACCAGCCACAGTTGCCTGTGGTGGTACCTTCGGTCCGGGAGGACTCCTAATCGGTGAGGAATTTCAGCAGGCAGCCGGCCACTCCAGGCCACGGGGCCCTGGACACGAAGGATGGCCGTTCCCCTGAGAAACAAAACTCACCAGGCCAGGTTCCTGATGTCAGTTTGCAAGAGGCACTTGGCACTGTCAAACCAGCCACAGTCGCCTGTGGTGGTACCTTCGGTCCGGGAGGCATCCTAATTGGTGAGGAATTTCAGCAGGCAGCCGGCCACTCCGGGCCACTGGGCCCGGGACACGAACAATGGCCATTCCACAGAGAAACAAAACTCACCAGGCCAGGTTCCTGATGTCAGTTTGCAAGAGGCACTTGGCACTGTCAAACCAGCCACAGTTGCCTGTGGGGGCACCTTGCATCTGGGACGTATCCTGATCCGTGCGGAATTTCAGCAGGCAGCCAGCCACTTTGGGCCACCGGGCCCTAAACGCGAACGATGGCCTTTCCCCAGAGAAACAAAACTCACCAGGCCAGGTTCCTGATGTCAGTTTGCAGGAGGCACTTGGCACTGTCAAACCAGCCACAGTTGCCTGTCGTGGTACCTTCGGTTTGGGAGTCATCCTGATCCGTGCGGAATTTCAGCAGGCAGCCGGCCACTACTGGCCACCGGGCCCTGGACAGGATCCATCCCCTTTCCCCAGAGAAACAAAACTCACCAGGCCAGGTTCCTGATGTCAGTTTGCAGGAGGCACTTGGCACCGTCAAACCAGCCACAGTTGCCTGTGGTGGTACCTTCGGTCTGGGAGGCATCCTGATCCGTGCGGAATTTCAGCATGCAGCTGGCCACTCCGGGCCACCGGGCCGTGGACATGAACCATGGCCTTTCCCCAGAGAAACAAAAGTCACCAGGCCTGGTTCCTGATGTCAGTTTGCAGGGTGCACTTGGCACTGTCAAACCAGCCACAGTTGCCTGTGGTGGTGCCTTCGGTCTGGGAGGCATCCTCATCCGTGCGGAATTTCAGCAGGCAGCAGGCAACTCCAGGACACCGGGTCCTGGATATGAACCATATTTCAGTAGATAAACAAAACTCACCAGGCCAGGTTCCTGATGTCAGTTTGCAAGAGGCGCTTGGCACTGTCAAACCAGCCACAGTTGCCTGTGGGGGCTCCTTACATCTCGGCGGCATCCTGATCCGTGCGGAATTTCAGCAGGCAGCCAGCCACTTTGGGCCACCGGGTCCTAAACACAAACGATGTCCTTTCCCCAGAGAAACAAAACTCACCAGGCCAGGTTCCTGATGTCAGTTTGCAGGAGGCACTTGGCACTGTCAAATCAGCCACAGTTGCCTGTCTTGGTACCTTCGGTTTGGGAGGCATCCTGATCCGTGCGGAATTTCAGCAGGCAGCCGGCCACTCCAGGCCACCACGCCCTGGACAGGAACCATCCCCTTTCCCCAGAGAAACAAAACTCACCAGGCCAGGTTCCTGATGTCAGTTTGCAGGAGGCACTTGGCACTGTCAAACCAGCCACAGTTGCCTGTCGTGGCACCTTGCATCTGGGAGGCATCCTGATCGGTGCGGAATTTCAGCAGGCAGCCAGCCACTCCGGGCCACTGGGCCCTGGACACGAACGATGGCCTTTCCCCAACGAAACAAAAGTCACCAGGCCAGGGTCCTGATGTCAGTTTGCAGGAGACACTTTGCACTGTCAAACCAGCCACAGTTGCCTGTGGGGGCACCTTTCATCTGGGAGGCATCCCAATCGGTGAGGAATTTCTGCAGGCAGCCCGTCACTCCGGGCCACCGGGACCTGGCTATCAACAATCGCCTTTCCCCAGAGAAACAAAAGTCACCAGGCCAGGTTCCTGATGTCAGTTTGCAGGAGGCACTTGGCACTGTCAAACCAGCCACAGTTGCCTGTGGTGGTACCTTCGGTCTGGGAGGCATCCTGATCCGTGCGGAATTTCAGCAGGCAGCCGGCCATTCCAGGCCACCGGGTCCTGGATATGAACCATATTTCAGTAGATAAACAAAACTCACCAGACCAGGTTCCTGATGTCAGTTTGCAGGTGGCACTTGGCCCTGTCAAACCAGCCACAGTTGCCGGTGGTGGTACCTTCGGTCCGGGAGGACTCCTAATCGGTGAGGAATTTCAGCAGGCAGCCGGCCACTCCAGGCCACCGCGCCCTGGACAGGAACCATCCCCTTTCCCCAGAGAAACAAAACTCACCAGGCCAGGTTCCTGATGTCAGTTGGCAGGAGGCACTTGGCACTGTCAAACCAGCCACAGTTGCCTGTGGGGGCACCTTGCATCTGGGAGGCATCCTGTTCGGTGCGGAATTTCAGCAGGCAGCCGGCCACTCCGGGCCACTGGGCCCTGGACACGAACGATGGCCTTTCCCCAACGAAACAAAACTCACCAGGCCAGGGTCCTGATGTCAGTTTGCAGGAGACACTTTGCACTGTCAAACCAGCCACAGTTGCCTGTGGGGGCACCTTGCATCTCGGCGGCATACTGATCCGTACGGAATTTCAGCAGGCAGCCGGCCACTCCGGGCCACCGGGCCTGTCTATGAACCATGGCCTTTCCCCAGAGAAAAAAAAGTCACCAGGCCAGGGTCCTGATGTCAGTTTGCAGGAGGCACTTGGCACTGTCAAACCAGCCACAGTTGCCTGTCGTGGCACCTTCGGTCCGGGAGGCATACTAATCGGTGAGGAATTTCAGCAGGCAGCTTGCCACTCCGGGCCACCGGGCCCTGGACACGAACGATGGCCTTTCCCCTGAGAAACAAAACTCACCAGGCCAGGTTCCTGATGTCAGTTTGCAGGTGGCACTTGGCACTGTCAAACCAGCCACAGTTGCCTGTGGGGGCACCTTTCATCTGGGAGGCATCCCAATCGGTGAGGAATTTCTGCAGGCAGCCCGTCACTCCGGGCCACCGGGACCTGGCTATCAACAATCGCCATTCCCCAGAGAAACAAAAGTCACCAGGCCAGGTTCCTGATGTCAGTTTGCAGGAGGCACTTGGCACTGTCAAACCAGCCACAGTTGCCTGTGGTGGTACCTTCGGTCTGGGAGGCATCCTGATCCGTGCGGAATTTCAGCAGGCAGCTGGCCATTCCAGGCCACCGGGTCCTGGATATGAACCATATTTCAGTAGATAAACAAAACTCACCAGGCCAGGTTCCTGATGTCAGTTTGCAGGTGGCACTTGGCACTGTCAAACCAGCCACAGTTGCCTGTGGTGGTACCTTCGGTCCGGGAGGCATCCTAATCGGTGAGGAATTTCAGCAGGCAGCCGGCCACTCCGGGCCACCGGGCCCTGGACACGAAGGATGGCCTTTCCCCAGAGAAACAAAAGTCACCAGGCCAGGTTCCTGATGTCAGTTTGCAAGAGGCACTTGGCACTGTCAAACCAGCCACAGTTGCCTGTGGGGGCACCTTGCATCTGGGACGTATCCTGATCCGTGCGGAATTTCAGCAGGCAGCCCGCCACTCCGGTCCAACAGGCCCTGGAGACGAAGGATGGCCTTTCCCCAGAGAAACAAAACTCAACAGGTCAGGTTCCTGATGTCAGTTTGCAGGTGGCACGTGGCACTGTCAAACCAGCCACAGCTGCCTGTGGGGGCTCCTTGCATCTCGGCGGCATCCTGATCCGTGCGGAATTTCAGCAGGCAGCCGGCCACTCCAGGCCACCGCGCCCTGGACAGGAACCATCCCCTTTCCCCAGAGAAACAAAACTCACCAGGCCAGGTTCCTGATGTCAGTTGGCAGGAGGCACTTGGCACTGTCAAACCAGCCACAGTTGCCTGTGGGGGCACCTTGCATCTGGGAGGCATCCTGATCGGTGCGGAATTTCAGCAGGCAGCCGGCCACTCCGGGCCACCGGGCCTGTCTATGAACCACGGCCTTTCCCCAGAGAAAAAAAATGAACCAGGCCAGGTTCCTGATGTCAGTTTGCAGGAGGCACTTGGCACTGTCAAACCAGCCACAGTTGCCTGTCGTGGCACCTTCGGTCCGGGAGGCATCCTAATCGGTGAGGAATTTCAGCAGGCAGCTTGCCACTCCGGGCCACCGGGCCCTGGACACGAACGATGGCCTTTCCACTGAGAAACAAAACTCACCAGGCCAGGTTCCTGATGTCAGTTTGCAGGAGACACTTTGCACTGTCAAACCAGCCACAGTTGCCTGTGGGGGCACCTTTCATCTGGGAGGCATCCCTATCGGTGAGGAATTTCTGCAGGCAGCCCGTCACTCCGGGCCACCGGGACCTGGCTATCAACAATCGCCTTTCCCCAGAGAAACAAAAGTCACCAGGCCAAGGTCCTGATGTCAGTTTGCAGGAGACACTTTGCGCTGTCAAACCAGCCACAGTTGCCTGTGGGGGCACCTTGCATCTCGGACGTATCCTGATCCGTGCGGAATTTCAGCAGGCAGCCGGCCACTCCGGGCCACCGGGCCTGTCTATGAACCATGGCCTTTCCCCAGAGAAAAAAAAGTCACCAGGCCAGGTTCCTGATGTCAGTTTGCAGGAGGCACTTGGCACTGTCAAACCAGCCGCAGTTGCCTGTGGTGGTACTTTCAGTCCGGGAGGCATCCTGATCGGTGCGGAATTTCAGCAGGCAGCCAGCCACTCCGGACCACTGGGCCCTGGACACGAACGATGGCCTTTCCCCAACGAAACAAAAGTCACCAGGCCAGGGTCCTGATGTCAGTTTGCAGGAGACACTTGGCACTGTCAAACCAGCCACAGTTGCCTGTGGGGGCACCTTGCATCTCGGCGGCATACTGATCCGTGCGGAATTTCAGCAGGCAGCCGGCCACTCCGGGCCACCGGGCCTGTCTATGAACCATGGCCATTCCCCAGAGAAAAAAAAGTCACCAGGCCAGTTTCCTGATGTCAGTTTGCAGGAGGCACTTGGCACTGTCAAACCAGCCACAGTTGCCTGTGGGGGCACCTTGCATCTGGGACGTATCCTGATCCGTGCGGGATTTCAGTAGGCAGCCCGCCACTCCGGTCCAACAGGCCCTGGAGACGAAGGATGGCCTTTCCCCAGAGAAACAAAAGTCACCAGGCCAGGTTCCTGATGTCAGTTTGCAGGAGGCACTTGGCACTGTCAAACCAGCCACAGTTGCCTGTGGTGGTACCTTCGGTTTGGGAGGCATCCTGATCCGTGCGGAATTTCAGCAGGCAGCCGCCACTCCAGGCCTCCGGGCCCTGGACAGGAACCATCCCCTTTCCCCAGAGAAAAAAACTCACCAGGCCAGGTTCCTGATGTCAGTTTGCAGGAGGCACTTGGCACTGTCAAACCAGCCACAGTTGCCTGTGGTGGTACCTTCGGTGCGGGAGGCATCCTGTTCGGTGCGGAATTTCAGCAGGCAGCCGGCCATTCCAGGCCACCGGGTCCTGGATATGAACCACGGCCTTTCCCCAGAGAAACAAAACTCACAAGGCCTGGTTCCTGATGTCAGTTTGCAGGAGGCACTTGGCACTGTCAAACCAGCCATAGTTGCCTGTGGGGCCATGATGCGTGTGGGAGGTATCCTGATCCGTGCGGAATTTCAGCATGCAGCTGGCCACTCCGGGCCACCGGGCCGTGGACATGAACCATGGCCTTTCCCCAGAGAAACAAAAGTCACCAGGCCTGGTTCCTGATGTCAGTTTGCCGGAGGCACTTGGCACTGTCAAACCAGCCACAGTTGCCTGTGGTGGTGCCTTCGGTCTGGGAGGCATCCTCATCCGTGCGGAATTTCAGCAGGCAGCAGGCAACTCCAGGACACCGGGTCCTGGATATGAACCATATTTCAGTAGATAAACAAAACTCACCAGGCCAGGTTCCTGATGTCAGTTTGCAAGAGGCGCTTGGCACTGTCAAACCAGCCACAGTTGCCTGTGGGGGCTCCTTACATCTCGGCGGCATCCTGATCCGTGCGGAATTTCAGCAGGCAGCCAGCCACTTTGGGCCACCGGGTCCTAAACACAAACGATGGCCTTTCCCCAGAGAAACAAAACTCACCAGGCCAGGTTCCTGATGTCAGTTTGCAGGAGGCACTTGGCACTGTCAAATCAGCCACAGTTGCCTGTCTTGGTACCTTCGGTTTGGGAGGCATCCTGATCCGTGCGGAATTTCAGCAGGCAGCCGGCCACTCCAGGCCACCGCGCCCTGGACAGGAACCATCCCCTTTCCCCAGAGAAACAAAACTCACCAGGCCAGGTTCCTGATGTCAGTTTGCAGGAGGCACTTGGCACTGTCAAACCAGCCACAGTTGCCTGTGGGGGCACCTTGCATCTGGGAGGCATCCTGATCGGTGCGGAATTTCAGCAGGCAGCCAGCCACTCCGGGCCACTGGGCCCTGGACACGAACGATGGCCTTTCCCCAACGAAACAAAAGTCACCAGGCCAGGGTCCTGATGTCAGTTTGCAGGAGACACTTTGCACTGTCAAACCAGCCACAGTTGCCTGTGGGGGCACCTTGCATCTCGGCGGCATACTGATCCGTGCGGAATTTCAGCAGGCAGCCGGCCACTCCAGGCCACCGGGCCTGTCTATGAACCATGGCCTTTCCCCAGAGAAAAAAAGTCACCAGGCCAGGTTCCTGATGTCAGTTTGCAGGAGGCACTTGGCACTGTCAAACCAGCCACAGTTGCCTGTGGGGGCACCTTTCATCTGGGAGGCATCCCAATCGGTGAGGAATTTCTGCAGGCAGCCCGTCACTCCGGGCCACCGGGACCTGGCTATCAACAATCGCCTTTCCCCAGAGAAACAAAACTCACCAGGCCAGGTTCCTGATGTCAGTTTGCAGGAGGCACTTGGCACTGTCAAACCAGCCACAGTTGCCTGTGGTGGTACCTTCGGTCTGGGAGGCATCCTGATCCGTGCGGAATTTCAGCAGGCAGCCGGCCATTCCAGGCCACCGTTTCCTGGATATGAACCATATTTCAGTAGATAAACAAAAATCACCAGACCAGGTTCCTGATGTCAGTTTGCAGGTGGCACTTGGCACTGTCAAACCAGCCACAGTTGCCTGTGGTGGTACCTTCGGTCCGGGAGGACTCCTAATCGGTGAGGAATTTCAGCAGGCAGCCGGCCACTCCAGGCCACCGGGCCCTGGACACGAAGGATGGCCGTTCCCCTGAGAAACAAAACTCACCAGGCCAGGTTCCTGATGTCAGTTTGCAAGAGGCACTTGGCACTGTCAAACCAGCCACAGTCGCCTGTGGTGGTACCTTCGGTCCGGGAGGCATCCTAATTGGTGAGGAATTTCAGCAGGCAGCCGGCCACTCCGGGCCACCGGGCCCGGGACACGAACAATGGCCATTCCACAGAGAAACAAAACTCACCAGGCCAGGTTCCTGATGTCAGTTTGCAGGAGGCACTTGGCACTGTCAAACCAGCCACAGTTGCCTGTGGGGGCACCTTGCATCTGGGACGTATCCTGATCCGTGCGGAATTTCAGCAGGCAGCCAGCCACTTTGGGCCACCGGGCCCTAAACGCGAACGATGGCCTTTCCCCAGAGAAACAAAACTCACCAGGCCAGGTTCCTGATGTCAGTTTGCAGGAGGCACTTGGCACTGTCAAACCAGCCACAGTTGCCTGTCGTGGTACCTTCGGTTTGGGAGTCATCCTGATCCGTGCGGAATTTCAGCAGGCAGCCGGCCACTCCTGGCCACCGGGCCCTGGACAGGATCCATCCCCTTTCCCCAGAGAAACAAAACTCACCAGGCCAGGTTCCTGATGTCAGTTTGCAGGAGGCACTTGGCACCGTCAAACCAGCCACAGTTGCCTGTGGTGGTACCTTCGGTCTGGGAGGCATCCTGATCCGTGCGGAATTTCAGCATGCAGCTGGCCACTCCGGGCCACCGGGCCGTGGACATGAACCATGGCCTTTCCCCAGAGAAACAAAAGTCACCAGGCCTGGTTCCTGATGTCAGTTTGCAGGGTGCACTTGGCACTGTCAAACCAGCCACAGTTGCCTGTGGTGGTGCCTTCGGTCTGGGAGGCATCCTCATCCGTGCGGAATTTCAGCAGGCAGCAGGCAACTCCAGGACACCGGGTCCTGGATATGAACCATATTTCAGTAGATAAACAAAACTCACCAGGCCAGGTTCCTGATGTCAGTTTGCAAGAGGCGCTTGGCACTGTCAAACCAGCCACAGTTGCCTGTGGGGGCTCCTTACATCTCGCCGGCATCCTGATCCGTGCGGAATTTCAGCAGGCAGCCAGCCACTTTGGGCCACCGGGTCCTAAACACAAACGATGGCCTTTCCCCAGAGAAACAAAACTCACCAGGCCAGGTTCCTGATGTCAGTTTGCAGGAGGCACTTGGCACTGTCAAATCAGCCACAGTTGCCTGTCTTGGTACCTTCGGTTTGGGAGGCATCCTGATCCGTGCGGAATTTCAGCAGGCAGCCGGCCACTGCAGGCCACCACGCCCTGGACAGGAACCATCCCCTTTCCCCAGAGAAACAAAACTCACCAGGCCAGGTTCCTGATGTCAGTTTGCAGGAGGCACTTGGCACTGTCAAACCAGCCACAGTTGCCTGTGGGGGCACCTTGCATCTGGGAGGCATCCTGATCGGTGCGGAATTTCAGCAGGCAGCCAGCCACTCCGGGCCACTGGGCCCTGGACACGAACGATGGCCTTTCCCCAACGAAACAAAAGTCACCAGGCCAGGGTCCTGATGTCAGTTTGCAGGAGACACTTTGCACTGTCAAACCAGCCACAGTTGCCTGTGGGGGCACCTTTCATCTGGGAGGCATCCCAATCGGTGAGGAATTTCTGCAGGCAGCCCGTCACTCCGGGCCACCGGGACCTGGCTATCAACAATCGCCTTTCCCCAGAGAAACAAAACTGACCAGGCCAGGTTCCTGATGTCAGTTTGCAGGAGGCACTTGGCACTGTCAAACCAGCCACAGTTGCCTGTGGTGGTACCTTCGGTCTGGGAGGCATCCTGATCCGTGCGGAATTTCAGCAGGCAGCCGGCCATTCCAGGCCACCGGGTCCTGGATATGAACCATATTTCAGTAGATAAACAAAACTCACCAGGCCAGGTTCCTGATGTCAGTTTGCAGCAGGCACTTACTTGGCACTGTCAAACCAGCCACAGTTGCCTGTGGTGGTACCTTCGGTCCGGGAGGCATCCTAATCGGTGAGGAATTTCAGCAGGCAGCCGGCCACTCCGGGCCACCGGGCCCTGGACACGAAGGATGGCCGTTCCCCTGAGAAACAAAACTCACCAGGCCAGGTTCCTGATGTCAGTTTGCAAGAGGCACTTGGCACTGTCAAACCAGCCACAGTCGCCTGTGGTGGTACCTTCGGTCCGGGAGGCATCCTAATTGGTGAGGAATTTCAGCAGGCAGCCGGCCACTCCGGGCCACCGGGCCCGGGACACGAACAATGGCCATTCCACAGAGAAACAAAACTCACCAGGCCAGGTTCCTGATGTCAGTTTGCAGGAGGCACTTGGCACTGTCAAACCAGCCACAGTTGCCTGTGGGGGCACCTTGCATCTGGGACGTATCCTGATCCGTGCGGAATTTCAGCAGGCAGCCAGCCACTTTGGGCCACCGGGCCCTAAACGCGAACGATGGCCTTTCCCCAGAGAAACAAAACTCACCAGGCCAGGTTCCTGATGTCAGTTTGCAGGAGGCACTTGGCACTGTCAAACCAGCCACAGTTGCCTGTCGTGGTACCTTCGGTTTGGGAGTCATCCTGATCCGTGCGGAATTTCAGCAGGCAGCCGGCCACTCCTGGCCACCGGGCCCTGGACAGGATCCATCCCCTTTCCCCAGAGAAACAAAACTCACCAGGCCAGGTTCCTGATGTCAGTTTGCAGGAGGCACTTGGCACCGTCAAACCAGCCACAGTTGCCTGTGGTGGTACCTTCGGTCTGGGAGGCATCCTGATCCGTGAGGAATTTCAGCAGGCAGCCGGCCACTCCAGGACACCGGGACCTGGATATGAACCATATTTCAGTAGATAAACAAAACTCACCAGGCCAGGTTCCTGATGTCAGTTTGCAAGAGGCGCTTGGCACTGTCAAACCAGCCACAGTTGCCTGTGGGGGCTCCTTACATCTCGGCGGCATCCTGATCCGTGCGGAATTTCAGCAGGCAGCCAGCCACTTTGGGCCACCGGGCCCTAATCACAAACGATGGCCTTTCCCCAGAGAAACAAAACTCACCAGGCCAGGTTCCTGATGTCAGTTTGCAGGAGGCACTTTGCACTGTCAAACCAGCCACAGTTGCCTGTCGTGGTACCTTCGGTTTGGGAGGCATCCTGATCCGTGCGGAATTTCAGCAGGCAGCCGGCCACTCCAGGCCACCGCGCCCTGGACAGGAACCATCCCCTTTCCCCAGAGAAACAAAACTCACCAGGCCAGGTTCCTGATGTCAGTTTGCAGGAGGCACTTGGCACTGTCAAACCAGCCACAGTTGCCTGTGGGGGCACCTTGCATCTGGGAGGCATCCTGTTCGGTGCGGAATTTCAGCAGGCAGCCAGCCACTCCGGGCCACTGGGCCCTGGACACGAACGATGGCCTTTCCCCAACGAAACAAAAGTCACCAGGCCAGGGTCCTGATGTCAGTTTGCAGGAGACACTTTGCACTGTCAAACCAGCCACAGTTGCCTGTGGGGGCACCTTGCATCTCGGCAGCATACTGATCCGTGCGGAATTTCAGCAGGCAGCCGGCCACTCCGGGCCACTGGGCCTGTCTATCAACCATGGCCTTTCCCCAGAGAAAAAAAAGTCACCAGGCCAGGTTCCTGATGTCAGTTTGCAGGAGGCACTTGGCACTGTCAAACCAGCCACAGTTGCCTGTCGTGGCACCTTCGGTCCGGGAGGCATCCTAATCGGTGAGGAATTTCAGCAGGCAGCCGGCCACTCCGGGCCACCGGGCCCTGGACACGAAGGATGGCCTTTCCCCTGAGAAACAAAACTCACCAGGCCAGGTTCCTGATGTCAGTTTGCAAGAGGCACTTGGCACTGTCAAACCAGCCACAGTTGCCTGGGGGGGCTCCTTGCATCTCGGCGGCATCCTGATCCATGCGGAATTTCAGCAGGCAGCCAGCCACTTTTGGCCACAGGGCCCTAAACATGAACGATGGCCTTTCCCCAGAGAAACAAAACTGACCAGGCCAGGTTCCTGATGTCAGTTTGCAGGAGGCACTTGGCACTGTCAAACCAGCCACACTTGCCTGTGGGGGCACCTTGCATCTGGGAGGTATCCTGATCCGTGCGGAATTTCAGCAGGCACCCGGCCACTCCGGGCCACCGCGCCCTGGACACGAACGATGGTCTTTCACCTGAGAAACAAAACTCACCAGGCCAGGTTCCTGATGTCAGTTTGCAGGAGGCACTTGGCACTGTCAAACCAGCCACAGTTGCCTGTGGTGGTACCTTCAGTCCGGGAGGCATCCTGATCGGTGCGGAATTTCAGCAGGCAGCCGGCCACTCCAGGCACCCGGGCTTTGGACACGAACGATGGCCTTTCCCCTGAGAAACAAAACTCACCAGGCCAGGTTCCTGATGTCCGTTTGAATGCGGCACTTGGCACTGTCAAACCAGCCACAGTTGCCTGTGGGGGCACCTTGCCTCTGGGTCGTATCCTGCTCCGTGTCGAATTTCAGCAGGCAGCCAGCCACTCCGGGCCACTGGGCCCTGGACACGAACGATGGCCTTTCCCCAACGAAACAAAACTCACCAGGCCAGGGTCATGATGTCAGTTTGCAGGAGGCACTTGGCACTGTCAAACCAGCCACAGTTGCCTGTGGTGGTACCTTCGGTCCGGGAGGCATCCTAATCGGTGAGGAATTTCAGCAGGCAGCCGGCCACTCCGGGCCACCGGGCCCTGGACACGAACAATGGCCTTTCCCCTGAGAAACAAAACTGACCAGGCCAGGTTCCTGATGTCAGTTTGCAAGAGGCACTTGGCACTGTCAAACCAGCCACAGTTGCCTGGGGGGGCTCCTTGCATCTCGGCGGCATCCTGATCCGTGCGGAATTTCAGCAGGCACCCGGCCACTCCGGGCCACCTCGCCCTGGGCACGAACGATGGTCTTTCACCTGAGAAACAAAACTCACCAGGCCAGGTTCCTGATGTCAGTATGAATGCGGCACTTGGCACTGTCAAACCAGCCACAGTTGCCTGTGGGGGCACCTTGCCTCTGGGTCGTATCCTGCTCCGTGTGGAATTTCAGCAGGCAGCCAGCCACTCCGGGCCACTGGGCCCTGGACACGAACGATGGCCTTTCCCCAACGAAACAAAACTCACCAGGCCAGGGTCCTTATGTCAGTTTGCAGGAGACACTTGGCACTGTCAAACCAGCCACAGTTGCCTGTGGGGGCACCTTGCATCTCGGTGGCATACTGATCCGTGCGGAATTTCAGCATGCAGCTGGCCACTCCGGGCCACCGGGCCGTGGACATGAACCATGGCCTTTCCCCAGAGAAACAAAAGTCACCAGGCCAGGTTCCTGATGTCAGTTTGCAGGAGGCACTTGGCACTGTCAAACCAGCCATAGTTGCCTGTGGGGCCATCTTGCGTGTGGGAGGTATCCTGATCCGTGCGGAATTTCAGCATGCAGCTGGCCACTCCGGGCCACCGGGCCGTGGACATGAACCATGGCCTTTCCCCAGAGAAACAAAAGTCACCAGGCCAGGTTCCTGATGTCAGTTTGCAGGAGGCACTTGGCACTGTCAAACTAGCCACAGTTGCCTGTGGGGGCACCTTGCATCTGGGAGGTATCCTGATCCGTGCGGAATTTCAGCAGGCACCCGGCCACTCCGGGCCACCTCGCCCTGGGCACGAACGATGGTCTTTCACCTGAGAAACAAAACTCACCAGGCCAGGTTCCTGATGTCAGTTTGCAGGAGGCACTTGGCACTGTGAAACCAGCCACAGTTGCCTGTGGGGGCACCTTGCGTGTGGGAGGTATCCTGATCCGTGCGGAATTTCAGCATGCAGCTGGCCACTCCGGGCCACCGGGCCGTGGACATGAACCATGGCCTTTCCCCAGTGAAACAAAACTCACCAGGCCAGGTTCCTGATGACAGTTTGCAGGTGGCACTTGGCACTGTCAAACCAGCCACAGTTGCCTGTGGTGGTACCTTCAATCCGGGAGGCATCCTAATCGGTGAGGAATTTCAGCAGGCAGCCGGCCACTCCGGGCCACCGGGCCCTGGACACGAAGGATGGCCTTTCCCCTGAGAAACAAAACTCACCAGGCCAGGTTCCTGATGTCAGTTTGCAAGAGGCACTTGGCACTGTCAAACCAGCCACAGTTGCCTGGGGGGGCTCCTTGCATCTCGGCGGCATCCTGATCCGTGCGGAATTTCAGCAGGCAGCCAGCCACTTTTGGCCACCGGGCCCTAAACACGAACGATGGCCTTTCCCCAGAGAAACAAAACTCACCAGGCCAGGTTCCTGATGTCAGTTTGCAGGTGGCACTAGGAACTGTCAAACCAGCCACAGTTGCCTGTGGGGGCACCTTTCATCTGGGAGGCATCCCAATCGGTGAGGAATTTCTGCAGGCAGCCCACCACTCCGGGCCACCGGGACCTGGCTATCAACAATTGCCTTTCCCCAGAGAAACAAAAGTCACCAGACCAGGTTCCTGATGTCAGTTTGCAGGAGGCACTTGGCACTGTCAAACCAGCCACAGTTGCCTGTGGTGGTACCTTCGGTCTGGGAGGCATCCTGATCCGTGCGGAATTTCAGCAGGCAGCCGGCCATTCCAGGCCACCGGGTCCTGGATATGAACCATATTTCAGTAGATAAACAAATCTCACCAGGCCAGGTTCCTGATGTCAGTTTGCAGGTGGCACTTGGCACTGTCAAACCAGCCACAGTTGCCTGTGGTGGTACCTTCGGTCCGGGAGGCATCCTAATCGGTGAGGAATTTCAGCAGGCAGCCGGCCACTCCGGGCCACCGGGCCCTGGACACGAAGGATGGCCTTTCCCCTGAGAAACAAAACTCACCAGGCCAGGTTCCTGATGTCAGTTTGCAAGAGGCACTTGGCACTGTCAAACCAGCCACCGTTGCCTGTGGTGGTACCTTCGGTCCGGGAGGCATCCTAATCGGTGAGGAATTTCAGCAGGCAGCCGGCCACTCCGGGCCACCGGGCCCTGGACACGAAGGATGGCCTTTCCCCTGAGAAACAAAACTCACCAGGCCAGGTTCCTGATGTCAGGTTGCAGGAGGCGTTTGGCACTGTCAAACCAGCCACAGTTGCTTGAAGGGGCACCTTCCCTCTGGGTCGTATCCTGCTGCGTGTGGAATTTCAGCAGGCAGCCGGCCACTCCGGCCATCGAGCCGTCTCTGTGAACCAAGGCCTTTCCCCAGAGAAACAAAACTCACCAGGCCAGGTTCCTGATGTCAGTTTGCAAGAGGCGCTTGGCACTGTCAAACCAGCCACAGTTGCCTGTGGGGGCTCCTTACATCTCGGCGGCATCCTGATCCGTGCGGAATTTCAGCAGGCAGCCAGCCACTTTGGGCCACCGGGCCCGAAACACAAACGATGGCCTTTCCCCAGAGAAACAAAACTCACCAGGCCAGGTTCCTGATGTCAGTTTGCAGGAGGCACTTTGCACTGTCAAACCAGCCACAGTTGCCTGTCGTGGTACCTTCGGTTTGGGAGGCATCCTGATCCGTGCGGAATTTCAGCAGGCAGCCGGCCACTCCAGGCCACCGCGCCCTGGACAGGAACCATCCCCTTTCCCCAGAGAAACAAAACTCACCAGGCCAGGTTCCTGATGTCAGTATGAATGCGGCACTTGGCACTGTCAAACCAGCCACAGTTGCCTGTGGGGGCACCTTGCATCTGGGAGGCATCCTGTTCGGTGCGGAATTTCAGCAGGCAGCCAGCCACTCCGGGCCATGGGGCCCTGGACACGAACGATGGCCTTTCCCCAACGAAACAAAACTCACCAGGCCAGGGTCCTGATGTCAGTTTGCAGGAGACACTTTGCACTGTCAAACCAGCCACAGTTGCCTGTGGGGGCACCTTGCATCTCGGCGGCATACTGATCCGTGCGGAATTTCAGCAGGCAGCCGGCCACTCCGGGCCACCGGGCCTGTCTATCAACCATGGCCTTTCCCCAGAGAAAAAAAAGTCACCAGGCCAGGTTCCTGATGTCAGTTTGCAGGAGGCACTTGGCACTGTCAAACCAGCCACAGTTGCCTGTCGTGGCACCTTCGGTCCGGGAGGCATCCTAATCGGTGAGGAATTTCAGCAGGCAGCCGGCCACTCCGGGCCACCGGGCCCTGGACACGAACGATGGCCTTTCCCCTGAGAAACAAAACTCACCAGGCCAGGTTCCTGATGTCAGTTTGCAAGAGGCACTTGGCACTGTCAAACCAGCCACAGTTGCCTGGGGGGGCTCCTTGCATCTCGGCGGCATCCTGATCCGTGCGGAATTTCAGCAGGCAGCCAGCCACTTTTGGCCACCGGGCCCTAAACATGAACGATGGCCTTTCCCCAGAGAAACAAAACTGACCAGGCCAGGTTCCTGATGTCAGTTTGCAGGAGGCACTTGGCACTGTCAAACCAGCCACACTTGCCTGTGGGGGCACCTTGCATCTGGGAGGTATCCTGATCCGTGCGGAATTTCAGCAGGCACCCGGCCACTCCGGGCCACCGCGCCCTGGACACGAACGATGGTCTTTCACCTGAGAAACAAAACTCACCAGGCCAGGTTCCTGA